>NW_026871153.1:0-300000 GCF_028564815.1 Eubalaena glacialis
GCCAGGGAAGGGACTGTGGGCTTCAGTTGAAAGCACAACCTCTGCTTTATGCCCCAGCGGGCTCGTGATCATTACTGTCCTCTCACCATTACGCGCTCAGATATTGTTGAGATAACGGCCTAGTTAGAGGCTGCTTGGTCATGTTCCACTCAGCAATGCCTGGCCCTCCCACCAAGCAAAGTGGGGAAGAGGAAAACCATCCAACTAATTAATTCTTTGGTCCCCAGCAATTATGCAGGCCAGGACTAGTGAATTATTTAAAACTGAAAATTAATTATTCAATGAGAGTTCCCAAGACGCATCTCTGGCCACACAGTCAGAGAGAAGAAAGCAGGGCATGCCACGACTTTAGAATTCAGATGCAATAGAGCGAGAGTCTGAACTTGCTGCTGCTGGTTGGGTCCGGGGAGGAAGGAGCCACGAAGGCTGCGACAGGTGTGAGGGTGGGCACAGTCAGCCCCACAGTGGACCGCGTGCTTCAGAAGAGGGAGGGTGCAGACATAAAACGCAGAAACGATCTTAACGTGGGCTTCCCTGGTGGCACAGTGGTTACGAATCCACCTGCCAATGCAGGGGACACGGGTTCGAGCCCTGGTCCGGGAAGATGCCACATGCCGCGGAGCAACTAAGCCCGTGCGCCACAACTACTGAGCCTGCGCTCCACAACTCCTGAAGCCCACGCACCTAGAGCCGGTGCTCCGCAACAAAAGAAGCCACCGCAATGAGAAGCCCTCGCACCACAACGAACAGTAGCCCCCACTTGCCGCAACTAGAGAAAGACCACGCGCAGCAGCAAAGACCCAAAGCAGCCAAAGATTAATTAATTAATTTTTTTAAAAAAGAAAAAACGGTCTTAACACGAATGCCCCTACCCATTAGCAGACCGAGACTGAATAATTGTGCCTTCATCGTGTGTTTGGCTTGTGTCTTTCTCTGTAATTGTGGATTCTTAGAGAAAATGTGATTTTTTAGACAAAGCTACTTGAGGCACTTGCTTCTCTTAACATTGCCAGCTAAGTATTGTTACTTGCCTGATAAGAAGCTGGAAGGCGCAGAACATGCGATCCATTCCAGGTGAACTTGTCACCAGGTGTGTGAATGAACTAATCCAGCAGATCTCACGGAGGATTTCCTAGGGGCCAATATTTTTTCCACCAAATAACTTGTATTTTGAGCTAATTATAGATTCACAGGAAGTTGCAAGAATAATGCAAAGGAGTCTCTTGTTCCCATCACCCTTTTTTCCCCAATGGCAGCATCTCACATAAAACCATGGCACGTTATCAAAGCCAGGGAATCGACAAAAGCACAATACAATGAACTAGCCTACAGTCCTTACTCGGATTTCACATTTTTTTGTGCCACTCATGAAATGGGTGTGTCATTGTGTATAACTGTATGAAGTTGTACCACTTTTAGATTTGTATAACACCGCCACTATCAAGACACAGAACTCTTCCATCACCACGAGGGAAATCCCCATGTCATCTCCTTACTCTCACATCCCCCTTCTTCCCCAGCCCCTGGCAGCCAATGCTCTGGTTTCCATCTCTATACTTTTGTTATATTGAGGAAGTTCTGCAATGCAGTCATAAGATATGTGACCTTCTGAGATTGGCTTTGTACACTCTGCGTAATTCCCTGGAGATTCTTCCAAGTTGTGCCTATCAATACATAGTGTGTCTACACTGAAGGGCGTCCAGACTGATACCAGTTTTGGGCTCTTACATATTTGGCTGCTGTGGGCCAGTGTCTGTGTGAACCTCAGTTTTCATTTCTCTGTGATAAATGCCCAGGGGTGACTGCTGTTGTCCAGATTTCCAGAGCGGGATCCAGCAAACGTTGAATGATTTTACGTTTGTCCCCCTATTCCAGTTCCAGAGCAAACCACTGGTGTGCACCAACTGTTTGGGTTCCTGACGAGATGTACCGTTAGCCCCCAAAGGCAGGGAACACCCTGGCTTCAGTGACTATTATTCAATCTCTTCTGTTTATGCAAGAAATCTAGATTAGAAATAAGTTTTTCCTATGGGGCGAGGAAGGGCGGAAGACAAACTTTCTCTGCAAACAGGTGTTCGTGTAACCGAGCAGGACCCTCTGGGGCTTTCCTGGGACAGACCCCTCCCCCATATTCATTCTCTGCTGTAGCTCCTCTCTGAAGTACCTAGATAACAGTACTTGATGCACATTCCTGAGTTGTTTTACAGATGCTAAGCCCCCACCAAATGGAAGAGCTAGCTACTTGGTGACCATGCGCCCATAGCCCCCAGGCCTACTAGAGCCTAAGGAATGATAATGTTAACCCACGGGACACGCCCTGTTACCTCACCATCAGCCAATCAGAGAACTGTGTACAAGCTGATCACACACCCTGCCACCTGCCTCCCTCACCTGGGCTTTAAAAATGCTTTTCTGAAACCCATTTGGGAATTCGGGCTTTTTGAGCACTAGCTGCCCTGGACTCCTTGTACGGTGCCTGCAATGAAGGCTGCACATTCTTTCACCACAGCCCCTGGTCAATAGATTGGCTTTACTGTGCACAGGCGATGGGACCCAAGCTTGGTTCAGTAAGAGCTGGTTCAAGATCTTGCTTTAAGAAAGCAAAAGAGGGACTTCCCTGGCAGTCCAGTGGTTAAGACTCCGCACTCCCAGTGCAGGGGGCACAGGTTCAATCCCTTGCTGGGGAGCCAAGATTCCGCATGCCGTGCAACACGGCCAAAAAAGAAAAAGAAAGCAAAAGAAAAAGAGTTTCTAAGAGATATCTGTCAAGGGCCAAAGAAGTCTAGAAAACAATGCAGGCTTTCATGCGGCAGGCTCTCGTGAACAAGATCTCCTCCCAGACATGGGTAATGTACCGCAGGGTCCCGTGGGATTCCTTTGCAGCACCTGCTGGAAGTAAGCATTGCTCAAGAAAACCCACATTTGTATGGGGAGCAGTGTTTCATTGCCAGTTCCTCCACCGTGGACTCGGATCTGAGACTTGAGGCTTGGGAATAGGACATCTGTTAAGACTGGCCCAACGGCCCCCAAATCCCCCTCTCCCCAAGTCACATTTGCTTTGGGTCGTTTTGAAACCAGCACCTCTTTAATGATGAGTAGGTAAAAAAAAGCAGGTACTACCCACAAAGTTAATTTTTCACTACGTCTTGTTTGCATTGTTGGTTTCCATTGCCCACAGTAGAAATTAAGCAGTGATTTTTATGCTCCAGGGGAAAAACAATGTTGAGTAAGAAGGCAAGTTTCAATGACTTGCTTCTGGCCAGAAGGAGATGGTGTGTCCCTCGCTCCTGGAGGAGGGGGAAGAAGACCAGCATCCCCCGCCAAAGTCTGGCAAGGGATGCTTAGGCAGGGCATGGCCAGAGCCACACACCACAGTCTCCACTTCCCCACCCAATGGGCAGAGGCTTACTGAGGGCCCTGTTTACGTTGCCATTCAGGCACAATCTCATTCCTTCCCCAGAATGCAGAGAGCAAGGACTCTGTGTGTACCGCTGCCACCTCACCGACTGTCCGTTGTGAAGTCCAAGTTGTGCGAACACTTTCTCTGAACATGTAGCTGGGGAGAAAAGGTGATGCAATTAGGTAGAGCAATAGCTGCCATGAACAACAAGTTTTCTTGAGTTGATGAAATAAGTAGGAGAGAAAAGAGGTCCCTTTGTGTGTCTTCCGCATCTCTGTGTCTATTTTCAGATCCAAACAGTTTCCTGTTAAAATATGCATGCCAACATTTTATTTTTAACAAATGCTAGCCAAAGTATGCATTAGTGTCTTCTCCTCAGTCTCTAAAATTGGGTACGATGACCTAAATAGCTGGGGAGTAGCAGGAGGAGGAAAGATTCTGAGAAGAATGCATAGACAGGAGGAGCTGAGTGGAGGGAAAGGAGAAACTTGCTGTCTTGGTGGTGAGGGGCAGACTCCTGGGTCAGCCTCCAAGCGGAGAAGACAGGAGTGAGCGGAGGGCAGGGGTGACTCACTGAGGATGCTCTTAACCCACTGGCTCGGGAAATTTGTTTGCATGGGTAGCTTTTTTTTTTTTTTTTTTTTTGGCTGCATTGGGTCTTCGTTGTTGCACACGGGCTTTCTCTAGCTGTGGCAAGCAGGGGTTACTCTTCGTTGCGGTGTGCGGGCTTCTCATTGCGGTGGCTTCTCTTGTCGCGGAGCATGGACTCTAGGCGCGCGGGCTTCAGTAGTTGTGGCTCTGGGCTCTAGAGCGCAGGCTCAGTAGTTGTGGCGCACGGGCTTAGCTGCTCCGTGGCATGTGGCATCTTCCCGGACCAGGGCTCGAACCCTTGTCCCCTGCGTTGGTAGGCGGATTCTTAACCACTGAGCCACCAGGGAAGCCCAAGGGTAGCATATTTTTGAAACTTGCTCCTTTATGTTGTATGAGGAAAATCACACCATAAAGACTCAAATTCTGGTGACATTTCATTTCATACAAGGAAGCTCAGCTGGCGAGGGATCACCTTGTACTTGAAAAAAAAAGTATTAAATCAACCTAAAGCTCGCATGTAATTCAATCAAAATGACTAAATCTCAATGCCCCGCTCCATCTCTCCTCACCCCCATCCCATTCACCCACCCCAAGCAACAACCTTCCATTCCTACCTGTTTCTTCTAGAATTTCTCTCCATATTTCTAAGTACTAATAATATGCACATGCTGTTATTTCTTGATTTGTTCATTTCAGTCAACTTCTATGATGGTACCTGGGGATTTGGCTGGTGTAACCATCCCAGTTCAACTCCCTCCAGCCCCTCAACTTAGATGTTATGATTTTTGTTTATATAGTCTTTGTATTATTTTTTTATAAATGTATTTGTTTATTTATTTATTTTTGGCTGCGTTGGGTCTTCGTTGCTGCATGTGGGCTTTCGTTAGTTGCGGCGAGCGGGGGCTACTCTTGGTTGCGGTGCGCGGGCTTCTCATTGCGGTGGCTTCTCTTGTTGCGGAGCATGGGCTCTAGGCATGTGGGCTTCAGTAGCTGTGGCACACAGGCTCAGTAGTTGTGGCGTGCGGGCTCTAGAGCGCAGGCTTAGTAGTTGTGGCACCCGGGCTTAGCTGCACCGCGGCATGTGAGATCTCCCCGGACCAGTGATCGAACCCGTGTCCCCTGCATTGGGGACCACTGCACCATGAGGGAAGTCCCTAGTCTTTGTATTATTACGGCTTCCTATGTTCTCTGCTAATCCAAGTGGCAAGCTATGATTACATTTTCTTTCTTGTTGAGCTCTGAATATTTTCTGGAATTAAAACCTGTCGCATGCCATTGCTTAGTTTTCTAGGGATGTATGCCAGTTTTTTCCACATGCTTTGCACTGTCCATTGATGACTCCCCCAAATGCTCAGACACATTAAGTAACCTAACCGTCCTCGTTTTCCCCATGCAGAGACCACCGCTTCACCCGCCTGCTCTGCAACGCACTGATTTGATCTGGAAACCAGCACACGGCTTGTGCTGAAACACCCCAGCCTCTCTCCTGCACTGGCTCTCGCCTCCTGGTCTCCTTGTGTTCCCCATTCTCGGTTTACTACTTCGTGTTTCAGAAACACATTCTCCAGGAGCTTCCGAAGAAAGTGTGCAGGTGAGGTGCATACCGTTGCTATCTTTGCAGGAGCCGGAACCTGCTCCCTCGACCCCTCGGTTCTGCCTGAGAGAGAGCTGTCTGCATTGGAAACGTCCTCAGAATGTTCTCTGCTTTCTTTCTGGTCCTGCTGCCCTAAGGATCCAACTGCCCTTGGACTCTTGTTCAACCTCATCAGAGATGACTTGTTTTCCTCTGCAGAACCTTTTCACCCCTAGAAATAGAATAGGTGCCCCAAAGTCAATGGTCTAATAGCTGCAATTTAAAAGGTAAAAAAGAAAGATGTGACATTCATTTTAAGAATATATTTTATTTATCCAGTATATCAAAAATGTAATGGTTTCGACCTGTAATCAATATAAAAATGATCAGTGAGAGGTTTTACCTTGGGGAAGTCTTTGAAATCAGGTGTGTATAGCACACTCACAGCCCACTTGATTCGGACCTGACATGTCCAGTGAGCCTGGGTGCTCAAGTATTTGGGTGAGGAAGAGGGTCTTTGTGGATACAAAGCTGGCCAACCTTCCTGGTAGGTGGCCGTCACACAGCAGGTCATGTCACTGCCCCAGGACTTCTCTAGCCTCTGCCACGGGACCCGACATTCGAGATGTGTTCTTGGAGTCCTGGAGAATTATTCAGGTTTGCAACATTTTCTGTGAAAGAACCCACAATTCCTGGAAGAAGTGACTCTTCGGGCCTTACTGGGTAACAGGCAAAAAGGAAACTGGGTATACGGCCAGCAGAGGGCCGGCCCCTGCCCAGTGGGTCTCAGGTTGGGTGACGGGCAGAGGGGCGGAGGGCAGGAGGAGGGAATACAGGACAGGGCTACTCTCCTTCCCCTTCTCTGTCTCTCTGTCTTCTCTGTCTCCCTCTCTCCTCTTCCCCTGTCCCCTCCTCCTCCTCTGCCGTGCCCCTCCCCCAGTCCCCATGGCAGTCAAGACCCAGAGGTGCCCACCAGGGGACCTTTTATGCTCACTCAGGTGGCGAAGGATTCCCCACTTGTATCTGTCATCTTCAAACCACAGACAAGAGCAAGGCTCCTACTTTGCTTGTCAAACATTTACATCATTTACACAGCGCTTATTCTCAGCCTGCCACTGTTCTAAACCCTCCTGCAAATATGCCCTCATTTAAGCCTCATCACAGCCCTGTCCCCATTCTAAGGATGAGAATGCCGAGGCCCAGAGAGGGTCAGTGTATAGTTCAGGTGTGTTCCCAGGCAGTGGCTCCACACTCCAAGCTCTCAGCCACTGCTGGTGGCTCCCTGTCTCCACGGGGTTCCCGCACAGTTAGGTGGAGCACAGCAAGTGTGGGTGTTTCGCCGTGACATGGTCTGCGCTGGAAACAAAGCCCGTGGGCTTTGAACTGAATTGTGCAGAATGGGTTTAAATCCAGAGCCGAGGCGGCACTCCCAGCAAGGTCTGAGTTCCACATGCTCCCTGGGGCTTCCGTCCTGACCCTTTCCGGTTTCACCGAGTCTGGCCCCCTCATCCACCCTCACTGCCGCAGAGAGCCAGCTAGAGACAGAGGGCATAGCTCACTGGCTAGTAGTACCTTGGAATATGAAACTCCCACTTAAGCACATTCCAGCCGGGTGAGGCTCCCTACTGTTTCCAACTATGAACGTTTACTCTGCCTTTTCCTTTCTGCCTTATTCAACTTTCCGACTTCCAGGGTTTTCAACATGTTGGTGAGTCTCAAATCCCTTGTATGTGTCTTGCTAGGAACCAGCAAGCTTATAATTAATAAGATCTAATAAATTTGGACTCCACTAATTTGCATTATGTGATGGTTTTGACAGAAGCTGGGCCAGAGTGAACCTTCACTCTGTGAAGAAAAAGCTGGCTAATCACTGTAATAGAGTAAACATTGCAGGGACTGGATTAATCTGTTTTTCAGATCATGGAGCTATGATGCTTGTTTATGCCTATATACCAGCACATGCTATTTCATACACGTAATAATAATAGCTGATCTTTTGTTTTCAGGACCATTGGTTTAGCTATCACGTCCTTGGGTAATGCAAGCATCCTGCCTTTTTTTTTTTGGCTTTGTTGTTACATCTGTGTTTGCCCAGTCGTGGTTTCCCCTGAGCCTCTTGCAGCCACACGGACCTGGGAATGTATAATTATGATCTCGTCTCTTAAAATCCTACGCGTCTTGCACTTCAACAGTTCTGAGCTATTGGAGCTCTTACTTAACAAGCAACCCTAGGTGGAGAGACTGCTAAAAGAGAAAAAAGGTTTTCTGAGTCAACAAGCAGAACCTTGCTGTAAATTTCCTAAAGATAGCATTGACAGGATACATAAATATTCCAAACTCGGAAGCAGAGACTTTGGAGATAAAGCCTCCAGTTTTGGGAGACAGTAAAGGGTCAGGGATATATATTCTAGTCTGAGAAAAAGAAGTGGAAATTGCAAATCTGTACATGAGCTATGAGGAGTTCGTATGCTGGTGGCAACGCAATTACCTTTGAATTAATCGTCAGGAAAATGAATGAATACAGGAATGTGGCTTTTGAGTTTTAATATGATTTTTCAGTAATAACTATGTAGGAACAATTAACTAATTCAGGACAAGTGTCTTCAAAAGTCTACTAAAATATAGCTCTGGTAAATTAAATGGCACCATTTCCTCGTGCTTCTCTCTTTAACACAGCTAATAAATTATTTTTCATGCATGTAATAAATATTAGATACCTTGAAATTGGGTTATCCCTTATTGTGGTGCTGATATTTTTAGCATGCATCCAAAAATGTGACCTTGGATATTCCAGAAATATTCCTGGGTTCTACCATGGTAATTAGTACTTAATTTCACTGGGATTGTTTTCCCCATGCTCCCAAAAAAGTGCACGCTAATTATGAATTATCCTCATTTGTTCATTAAAGCAAGCCCTCAAAGGACATCCTTAAGATGACAATTTATTAACCTAAACCAGGCTATTCTATGTTCTTAAAATAATACAGCCTTTCAAATATTTTACATTCAGAACTTGCCTATGAATTTATGGCAACCTCCCAAATAATCTGACTCACTGTCAGTTCACCCTGATTCCTGACCCATCCTTTCAGAATGAGCACAGGCGGTGCCATCGCTAACCACAAAGTGCATGGAATGAACGCCTCCCAGCAAGAGATGGAAACTCTCATTTCTGTTTGCTGCCTGCCCTGCACCCAGACGGCTGAAACATAACCCACCTTGGCACCCAGCACACAGCGAGGCCTGGACAAAGGTAGGCAACAAAGCCTTGGCTGGAGGCCCCTCCCCCCAACCCAGAGGGTAAGTCCCTTGGGGTGGGATCCATCTCCCTCCACTCCTTTCCCTGCAGCCTCCCAGCACCTGGGACAGGAGCCGCCCTCAGGGTCGGCTGCAGGGATGTATAAACACCTCTGTTTGCAGGATTGGCGCCTACACTCTGTGCCCCAGTACCTTTGCCCACGAGACTGCTTCTCCCAGCCTTCCTCCTGTTCCCCAGCAATGTTAACATGAAGGGGCTTCCTCAGCAGTGCCAGGGTTGCCCTCCACCTGGGCTCAATTAGAGTTCCCACCAGCAGTGGGAGGAGGCTGGGAATGGTCCCCTGGGGCTCCAATTCTGGTGGCCACGGCGCTAGACGTTCCTCACAACTTGCTTGTGAAGTATTAGTGGACCCACGCTTCAGGTACAGAAAATAAGGCATACTGAGGTTTGAGGGCCTCACTGAGTAGCCTGACCTCTCAAGTGCCATGTGGGCCTCTGAGCCCAGGTCTCCAACATCCCTCTGCTTCCGCCGTGAGGCCAGGCCAACAAGTTTGAGTCTTTAGTGCACAGGAGAGGGAGACCCAAGAAGAGTGTGCCAGAGATACCTGTGCAACCACATTCTGTACCATCCACAGAAATAGGGGTGGGATGCTATATTCGTTTCCTAGGGCTGCCATAACTGGTACCACAAACCGGGTGACTTGAAACAACAGAAATCTATTCTCCCCCAGTTCTGGAGGCCAGAAGTCTGAAATCAAGGTGTCGTGGCAGAGCCATGCCCTCTGAGGGCCTTGTGGGGAAATCCATTTCATGCCTTTCTCTTAGCTTCGGGCATTGCTGGCAATCCTTGGCGTCGCTTGGCTTGGGGACGCATCCCTCCAATCTCTGTCATTACATGGTCTTCTGCCTGGGTGTCCTCGCGTCCTCGTCCCTCCGTGCGTGTCTGTCTCTGTGTGTCATCGTCTCTCCTCACAAAGACATCAGTCCTGCTGCGTCAGTGCCCTCCTTGATCCAGTAGGACCTCCTAACTAATGATGTCTGCAAAGGCCCGGTCTCCAGCTAAGAGGACGTTCACGAGAACTAGAGCTTGGAACTGCCCATATCTTTTGGAGGTGGGGAGACACAATTCAACCCCTAACATGCGAGCTGCGACGTCGCTTGTTTTCTGCTCAGCTCGCTGGAGGCGTGCAGCAAGGTGAAGCCGCCGCTGGTGGAGGATGTCTTGCTGCTCAAGGCGGGCCCTACACCTGAAGGCAGCAGCAGTTTTGGGTAGATCCTCACAATATAAAGGTCACCCGCGGGCTCCGGGGTCTCAGATCTATCCAGGGATGCTGCTCAATGTCTCCCAATGCTCAGGATGGCCTCCACCACAGAGAACGACCCCGCCCATGAGGTCAGTAGGGCTGAGTCTGAGAAACCCTGCCTCAACCCCGGAAGGGATCAAGTGAGACGTTCAGGCATCTCTCTGTGGGAGATACATTTTGGGGTCCAGCTTGAGGAACCCTGCCCCAGGCCACGCCCCTCGCTGTGTGAGACACTCTTCAAATTGTCCAGTTCAGGAAACCCTGTTTCCTGCCCAGGTGGACCCTGTTATGCTGATTTTTTTTGTCAGTCCATGAGCAAAGGACTAATACAAGAGCAGGCAAGTTTTGAAGATGGGGGGAAAAGGTGTCGGAAGGTTCTGGAATGTGAGAGGCTGCCTGATTGGACAGAGCAGAGGCAGCAGAGAACACATGGTTTTAAGCCGGTGGGAAGCAGGACATGGCGCTGTCAGCCCCAGGGAGAAGCCAGGCTCCCAGAAGGGAGGGGAGGACAGCTAGGGAGGAAGCGTGTATGCCTCACAGCGTGGCAAGTGAGAGTGGACCACAATCCTGCGTCAGCCAGCCGCTAGGAGAACGGAAAACCTGCAGTCGACTCTGGAGAGCTTGGCGTCTTGGGTTACGTCTCATAAAAAAGTCAAGACCGGGCGAGTCAGAGGCAATGCCTGCTCCACTGAGTCGTCTGCAGTTCTGAATTGTCTGTTTGTTTGGCTGCAGACGCTGCTTCTCTCAGTGGATGTGACGCTCCTGCAGTATTCTCCTGCTGACTGTAACTTTCCACCCCCCTTCTTTTTACATTTTATATTTGCTTAGTTATCTTATTTATTTGCTTCAGATGTTTGGATGTATGATACTAAATGTCAGCAGAGCATTCTTACTCACCCAGGCTGGCTTCCAGCACTGCGTTTTGTTAAGTGATTTGCTTGGAACAAGAAACATCTTTCTATGAAATTAATGTCCTAAAATGTTGGGCTGTCCCAGGCCACGCAACAAAAGCCTCCCATAGATACACTCTCCCTGAGGACCTAGCCATAGTCGTATGGGACCTGGTGTTTTCCTGGAGAAATACCTTTGGTGGGTGATCCAACCTGGAATTTCAGATCGACCTGTACCACGATGCCGTGTCAGGTGAGATGGAGGGCCAGGGAGCAAGGCACCTTCAGGAAGCAGGCATAGCTCTGTCTCCTAGCATAGGGGCTGCAGATCAGCCAGGAGCAGCAGGAAAGGGGGTGTTTGAAAGGTCCAAAAACTGGGGCAGGGAGTTGGCATTATGAGTCAGCTTGGGAGACGGAACCCATAGGAGAAAGACGAGCTTGCGTAGAGGGGGAGGAGGAGTGTGGTAGGCAGAATAAAGGCCCCCAAAGGTGTGCATATGCTAATCCTCAATGCCTGTGAATCTGTGACCTTACGTGGCAAAAGGGATGTGAATAAATCACAGATCTGGAGATGGGGCGCTTATCCTGGATTATCCGAGCAGGCCCAGTAGGTCCCAAGGGTCCTTATAAGAGGAAGGTGAGAAAGTCAGGGGCAGAAAAGGAGATGTGCAGATGGAAGCAGAGGTCAGTCAGGATGTGAAGATGTTACGCGACTGGCTTGGAAGACGGAAAGAGGGGCCAGGAGCCAAGGAAAGCAGGCGGCCTCCAGAACCTGGAAGAGGCAGAAAAACGGAGAGTCCCCTGAGAGCCTGAAGAAGGACCCAGCCCTGCCAACAACCCCTTTTAGAGCGCTCACCTCCAGCACCGTGAGAACTTAAATGTGTGTTGCTTTAAGGCACTTTCAGCTTGTGATAATTAATTACAGCAGCCGTGGGGAACGAATGCGGGGAGGATTGAAGACCAGCGATGAGGGAAGTAAGGAATGCGGAGGAGGAGTGGAGGTTATTCCTCCCTGCACGCCACCACCTCTGTCCCCTGGCCACTGTGCTGAGGCAGAGAACTCAGGCGGGCGTGGCATCCGAGGAGGGACTGGGCCCCCTCTTCCCTCGGGCCTGCCCTGGAAAAGCCTGTCTCCTGGTACCTTTCATCACCAAGGCCCTCTTGACCCAACACCGTTCTCATCACTCATTAGTTGTCTTTTAAATGTGATAAGACATATATAACATAAAATTTGCCATTGTAACTATTTTTAACCTCAATCCAGTGGCATTAAGGACATTCACATTGTCAGACAAACATTACCGATATCCATCTTGAGAACTTTTTCTTTTTTTGTAATCGTATAAGTCTTCTTTTTCCCCTTGAGGTATAGTTTTAGATCTTTTTATTTATTTCCTTTTTTTTTTTTTTAATTTTTTAAATTTTTTGGCTGCACCGCACTGCAGGTGGGATCTTAGTTCCCTGACCAGGGACCAAACCCACGGCCCCTGCATTGGAAGCACAGAGTCTTAACCACTGGACCACCAGGGAAGTCCCAAGGTATAGTTGATGTACAACATCTCCAGAACTTTTTCATCTTCTCACATTGAGACTCTGTAACAATAGAACAGTACCTCTCCACTACCTCCTCTTCCAGCCCTGCCCTGGTAACCTCAAATCTATTTTCTGTCTCTATGAATCTGCCCATTCTGGATATTTCATATAAGAGGAGTCATACAATATTTGTCTTTTTGTGTTGTCCAACTTATTTCAGCCAGTGTAATACTTTTAAGGTCCATTTGTGTTGAAGAGCGAATCAGAAGTTCTTTCCTTTTTTTAGGCTGAATAATATTCCATCACATGGATAGACCCCATTTTGTTCATCTACTCATCTATTGATGGACAGTTGGGCTGCTTGTACCTTTCGGCTATTGTGAATAATGCTGCAGTTAACGTCGGTGTACAGTATCTGTTTGGGTTCCTGCTTTCAGTTCTTCAGGGTTTATACCTAGAGGTTGAATTATTGGGTCATATGGTAACTCTATATTTAACTTTTTTAGGCACCACCAACTGTTTCCCACAGCAGCTGCACCATTTTACATTCCCATCAACAGTGTGCTAGGGTTCCCATTTCTCCACATCCTGGCCAACACTTGCTATTTTCTGTTTGTTTTCATCATGGCCATCCTAGTAGTCATGCACAACACTCATGCTTGATAGAAAAACACAGTTAAGTACCTAAACTGCCCTTCGGAGAGCAGGGGAACTGGGTGAGGAGGAACCACGAGAAGCCTTCAGGAACGAAATCTTCAGCACTCAGAAAAGAAAGAGAAGAGAAAGGAAATTCCTTGAGAGTCCCACGAGGGTGGCCCTTCATGGGTAAGGGACACACAGGCAGGAATCGTAAGCCAGGCACCGGCCGTGCATTACCTTCCGCCTGACCAGACATGGGGGCCTGGCCCTAATCCCTTCATCAGCATCTTTTTTTTTTCTTTCAATATTTATTTATTTATTTGGTTGCGCCGGGTCTTAGTTGCAGCAGGTGGGCTCCTTAGTTGCAGCTCACCAGCTCCTTAGCTGTGGCATGCAAACTCTTAGTTGCGGCATGCATATGGGATCTAGTTCCCCAACCAGGGATCGAGCCCGGGCCCCCTGCATTGGGAGCTTGGAGTCTTAAGCACTGTGCCACCAAGGAAGTCCCCTTTAGTCAGCATCTCGAATACCCACACAGGGACACGCACCTGTGGACCTCTTTTGCTTTATGATGATCCAGCAGAGCAAGAGACCTCAGAGGGAAAGGAGCCATTGTCTGCTCAACCGACATGACTATTTGATGAGCCCTCATCTCCGAGCATCACGGTGGGCCGTAATTTGACCCGCAATACTATCCCTACAAACCTGATCAATTTGTGGCTGGACAGTTGGAGAGGGTGGAGGTGTGGGAGCGATAGGCCATCACACACCGCTTAAGACAACTAACTGCTCTTCTGGCAGCATGTTTTCTGAAAAAACGTCCAAGAGAAAAAAATAGGCGTATGATACTGTGTGGCATGTGCGAATCAGACATGTCTGCTAATTATGTGGACCAGTGAGGACATCTGCCTAGTGATCTTTTTCCTTTGTTACCATGACAGAAGCAATTTTATGTCTTTAAGACATACAAATAGCGAAAAATCTATGTGACTTGGGTGTTTTCACAGTTAATTGTGTGCGTGTGTGTGTGTGTGTGTGGTAAAAAACATAACATAAAATTTACCACCTTATCCATTTTTAGATGTAGAGTTCAATGATGTTAAGTATATTCACATTTTTGGGAAACAGATCTTCAGAACTTCTTCATCTTGCAAAACTTAAACAACTCCCCATTTCTACTTTCTGCTTCTGTGAATTTGAGTACTTCCTACACCTCAGAGAAGTGGAATCCTATAGTATCTGCCTTTTTGTGACTGGCTTATGTCAGTTAGCATAATGGCCTCAAGGTTTTGGGTTTTTTAAAAATATTTATTTATTTATTTGGCTGCATCGGGTCTTAGTTGCGGCACACAGGATCTTCGTTGTGGCACACGGGCTTCTCTCTAGTTGTGGCGCTCTAGAGCCCAAGCGCCGCAACTACTGAGCCCGCACACGGGTTTGGTTGCCCCACGGCATGTGGGATCTTAGTTCCCTGACCAAGGATCAAACCTGCGTCCCCTGCATTGGAAGGCGGATTCTTAACCACTGGACCACCAGGGAAGTCCCTGGCCTCAAGGTTTATCCATGTTGGAGCATGTGACAGGATTTCCTTCTCTCTTAAGGCTAAATCATGTGATAGGATTTCCTTCTCTTTTAAGGCTGAATCACATTCCATTGTGTATACATATATTGTGTGTATAGACCACACTTTGTTTATTCTTTGATAGGCATTAGGGTTACTTCCACCTCTTGGCTATTGTGAATAATTTTGCTATGAATGTGGGTGTGTGAATATCTCTTCGAGACCGTGCTCTCAGTTCTTTTGAAGATCTGTCTATCTGTCTATATCTCTGGATGTGGGATTCCTGGATTCTTCAAGACCGTGCTCTCAGTTCTTTTGAAGATCTGTCTATCTGTCTATATCTCTGGATGTGGGATTCCTGGATTCTTCAAGACCGTGCTCTCAGTTCTTTTGAAGATCTGTCTATCTGTCTATATCTCTGGATGTGGGATTCCTGGATTCTTCGAGACCGTGCTTTCAGTTCTTTTGAAGATCTATCTGTCTATATCTCTGGATGTGGGATTCCTGGATCATCACAGAGTTATCATCTTTTTGGACTACAAAACAACAAAATTAACAGTACAAAGACCAGTTGACAAACTGTATTTGTACACCAGGGGCGAGCTCATAAGAGGGAAATTTTCTTGCTCCCTTTATGCCTTATTTATAGTTTATTATGAGAGCTTTTTTTTTCACTTGTTATGGAAGAATATATATATAGAAACATACAAAAACCTTAAGTGTGCAGTTTAATGAATTTTCTTAAACTGAACACACTTGTGTAACCCACATTCATGTCAAGAAAGAGGACATTACCATACCCAAGAAGCTCCCTTCCCCTCATGACCTCCCCGAGAGTCAACTCTGTTCTGATCGCTCAACCTAAATAAGCATTGTTGATACTCAGAACATCATAGGGGAATAAAGAGAAGAGAAGAGAAGAGAGGAGAGGAGAGGAGAGAAGAGAAAGAGGAAGGGAGAGAAGGAAGGAAGGAAAGGAGGAAGGAGGGAAAGAAAGGAGGAAGGAAGGAAGGAAGCTGAGTGTGAAGGGCCCTTCCCTTGAGCTGTGTGACTTTAGGCTATTCAGTTAACAACTAAGCCTCAGCTTTCAGCCTTCTACAATGGCGATTCTCCTAAATGCCCAGCCATCGACCAGCTCAGCACTGTCATGAGGGCCATAACCTGGTTATCCAATTTTATTACAACTGAGAGAAAGCAACGTTCTGTTGGGGTTTGATGTGATAGAACTTCTGGGTCCATCCTCTCCTCTTTGGGATGGAAATTCTAGAAGAGCACTTGCCACTCAGTCATGTCCACTCTCAAGTTTATTTGGGATTTTGCAGTGAGAGACAGGAAGCTGAAGGTCAGATAGGATCTGAGAGCTCTACTTCCGGTCCGGAGGGAACAACCTCAAGCCAACAGGAAACATGAAGACTGAGGGATTCAATGCCAAGTGAAATGAACGTCAGCTCTGCCGCTAGCGATTCTTCGTTAGTCCAGGTGGCTCTTAATTTTCATGTCTGTACTTAGCACAACTTCTGAAAGCCTCATTGAGTGAGGTGTGGAATCATTCCCCCACCTTTAGGTGTGTGTGAAATAGGACAGTTCTCTTGCAAGGCTATGTAAATCCTGGATTATCTGGGTGGGCCCAATGTAATGACAGGAGTCCTTAAACGTGGAAGAGGAAGGCAGAAAAATTCAGATCAGAGAAGATTTGACTATGGAAGAATGGTGAGAGAGATGCAGTGTTGCCGGATTTGCAGACGAAAGCCTTTGACCTCCAGACAGAACTTGGCTTCAGGTTTAGGAAGACACATGGAGCTGAGCCAATCCTAGCTCAGCAGAGCTCAGCAAGGGCAAAGTTGAAGCACAGCCGGCATGTATTGTGAGCAAGAAATAAAGGATTGCTGCAGCTGCAGCAGACAGAGCTCGTACAGTACACCAGAGGATGCAGTCTGCAGGGACCAGCCTCCAGTGCACACCACATGGCAGAGCAGGGCTGTGAATGGCCAATGGGGGAGAACCACCACGGCAGAGCATGGTGGAAGAAACCTAGAGAGAGTTACTTTCATGAGGGACTATGGGCAAGAGACTTCAAGCCATGTGGAGGAGGCCAACAGAGCAGGCTGAATGAGAAGGGGAGTGGAGAGCAGAGAGGACTCTGCCCAGGACGGCATCACACTAACACAGGGGTTCGTCTCCCAGCCTGGCTTTGCACTGGATTCATGTTCCAGTCCTATGAGGAAAGGGGCAACCACCAAGGACTGCATGAGACACTCTGGGGTTCAAGTAGTGGTGATGTGGTCCCTTCCCAGCAGAGGGTCACACATACAAAGCCACCCCTGCTTTGACTTGTGAGGGCTTGTAGTACACTGAGAGCAATGACCAAGGCAGAGGAGAAGACAGTGGTGCCCTGCATGGCACTGTGGTGACCCAGGAAGCTTATCCTTGACAAGGCTGACATTTCTCAACCCGCTATACATTCCTTAATGTCAGGGACCCACCTGTCTGTAGATTCCAGTGGTGGGCACTGTCATAAGTGTGCACTGGTAAATGTCTCCAGCTGTGCAGGTGCCCCACCCAGCTCACCAAGAGATGTGAGGGAGACAGGAAATACAGGGGAGGAGGGGAGGATAATCCCGGCCTTTGCCGGTCAAGGTCACGTACCTGTCACCTTGTTGAATTCTCTACATGGTTTACGCTGGATCGAAACAAGAAACAGATTCTCTTATTTTTCTTTGTGGCAATCTGACCTCATCTTTACTCATCGTTTAAGATGAAATCTTGCTGAGGAATTTGACCTTCTAATATTTTAAATTAGAATCCTACACAGGAGAGGTAGAGGGTCTTAAACAGGATGACCTAGGTTAGCAGTCAGGGTAACAGAAGGCTTTGCTGGGGAAGCAAGACCGAAGGTGAGGTCTAGTGGGCTGACCCAGGCAGAGGGGAGAGAGGGCATTCTAGGGAGGGAGAAATGGGCACGTACAATTCCTGAGAGGGGATGGAGAAAGGTCCCCTTTCCCAGGGGGAAAATGACTGGTGATGCCACTTTGTCATGCCACGCCTACACTGTACCCTAAGAGGTGATGGGGAAAGTAAGCGCTGTGCTTAGAATCCAAGAATTGTCCTGAAACTGGTGGCACATTGTAGCTTTGAACATGAGTGCAGCCCGGATCCTGCCCCCAGTGAAGTCTACTTAATTCACTGCTGTGGGGCGTGGCCTGGGCTGTGGAATTTTTAAAGGCTCTTCTAGTGTTTTCACTGTGCAGGCAAGACTGAGAATTTGCTGATCTAAAGCAGTGGTTCCCCAACTTCAGCATTCACCTGGGCAACCCGGAGGTCTGTTAAAACACAGGAGTTCTTGGCCCTACCCCTAGGATCCTCAATTCAGGAGGTTTGGAGAGGGGCTGGGTCGTTTGTAGTTCCCGTAATTTGCCAGGTGATGCGGATGTTGCTGATCCCAGGACCACGCTTTGAGAACCACTAAAGGGAGAAAAACACTGAACTCAGGCGCTGGGAGTGGGGGACCAGGGTAGGTCTACAAGTGAATAAAAGATGCTAATTTCAGGAGATTTTCAGCATTGGACCAGGTTGGGAAGAATTCAACACGGCACAGTGTGTGGGCATCCCTAGACTATACAGAGCCTGGCAATTGAAAGTCAGTTTTGCCAGAAGTCCAAGTAAGGTAGCGAGATATCCATCTGCAGGAAGCAGGACCCATTCCTGTGCTGTGTTCCAGTCTCTGGAGGCCAGAGCCAAGCTTGCCCGTGAGAGGCAAGGACACAGAGAACCCAACATGGATCCCTCTTGGGATGTATGAACAGGGGCTGTAGAAGGGGATATGGAAGAGGGAGAAGGGAAGAGGGAGAGGCAGAGATGTTGGAACCCAGCTGGCAAGCAGATATTGAGAGCCAGCACTGAAGGAGCCTGGAAATTCAGGGTCCCCAAGACTCACCTGGAGAAGCCCAAGCCCCGCCCACTGAGACTGACTGAGGGCTCAGGAGTCAGCATGCTTAACGCCCCTCCCCCTCCCCTTCTAGTCTAGCTGGCCCCATTTATGCTTGTATAATAACACTTCCGGAGGAGCGGGGCAGAGGGTGCCACGTGGAGGTGAAGGTGGCATGGGGGGATGGGGAGGAGGACGCTCTGAAGAAAGCACGGTAGGCAGATTCTCAGGGGGCCCCATGATTCCCATCCCCCATGTGCATGCCTTGTATAATCCCCTCCCCTTGAGTGTGCGTGGGACCAGTGAACATGACGAGATGTAACTCCTGTGATTAGGGGACTAATCAGTTGACTGTGAGTCAATCAAAAGGGAGACTACCCTGGGTGGGCCTGACCTAATCAGGGGAGATTTATGAAATGTGGGCCTGGCTTAATCATGTGAGCTTTATAAAAGCAGAGGGACTCTCCTGCAGGTCTCAAACACGAAACAAACAGCAACTTGTGAGCTGCCTATGGAAAAGGGTGGTCTCTAGGAGCTGAGGGCCTCAGTCCTACAACCACGAGGGACTGAATTAGCCAAAAACCAGTGAGTCTGGGAGAGAACCCTGAGCTTCAGATGAAAAGGCAGCCTGAGCCAACACCTTGATTACAGCCTAGTGAGACCCTGAGCAGAGGACCTAGTTATGCCATGTCCAGATTCCTGACCCAGGAAACTGAGAGGACAAATGTGCGCTGTTTGAAGTCTCTAAATTTGGGGTAATTGGTAATGCAGCAATAGAAAACCAATCCACTAGGGAACATATATACACCCTCAGTCAGGCACCATTTAATACTTTTTTTTTTTTTACTGGCTATGATGAAAACAAAATGAGTTGCATTCCCTTTGTCATTTATTCACATGACTTCAATGAAGAGAGGGTCGGTCTTGGAGAAATCAGCCGGATTCCCTGCAGAAGGCTTGCTACTATCACTCTCCAGGGTAACTGGGGGGACTGTTTTCTTCAACTTTTTGTTTTTGTTTTTTTGGCTGCGTCGGGTCTTAGTTGCAGCACGTGGGATCTTTCGTTGGGGCACGTGGGCTCAGTAGTTGCGGCGCGAGAGCTTAGTTGCCCCGCGGCATGTGGGATCTTAGTTCCCCGACCAGGGATGGAACTCGGAACTCGAGTCCCCTGCGCTGGAAGGTGGATTCTTAACCACTGGACCACCAGGGAAGTCCCTGGGGGGCTGTTTTATTCTAACCCTTTCTAAGCTCTTCACTTACCTGAATCTCAACCGCAGGCTTCTGGCAGGTCCCCTCTGCTCCCCGGGAGAGGCGGGGTCCCTGCCCAGGGCCCCCCGACCCACTCTGCAGGGCCTTGTGAAAGCATTCCCTCTCAACTAGTGTGGGGTTGGCTTATGTGCTTCCTTAAGCTTCCCGCTTTTCCAGGCAAGAATCACGACTTCAGGTTTTCCTGAGCACTTAACCAAAGGCACACTTGCAGTCCGCCAAGTGCTGATCAAATGCATGAGCTAGTAATAATATCCCAATGGCAAGTTTCTGTAGCATAGCGGTTCTCAAAGTGCGCTTCTCAGACCAGCGTCAGCCTCTGCTGGGAACTTGTTCGAAATGCAGATTCTTGGGTTTCCCCCAGACCTGCTGAATCAAAAACCCCAGGACTGGGGCCCAGCCGCCTGGGTTTGGTAAGTCCTCCCAGAGGTTCTGCTGCACTTTTAGTTTGAGAATCACTGCTCTAGCCTCATGTTTTGTATTTTTCAGGCAATCAGTCCCTTAATAATTCCCGGGTCTCTTCCCCCGATTTTTTGGTAGTTGTTTTATTTTGGATTTTGAGCTGAAGTTCTCCTAATCGTGTAATTAATATTGTGTCTGCTCACATTGTTCCTAATTGTTTGAGACACGTATTTCAGTGGAATCATCATAGCTTCAATTTGTTGAGCAGTGACTGTGTACTAATCGTAGACCTGAATGCAGAAATCTTCCTCTCAAATCAGCCTCGGAAGAAGAGGAAGCCTTGGCGCCAACTTTCGGAGACAGAGTCTGGAGCAGAGCCCTGTAAATAATGTATGCCCCGCCTCCCACAGCCGGCCCCGCCTCCCACAGCCGGCCCCGCCTCCCACAGCCGGCACCGCCTCCCACAGCCGGCACCGCCTCCCACAGCACCGCCTCCCACAGCCGGCCCCGCCTCCCACAGCCGGCACCGCCTCCCACAGCCAGCACCGACTCGAAATTCAAAGCCACGGTGTCTCACTCCAAAATCGGTGCTTGTAACCCCAGACTAAACAGTTTCAGAACCTTAGACTCTGACTTTTAACGGGCACCAACTGTTTATTGCATCCAAATATTTTGCCACCAGAAGCAGCTTGACATAGGTAAAGTGAAGTGCCACCAGGGGAGGTTGGAGGGCATCAGACGGAAGGTCCCTCGCTTCTTGTGGTGTTGCTTAATCATGCGCTGTGTTCATTCCGAAGCTTATTTGCCGAGCTATTCTTTTGTTCTGGGGACGACCAACGCCTCTTTAAGGAATAGAGCAGACTATGCCCAAGGCACGTGAAGGTCTTCCTCGTCCGTGTCGCTCTGGCACCCTGTGAAAGCCACTTGGCCCTTCCACTCTGCTCCAAACTCCCTGCTCCCTCCAGCTGGTCCTGGAATCAGCTTCCACCACCGCTGCCTTCATACCGCTTTGTCCCCCTCTCACCTGGGACCCCTCCCCAGGGCTTCCAGCTGCCCCTTCCCCTCTACATCTGGCCTCTGCAGCATTTCGGGCCCCACCAACCATCTCTGTGACATTGGATGCGGCACCACAATTATATCGGGGGGTCCTTAAGCACCCCCCCAGACAAAGGCTGGCAGTTCCCCCTCCTGCCTCCTGGCCCTCTTGGCCCTGCAGTGGAAGGAGTTGTCCCGTGGTGCCCGAGCACCAAGAAAACTGAGGGAAAAGGGATTCAACCTCCTGCCGCCATGTTGCTTCCTCCTCTCAGGTTCTCATGTCATGACACAGTCCTTTGGGGCCTTAAAACCTTTCCCTTTTCAGGACCCTCCTAATAAAATGGAGAAGTAACGTTATAATACTTGGTCATATTTTGTTTGGATTTTTCTATGGTGCTAAAATATACATAACATAAAATTTACCATTTGAATCGTTTTTAAGCGTACAATTCAGTGGCATTAAGTGCGTGTACAATATTGTGTGTCTATCACTACCATCCACACCCTGAACTTTTTCATCACCCCCAAGAGAAACTCTGTTCCCATTAAACAACATCTCCATCCCTTTGTCCCCCAGCCCCTGGTGACGACGATTCTTTCTGTTTCTATGAGTTTGCCTATGCTGGGTACCCCGTATAAGTAGAATCATGTGATATTTGCCCTTTTGTGTCTGTGTCATATTATTTTTGGAAAAGGAAGAGAGTGATAGGTGTAGAGGTAGGGAGTGCATAGTGATGAATGGAATTGGTCAACGACCAGACAGGAGTTCCCGTCGAAATAGAATAAAACGTAAGTCCTTGTGTGTTAGTTATCTATTGCTCCGTAACAAATTACCACAAGTTCAGTGGCTTTAAACACACACATTTTGGGAATTCCCTGGCAGTCCAGTGGTTAGGACTCCACGCTTTCACTGCCGAGGGCGCAGGTTCAATCCCTGGTCAGGGAACTAAGATCCTGCAAGCTGAGTGGTGCAGCAAGAAAAAAAACAAAAACAAAAACCCACACACATTTTATTTAGCTCACATTTCTATGCATCAGGAGTCCAGGCACAGCTTAACCGGCTCCTCTGCTTGGGGGCTCACAGGGTCTGCAGTCCAGATGTCAACTGGGCTGCGTTCCCATCTGGAGGTTCAACTGAGGCAGAGTCAGCTCCCAAGCTCCCTCAGGTTGTTGGAAGAATTCATTTCCTTGCAACTGCAGGATGTAGGGCCCTGGCTTCGTGCTGGCTGCCCTTGATTCCTCCCCGCACAGCAGCTTACTTCCTCAATCCTGCAAGGTGGTCTCTAGAGCTTCTAGCTCCAGCTTAATCAGAGGAGTGACCACCACCCATATTCTCTCGGTTAGAACTGAGTCACAAGTCCTGCCCACACTGCAGGGGATGGGACCCCACAAAGGCATGAACACCAGGGGGCAGGACTCATGCGGGCTGCCTAGGGTCTGTCCAACACGCCTTCAGGTTGGGAGAACTGAGGGGAGAAATGTTCACGGAAAGCCAGCCAGGGGGACATTTTGCTCCTCCTTGAGTTTGCATGAGGTTGCCCCGAATTTGGCCAGCAGACCTCAAAGATAGGTAGTCAGACCTTTCACCCCGAAAACATGGGGCAGCAGGTCTTTTCTAAGAGCTTACAATTAAGACTGGAATTAAAAACACAATCAAGGGAAAGATTACTTTTAAGTATTACTTAGTCATCTCATCTTCCTCCACCTGCAAGTTTCAGCCTGAGAATAACTTGGAGGAAAAAAATCCCTGGTTATTTACATTTGCTCTCTATTTTTAACCGCCTTTCTGTTTTAAACATTTAATATCTTCCAAACCCCTATTGGAAGCCACTGAACCTGTAGCAAGATATCGTATTTATTTTTGTAGCTATTTTCATCTGCTTAGAGAACTTTTTGTTTTCATCTGAGCTTTTAGGGGAGGTGAAGCAGGTCAGCATGTCTGGCCCATTTGTCAACTGGCTGTGCTGGCTTCTTAATAAAACGGTGCTAAATTCAGAGCTACTTATCATGTGTCTCTTTTTATGTGGCTCAGTTTTTCCATTACTTGAAGTTCCCAAATGCTAATAAACCCTAATGCGCTATATTTGGTGGAATGAATGCATTATGCTTTTCAGAGTTGATGTTTTTACATAAATAGAACATGTTCTGCAAGAGAGAGGAAAAACCACCCTTGTAGGGTGTACATCCATTTGATTTTTTTCCCCCTATTGATCTGGAGCTGTTTAAGCAGAGAAGGAGGGAGGGGGAAAAAGATAAACGAGGCAGAGGGAAAAATACACTTACAGATTCGGCCCACCTCTTCTGCCTTGTGTCTTTGGGCTGCAGGTTCCTTTTGTATCTGTTGATTTCACAATCACTAATCATACATTCTCAAATGGATCTAATGAAAAAGATGTGTCTGGAAGACAGAAAAATGACTCTCTAAGACTCCATAAGACAATACATTTGTTGTTCTTCCAGCTGTAGTTAGAATAAACATTTTGCTGTAGAGTCACTTGAAACTGATTAAAATCCCAAAGATAAAAATCACCTGCAGTGAGAGAAATCAGAAGCATTAGCGAACTTCCGTGGGAGTTACCGACTCTGAACGCAATGAGGGCCCCTTGTAGACAAGAGCCGCGTCTCAATGTGGCTGATAGTTGCTCAGGTGTACCCGTAGGTAAAACACATGATTTTTTGCACTTACTGTATGCAAGTTATAATCAGAGGTTAAAGGCAAAAATCCAACCTAACCTAAGGCTGGGTAGTAGACACTGCAACAGAATGTGAAACCAGCGACTAAAAATCAACAAACATCATTCAGACCCACCATCTGGAATATTCTGTTTTACTCCCCTCCCCCTCCTCCCCACCCTCACCGAACCCCACCTTCCTCTTCCTTCCTCTCCCCTCCAAATCTATCTTTGTTGCGTGATACTTTATTCTTTTTCAACCAGCTTCTGGCACAAAGATGTAGCATTTTAAGAGTTTAATGTCAGATTACTCATATTTCCCTCTTGAATGTTTTCTAATTCCATCCTTCCAAGGAGAGGAAGAAATACGAAATGTATCTCTCTACCTTGGTTTTGCCCTGCAGGCTGTTGTTGTCACCGTCGCTGACCGGTGTTTCTGGGAACAGTCAAACCAGTAGGTCAATGCAACTTTTAGTAGGCAGCACACAAAACCTGGCATTGCTTATCCTTTATCTGTTTAGCTATGTTGTTGTCATTTACTGCTTCTATTAAGGAAAATATGGTTCTTTGCCTCAAGAAGCTCAAGCAACCAGTATCTGGATTTCATTCTGGGTGGCTGAGGGGACAGTTCTCGTGGATTTTGAACCACGCACATGAATGTGTGTACTTGTGGTGGGTCTTACTGCACGTGCGTTTCTCTGAAATTAAAGTGCAGCCACATATTCCAATGGAAGAGCCTTTTGTGTTTTTGCAGTCTAGTGGGAAAATAACTCTTGGCTACTTTTTCCGATTTTAATTTAATTTTATTTTGAAAAAAATGTTTATATTTTAGGAACTTCCCTGGTACTTTTTTTCTGTGTTTTTTTTTGGCCAACATGAAATTCATATAACATGAAATTAGCCCTTTAAAGCAGACAATTCAGTGGCATGTATAGTTTATTCACAGCCTTCAAACTCACTCCTCATTCCAGTCTGCCTTTGCTCTGGTCCCAGGCAACCTTGAATCTGCTTTGTGTCTCTGATGATTTACCTGTCCTGGGTATTTCATGTAAACGAAATCATGTCATATGTGACCTTTCCTCTCTGGCTTCTTTCAGTCAGCATGTTTCTGAGATTCCTCCACGTTGCAGCATGTGTCAGTAATTCATTAAATTCATTTTTAAATGAAAATAATTTTAGATAAAAAAAAAATTTTGAACGCACTTTAGGTGTTCGTTTATTGAGCACCTGCTGTGTGCAAGGCAGTAGACTGTATTTAGCATGATGTAAACATTGACCTTCTCCCCGAAATAAGCCTGCCCTGGTCACTGGAGCACCCCACCCCCATGCCACAGTCTCTGACATAAAACTGTGCCAGGTGGGTTCCCAAATTAGCCAGATCCTGTGACTCAAAGCCTTTCATCTTTGGGGGGATTTATTCTCCCTCCCCTCCCACCTTTCTTTAGAGCGATGTCCATTTCCCCTGAAAGCACAGACTCATTTTAGAATTGTCATTAAAAAAAAAAAAAGATATAGCATGCAAACAGTAAAAAAAAAAAAAAGGAGGGGAAAAAGAATTGTCATTTTAATTCATAGTGTGTCCATAAACAGGATGCAGAGGCCTGTGAATATCGCGAAGAAGAGTCAGCCCTCAGGAGCGCTGCACGCTGGCAGGGGAGAAAGGACACCAAGGCAAGATGCAGACAGCAGCATGAGCAATGGCCGGCAACCTGGTTTGTCCAGGTCGGGAAGGGGGAGGGGGAGGGAAGCGAGGAGGGGGTGGCCCGAGAGGTAAAGGCCCCTCGAGGCCCTCTGATGTGAAATGGGCTTTGAAGGAACAGACTCTATTGGAGGTGGGTGGGGGACATGGAGAGGTCAGGGTGAGGGCCTTGTGGCCAAAGGGGAGATTTGAGCCAAGACTTAGCTGCAAGAATACGAGACAAGGCACAGATAAGCCATCTTGTTCAGAGTCAAGACTTATTTGGAAGTGAGCACATGGTAGATGTTGAAACTGGCCCACAAGAAAGGGAAGCAAAGAGAAAGTAACCCCTCTCCCTTTGCTTCCTCCAACCTCCCCGCGGCCACCGTCTGATTCCCCGGCTGCTCCAGCTCAGGTGCGAATAACGGCGACCACGAGGTCTTCCTGCACCCAAGGGCTGCGAGTTCTGCAGCTTCCTCTATGATGCCAAATGAATTTCCCATCATGCCTCTCTTTCCATCCTTATGGCTCTCTCAACAAGTCTTGTGTGTGGAGACTTTGCTCTGCGTATCTGACTTCGCTCCTCTCTCCCCTCCTCCCTGTGGCAACCTCCTCCGCACTCTTCCAGACCCATCTCTCCACCCCCCAGGCAGAGCGGCTTCTTCCTTTATATCGTCACCAAGTGTATCATACTCTTAGAATAACTGTTCAATCAAAAAAGACAGAGTTTCTCTGTCCGGGTACACCTTGGGCATTGCCAATGATGCTGGGGCCTCACGGACCTTCCAACTTCGCTGGAAAAAAAACAAAACAAAACATAAAGGGAAACCCTCCGTTGGGATCCAAGGCCCATACTGCAAGGTACCCGCGACTGGTAGAGCCCTTAAGTGCTCCAGATATTCAGAGAAGATAGAAAGAGCTGAGTGCAATTTGAAAAGCAGTCAGGGGGTGATGTGGGTACAGAGAGCAGGGAGGTCGCGACAGAGCAATCGAGAACAAAGACGCGCTGCAGTGCAAGCCGGGGTGGACCGTGGGCACGGGCAACGAGCACACGCTCGGAAGAGTCCAGCGTGGGTGATGAGGTCCTGGGTGGGGGGTGAAGTGAAGGGGCAGGTGGTAGACAGGCAGCAAGGGCAGAAGGAGGTGGAATGGACAGCCGGATTCGATTGCCTGGGGGTCTGGGGGGAGCAAGAAGTTGCAGATGGTTTCAAGGGTGGAGTCTGTAGAACTGGGAGAAAATTGGAAATTCAGAAATGGGGACAGCGTTTCCTTGTTGGGTGAAGGGCATGCTTGTGCCAGACCGTTACTGGGAGTGGATGGGTACAGCCCCAAGACCCTCAGGCCGAGTCACCCTCCTTCGGTGCTGGGAAACGTGACAGTGATTTGACACACACAGGTATTATGGCCGCTGCTTGGCATGAAGCGTGACACCTGTCACATTTGTTTTTGGAATGCTTAGGCTTTGGGAGCTCCCAGAGATTGAAGAGTGTACATCACAACGCACCACAGATGTTACATGTTTCTATGAACAGCTAAATGATGCATGAGCCTCAACCAGACCATTTCTCACGGTGGAAACGGTGTCCTACTTCTAGCTCTTGTTTCACTAGTCCAGCCAAGTGATAAACATGTCCAGAGACCTGCTGGGCCATTCAGCAGGATCCCCCCCAAAACAGGATGTCCTCCTCTGGCCATGGCTCTGTGGTCAGAGACCTGAGCCCTGAATTCCACGGCCCTGCCCGCCCTCTCCAACACAAGGACCAGAAAGGATCTCTTTACTGGTCTTATTCTTGGGGATGGGTGGGGCGTGGCTAATTACCGGTGGACAGTGAACCTAAACCAGACCTTCCCTAGAACCTCCCAGAAAACCAGCCACCAAATTACAGCTGCTTAAAGGTGTGCGAGAGGTAGAGGGAAAGGTTCCATGTCAGATAACAGGCTTAGGCCGCTTTGAGTTTTTTCAGGCCAGCACTGAAATCTAGAGTGTCCAATTTGCCAGCCTCAAGATTTTGGTGAACATAGTTTCCTCAATTACCTGAAATGGTGGAATGTTATGAAGTCACAAGAGACACGCTTTTTCGTTTCATTTTAATATTTCTGCATTTCATTGAATGAAATTATAAGTAGGGCAATTTCAAAAAGAAAGGAACAGAGAATTCCAAGTTTTTAGAATGCCCAGTAGGCAAAGTCTGAATTAAGAAATGAGATAAATTCTTATGGGATAATGAACCTTCACACGCACGCACACAATCACTCATTTCTACCATGTATCACCCACAACTTTGTCTCCTACTAGAGTAGAAGCTTCTGGAAGGTAGGACTGTGTCTTAGTGCTTCATTTTTCCCCCTGTGGATCCATAAAATGCACTCAAGGTTTGTTTGAAGAGAATTATATTTACGTTACTTAAATGTTTTTTGTTTCAGTTTGTGTATTTTTTCTAGAGGACCCATTGAATTGCTATTTTAGGAACAGTTCGTTGCTTAAGAAGTCACAATTTAAAAAAAAAAAAAAGAAGTCACAATCGTATTAAGTGAAGTAATTCCTAAAAACATCCAGATTCAGTAAGAAGTAATAACTAATGCAATTTGAAAGGAAAGTTGGGTTGTGCTTTTCATACAAGTTACAGTTTTCAATGATTTTAGTACAAATGTATCCTGACAGATTTTTTACCTGCTTTTTAAATTAATTTATCCAATTGTTGTTTCCTTTCTGAAGTATTTTATATACTTTATATCCAACTGTGTGCCTGTCATTTTTATGCAACCTGTGAAAGTTGCACATAGGTTCTGGCAAAGGTGTTTTTTCCAAGCCAACTGAACTGACAGTTAAAAGAATCTAAAGTATTTTAACCTAAATGATTTTTTTTTGAGGTTGTAGCAGAAAGATCTCCTGAAGGAGAAAAAAACCCTTATCTTGTCCACCTGTGTAGAGACTCTGACACAAATCCATAATTTAGAGGAGATAAGTGGAAATTAGCACATGCATATTTTTGAGCTAAATTAATTTTAACCGTAATAGCTGATGCAACTTTCGCAGCCGCCCAGTGATGAAAGTAGCAACGTGTTATCACTGCCGTTACTGTTACTCTCCCCTCCCTACTTACAAGGGAAAACCTTGGCACTCAGGGGGCACTGCAAGCCTTGCCCCATCGCCTGGCTGCCTATCCACCAGCAAAGCCAGATATCCACAGCTATCCCTGTGGTCTGGTATAAAATATTAAACCTGGACCCTTCATAAGCCGAAAAATGCTTTATTGAATGTGCTTAAGTAGAAACTAGTTCATGAGAACTCAGTTCAGAATGAAGCCCTTGGAATCAACGTGGCCTAAACTAAACATCACCTTTGCGGGCAGAGGAATCTTGCTGTGGCTTGCGGGGTGGGAAGTGGGTGGTGTTGGAGGCCAGGACCTGCCTGGCCTAGGGCTCCCGGATCACAGAGCGTCCTTCGTCCCGCTAATTCTATAATATCTGTATGATGTGTACTATGTATACATAGATGTACGCCTACATGGATGTATATACACACCAGATGTATAACCCCAGTGAGGCACACACTCCCGCCTGACCTGGCCAAGGCGGTTGATCGGGGCCCTGCCCTGGAAGTCCTTCACACCCTTCTTCCTCTTTTTGTCCAAATCCTGTCTTCCGTGAATGGGTGAGAGATGGCATGAAACAGACAGATGTCACCTGGGTCTTTTCACTGTAACATCCTCTTTCCATCACTTGTTTCTAATCCTCAGCTCCTGCTTTTGAACCAGTGATCTCTGCTCCCCGGAGCTCAGTGTTTTTCTGGGGCTCGGGGCCCAGTGTGTGTTTGGTTGGCACCCCTCCCCAGCCCTCCTCCGCTGGGCCCCCAGCAGGACGGCAGAGAATGGGGAGGTGTGTGACGCAGGTGGTCCCCGGGCTGTCTTCCGGCTCTCCCCACACACCTGGCTGTCCGCATACCTAGGGGACCCACAGAAGGGAGGGGCTGAAGGACAGGAGAGTGGCACTGGGGCCCAGACAGCACGCCCCCTCCTTCCGAGTGTGCCCCCCTCAGCCCCGGCGCGGGTCCTGAATTCCCTGCTGGCTGCCCTCATCCTACCGGAGCCCCAGCCTATGGCTGCCTCACTGCTCTCGGCCTGGAACTATTTCTGGAGTCTTTACTGCCCTTCCCTGTGAAATACATTTCCTCCTCCAGCTTCTTGGACAAAGTAACTGAATAACCTCCTTCCAACGTCATGGTGATGTCTGAGCAGGGCCGAGCGTGTGGGGGGCTGGAGCTGGAGCCCTGGACCACGGCAGTCAGGCTCAATCCGGGGGTCAAGTCAGCCTGCTGCCAGGCCCAGGTGCCAGCGTGCGGCCAGCCTAGCGGGCGGACGGGGCCACTGCCGGGGTTCCTCTGCACTTTTGGAGGGCGCCCCGGGGAAGGTGGACATGTCGGAGCCTCTCTGTGCTGCACCTGGCTCCTTTGGTGTAAAATAGTTGTTACACCCAAAATTGAAAGGCCTTAGTGGAGTCAGAGAGAGAGAGAGAGAGAGAAGAAGAAGGAGAAGGGAAAGGAGAAAGAGAGACAAAGGAAGAAAGAGAGGGAGGAGAGGAGGGAGGCTCGGAAATCATCTGAGCTGTCACCCCAGCCCCGAAGGGAGGCTCCCTCAGTCCTCTGAGCGCAGCCCAGGTCCGCTGGGCCCTATCCTGGAGGCCCCGTCCCTCACGGGGCTCACACTCACCCACTGCATTTCTCTCCCTCCTGCGAGGGGAGGGAAGCTGTGGAGAGCAGCAGTCACCCCTGGAGGTGCCACTGTGTAGCCAGTTCCCTCCCCAAGAGTAAGTCAGTGGGCTCTCCGGAGGTGCCGAGCAGGCCCGGGGCAGGTACGTTTGCTGAGCCTGGTACCCACTCCCTGAACCCGTGGCTTTACACCTCAGCTGCGGCGTCGGGCTGCTCAGGAGCGAAGAGACGAGCGTCCTCGGAGCCTCGCTGCCCGCCTGCTCTCCCACCCTGCACCCCTCCTGCCTGAAGCCATGAACCGTGTGCCTTCGCTTTGGTAGACATGCTCCTCGGCCAACATTCAGCCGGTGTGGGGGCAGTTATGGAACGCCAGTCGTGGCTGAAGAAGCTTTCCTTCGCCAGGGGCCCTTATCCCATCGGAAACAGTGTGTCTGCCAGGAGGGAGGGCCTGGGGGTCGACCCAGCTGCCGGGCTCTGTTTAGCTCTGTGACAGTCCGATTCGGCTCCGGTCAAGTCAAATAACACAGAAGGGGTGGACGAACCCCAGTGCCTGTGTTGTGCACCCCTGGGGGTGCCGGGGAGGGGCAGCCTCGGAGAGCTGCCCTGGTTCAGACAGGCTGCAGTGCCCCACTTGGCATGGGCAGCCCCTCAGGGGCACGCTGTCTACCCAGCCTGACCCTCGGGGAGTGCTCGGGACGCACAGGGCTCCACCAACACCTTGGCCACCTGGACGTTTGCCGGAGTATCCCCGTGACAGCAACGACCTGGCCAGACCCAGAGGAAGTGACTAGACGTTTGGTAACTCGCTCAAGGCCACGTAGCTCTGAGGAGCGGTGCCCGGACCTGTGCGTGTTTATCTGTCTCCAGCTCTGCTCTTGACCACGACACCCTCCTGCTCTCAGTACTGCCAGGAACCCACTTTGGAATGATGTCATCAAAGCACGCTGGGCTTGCTCTGAGGGAATAGAAGGGGTCGTGAGGAAAACCGGAGTTGATTTTGAGGTCCCCCGCACTGCACGTGGGGTGGCCTTGTGGGAGGGAGGAAGATTCCAGGACACAGTGCTACTGGCCAGTCATCCTATGGGCACAGGGTCCTAGTCTCAAGGAGGATCAGAGCCCCCCCAGATTCTGCAGAGGCCATCAATTCTCATAGGTCCCCTCCACGACAGATGTCACACGTCAGCGTGGCAGACGCAGCCTCGTTCCAGAACAGCGACTCAGAGAAGCCCAATCTTATCATGGCTTTTACTAAGCGGACGGCCCGTGGACAGTTTGGCCATTCTGGCAGTCAATTTGCACGTAATTTTGGGGGGGTTCATTTGACTTCCAAACAATGACAAACCACACGTGAGAGGCAAGATGGAATCTAAGAGACGCCTACACCTCCAAGTGTGCTGCGGTCTGTGTGCGGCGAGTCCCAGAGCCCCGCCGTGGTCTTGATGTCGTTGCCAGCTTCTGGGGGTTTTCGTCGGAAAGGCAGCCACCTCCTCTGTGGGTCATTCTTGCTGAGATGCAGCTGGACTAAAATGTACCAGGAAGTTAGACCTCCGAGGCTCACCCACAGCCTCACACACACACACACACACAACCACCCACCCACCTACCTGGGGCTGCCCATAGAAGAAAAGTGAAAAACACCAGATAAACCCACTAGCAGCCAGCGCAGCTGGGAGAACTGACAGGTCCAGCTCCGAGGCTGAGGAGGACCACACAGACCCCTGGAGGGCTGCTTGACCCAGCTGGAGGAGCGGCAATGATGCATCTGCTCTGGGCAGCTCCGTCTCATGAGAAGGTCAGATACATATGTATATACACACATACATATTTTTTAATATGTACTTTATGTATCTATATATGTGACAAAATGGCCACTGGAATCCACAAAGCAAAGAGAGAGTTTCCCTGGTGGACAAGGAGATAGGGAGCCCGGGTAACACAGCAAAGGAGGTCCCACGACCAGCACACGTCCAGGGCAGTGGCTAAGTGGGGCGATGGTGCCCCAGGGGGTGTCGGGCAAGGCCTGGAGACAGTTTGGATCATTACAGCTGGGTGGAGGGGGAGGGATTACTGGCATCTAGGGAGTAGAGACCAGGGGTACGATTAGACACCCTGCAAGGCTCGGAGTGGCTCCCTACACCAAAGGATGACCTGGCCCCAGATGTCAGCCCTGCCAAGGATAAGCAACCCCGCTCCAAGTCAAAGCTGTGTCTTACTCCTTTTTAAACGCTTTTTCTAGACTAGGGGTTTCCAACTAGAGCAGTTTTGTCCCCCACTGCCTAGGGACACTTGTCAATGAACAAAGACAGTTTGGAGGGAGGGGTGCTACTGACATCAAGTAGGTGGAGACCAGGCATGCTGCTCAACACCCTCCAATGCAGAGGGCACTTCCCTGACGAAGCATGATCAGGCCCCAAATGATAACCGAGTGCCGAGATGGAGAAACCCAGGTCCCTGCTACTCAGAGTGAGGTCCGTGGACCTGCCGCATCAGCGCCATCTGGAAGCTGGTGAAAAATGCAGAGACTTGGGCCCCAGCCCAGCCCAGTGGAACCCAAGTCCGCAGTTTGACAAGGTGTCCCAGGTGACGTGAGTGCTCAGTGGCGTTCAAGCGGCGCTGATCTAGGGGCCCATATGCAGAGGTTGTAGGCACTACTGAAAGCGACCAGAAGTCCTATAATTTTTCTTTTTTTTTTTTAAATTTTTTCTTAAAGCATTTGGCATTCTTTTCTTAATTAATTAATTAATTAATTTTTAATTTTTGGCTGCGTTGGGTCTTCGTTGCTGAGCACGGGCTTTCTCTAGTTGCAGTGAGCAGGGGCTACTCTTCGTTGCGGTGCGCAGGCTTCTCAGCGCGGTGACTTCTCTTGGTTGCAGAGCACGGGCTTTAGGCGCGGGGGCTTCAGTAGTTGTGACGCACGGGTGAAGTTGCTCCGCAGCATGTGGGATCTTCCCAAACCAGGGCTCAAACCCATGTCCCCTGCATTGGCAGGCGGATTCTTTTCTTTCTTTCTTTCTTTCTTTTTCTTAAAAATTAATTAATCAATTATTATTATTTTTTTTTTTGGCTGCGTTGGGTCTTTGTTGCTGCGCACGGGCTTTCTCTAGTTGCAGCGAGGGGGCTACTCTTCGCTGCGGTGTGTGGGCTTCTCATTGTGGTGGCTTCTCTTATTGCGGAGCACTGGCTCTAGGCACGTGGGCTCAGTAGTTGCGGCACGCAGGCTCAGTAGTTGTGGCGCACGGGCTTAGTTGCTCTGTGGCATGTGGGATCTTCCTGGGCCAGAGCTCGAACCCGTGTCCCCTGCATTGGCAAGTAGATTCTTAACCACTGCGCCACCAGGGAAGTCCAGTCATCTGATTTATTGTCATGGATCCTAGGGGGGCTGGGGGTAATAAGTCTTTGTCCAAAAACACAATAAGGGCAAGTCGTGAAAAGAAAACCTCTATATTCTCCTCAAATCCTTTATACGTGATGCTACTTTTAACTCCCTTCCTCTTTGTACCCTTGGGTTTTTTGTTTGTTTATAACAACTTTTATTGAGCTGTCATTCATGTACCATTAAATTCATCCTTTCAAAGTGTGCAATTCAGTGGTTTTTCATATACTCACAGGGTTGTGCCATCGCTGTCTAGTCCCAGAACATTTTCCTCACTTCAAAAGGAAACTCTGAAAAAAAAAAAAAAAGAATCACTATGCTTGTATACCTGAAACTAGCACAACATTATAAATCAACTGTACTCCAATTAAAAAAAAAAAAAAAAAAAAAAAAGAAATTCTGTGCCCCTTAGCAGTCACTCCATGCCCCGCAGTCCCCCAGCCCCTGGCAGCCACTAATCTGCTTTCTGTCTCTATGGACTTGCCTATTCTGGACATTCCATATGTTGCAGGCTGGATTGCGTCCCTCAAAATTCACATGTTGAAATCTTAATTCCTAGTATCTCAGAATGTAACCAGATTTGGAGATGAGGTCTTTAAAGAGGGGATGAAGGTACAATGAGGTCACTAGGGTGGGCCCTGATCCCATAGGACTGGTGTCCTCCGTAAGAAGAGGCGATCAGGACACAGACACACACAGAGGGATGACCACATGAGGACACAGGAAGGAGACGGCCGTCCACATGCCCAGGAGAGAGGCCTCACCTCAGGAGGAACCAGCCCTGCCCATGCCTGGATCTCACACTGCAGCCTCCAGGACCGGGGGACAGTAGATGTCTGCAGTTGGAGTCACCCAGTCTGTGGTGCTTTATTATGGCAGCCCTCGCAGATTGATCCACCGTATAAATGGAATCACACAGCATGTGATTTCTTGGTCTGGCCTTCCCTTGATTTCAGACTGGTTGAAACCCCTAACTCACCCTCCTCCTTTTTGCCCCTGTCTCGGGGTCTCATCAACTTTCTTCTTTGGAAAACCTCTAGTTCCTGGCCACTATTGCCAACCAGTCCCAGTGGTCATTCATATGCTGGGGCGGCTGTAGGAAAACCCTGAAATATTGTTGAGGCAGAACCAAGATGATAATTTGATCTTTAAGGTATAAGGTTATATGAGATCTGAACCTAGTGGCTCAGAAATACGTTACAGCGTTTGAAAAGTCATTTCCCCAGCGCTTTCGCTTTTTAGCTTTGAGGATTATTTCTAGTTCTCTTTATAAATGACTTAGTGTTTTCATCCACAGTATTTTGGATTATATTCAAGGCATAGCGTAAACATTTTCATGCAATTTACTGTAGCAAATAAAAAAGATATTCTGCTTTGTGATTCTATGTGTATATATATGTCTGATAAATTCAACGCAGTTCTTCAATCTGGATGTAGCAGTTGCGGTTCAGCCAGAGAAACAGAACCGGTAGAAGACACATGCTAGGAGATTTGCTGCCAAGATTGGCTTATGCCATTGTGTGGGAGGGGTAGGCAAGGCTGACATCTGTAGGGCCTGCAGTTAGGAAGGGCAGGCTGGAATGTCCTTGGGAACTGACGGAAACTGCCGTCCCCAAAAGAAACTTCTTCTTTTCATAGAAACCTCAGCCCAGCGCAGCAGGCCTTTTACCTGACCGCATGAGACCCACCCAGATTATCCGGCATAATCTCCCTCGTTCAAAGTCAAATGATGATGGGTCTTAATCACATTTACAAAATACCTCCACAGCAATACCTATGATAGTGTTAGCAGTGGGTTAAATTGTGTCCCATCCAAAGAAGATTTGTTGAAATCCCAACCCCTGGTACCTGTGAAAGTGATCTTATCTGGACATAGGGTCTTTGCAGGTAGAATCAAATTAAGATGAGGTCATAATGGATTAAGGTAGGTCCTAAATACAGGTTCTTGGGGTAGGTCCTAAATCCAGGGAAGTTTAGACTCACACACACACACACACACACACACACACACACACACACACACAGAGCCATGTGAAGATGGAGGCAGAGATTGGAATGATGCAGCTCCAAGCTAACGAACACTAAGGACTGTCAGATTCCACCAATAACCGGAACAGACGAGGAAGCGTTTTCCCCTAGAGCCTTCCATGGGAACATGTTCCTCTCAATACCTTGATTTTGGACTTCTGGCCTCCAGGACTGTGAAAAAGTAAATTTGTATTGTTTTAAGCCACCCGGTATATGGTACTTTGTTACAACAGCCCTAGCAAATAGACACAGTGTCTGATTGAATAACTGCCAACAGTGTGATATGCGAAGTTGAGACAACAAAAGACCATGACACCTGCCTTCCTTTCTTATCCCTCTGTCCTAATCTTCCTCTTCTCCACGGAGCTCTTATCCTAGTTGGTAGAAAAGCCAACGAAAACAAATAAACATCAACGTGTTGGCTCATGAAAGACAGATTGATGGGGGGTGGGGGTCCCACATCCTGACAGAGCCCTTAGTGCAGTGAGGGGGCCTGGGGTAACAGGAAGAGGAACGGTTGGCCAAAGAAACAGTGGGTACAGGGGCAGGAGCAAGCTGGGAAAATTTAGGGAACAGCACAGGCTTGGGTGCAGGCAGGGCAGGAACCAAGTAGGTGCAGGGAAAGTGGGAGAAGTAGAGTCTCCTGCCTCCTATTAATTTTCACTTGTCTTTAAATATACATGAACTACACGCTTGTATATATCCTCTGTCTGTATGGCTTGAAATTTTTACATAAAATGTTGTTCTTGTCTCTTCCCCAGAGGCCAGTACTATCCTCAAGTCCTTTCATTTTCCGTTTCTTCAAAATGGGATTGTGTCTGTGTGTACAAGTAGAAGTGTTTTATATTTAAAAATAGTCATCTGTCAAGTCAACTGAAATAGAGCATTCTGATTTGTTGAAGCAAACTTTAACAATTTTAGAGTACTTGTAGAGTGACACAGACTTAAGGCTGAGAGCTCCGTCTACCCCCTCACCCAGTTTCCCCATATTCATGCTTTTCTCACAACTAACAAGTCAACCTTGGTCCAATACTATGAACTAGAGTCCAGACTATATTTGCATTTCCCCAGTCTCTCCACTAATGTTCTTTTCTGTCCCAGGACAGAGTTTAGTTGTCTCCTTACGTGCCTCTGGGATGTGACAGGGTCTCCATCCTTCCTTGTTTTTGACGACCTTGACAGTTTTGAGGAATGCTGGTCACGTATTTTATAGAATGTCCTTCAATTGGGGTTTGTCTCCTGTTTTTCTCATGATTAGACCGGGCTTATGGGGTTTTGGACACGCTCAAGTTTTTATTTACGTTTCTTTGTCTATAATGTTTCAACAGACATTAATATATCTTAAAACAAGAATCATATTTAAGCTAGAAATCATGTATTTAGTAGTTGTGATCATTCGTTTAGAATCATTTATTTAGTGGCCATCACGTCTATCTTTGTCCTCTTTCCATAAAAATACGGAAAGCTAGGAGAGCACTTCTGTGCTCTTAGCCACGGCTCAGACCATGCCTTGGAAACCCACTGACTGCACAAGTCAGCCCCACACCCGAGCGACTAGACGGCAGTGTACCACTGTGGGCTTCTGTGACTGGGGAGGGTTTGATCCAAAACAGTTATTTCTAGAAATGTGATAGATTCCCATTACTATCTCAAAAATATATTAAGATGTTCTTTCCCTCCCTCTCTCCCTTACAGACATTTTAAGAATCACAGATGACATATATCTGATCTTAGTAAATGTCCTCGATCTAGTGAAAATAACAGCAAACAAAAAACGTTTCTTACACAGGTACTAGAGAAAAGCCCTGTGTTCAAATTCCTTTGAGTTTTATGGTGCGTTCCTCGAATCTGCTGGGTTTTCTTTTCTTTTTTTTTTCTGAAGTCAAGTTTACTGAGGTGTCATTTACATAAAGTCCACCCTTTTAGAATACAGTTCTACGAGTTCTGACCAACACTTACAGTCATGTGACGGCACCCAAATCAAGATACAAAACCGCTGGGTCACCCCCCCAAAGCATCCCCGTGGGCCTCTGTCGTCCACCTCTTTCCTGATGCCCAACGCTGGCAACCAATGATCTGTTTTCGGTCCCAGTGGTTTTGCATTTTCCAGAACACCGGATAAATGGAATCCTAGAGAATGTCGCCCTTTGAGTCTGGCTTCTCTCACCTCTCAGTTTACAGCTGAGATTCATCCATGTTGTGGCACAGGCCAAAGCTGTTCCTTTCTGGGGTTCATTAGTGCTCCAACACATGCATATACCACAGTGAGCTTATCCCTTCCCCTGCCGAAGGACATCTGGGTTGTTTCCAGGCTTTGGCAACTATAAAACAACCTACGGGTGTAGAGGTTTTTGTGTGAACCTACATTTTCACTTCTCTTAGGTGGCTAAGTAGGAGGTGATGGCTGGGTTGTCTGTGCGCATGACATATATATGTATGATCTTATCGGGTGGCTGTTCATTTCATAAAAACAACATCAAAAAGGCCTTCTGACAAAGGCACCGGAGAAAAATGCAAATGTTCCACCTCCATGTAGTTTCACCTGTGCTTTTCTTGAACCTGCTGGATTTTCTTTGTCAATGTGGTGTTGAGCTTGACTATGTGGGAGATGATTTTTGCGTGGCAACTATTTATAAAATCGTCCTCTCCCCCAGGCTTGTTCTCCACAGCGAGTTTTAAACACTAAATGCAGAAGTGGAAACAAAGGGAGGGGAAAAAAACCACATAATGTCTTATAATGAAATATGGTTACCAAAAGAGAGAGGGTGGAGGAACGGCCTTTTGAAAATTATAATCTCCTGCTATTTTGTAACTGTAACAGCCACGTATTATTTGGGGGAAATCGGAACTCTTACCCATCATGTGCAGCAGCCTTTTCTGTTGCTGTTCTGGTTGTTGCTGGGTGGGTGGGCTGTGAAATTATTCACGGATTGAGAGGCAACTTGGTTTGTGTTAGGAAGGCCATCGGCTTTGGAATCAGAGGAGTTGGGCCACTCTGGAAAGTAGAATATTGTCCTCTAAGGGTGTCTACACTTGAATGCCCTGAAACCTGTGAAAATGCCACCTTCTGTGGCGGAAGGGACTTTGCAGATGTGGCTAAATTTAGAATCTTGCAATGGAGAGTTTAGACTGGATTAGACAGTTTAGCCTAATCACCAGGATCTTTGAAATTGGAAGGGGGTGGGGCAGGGGAAGAGCAGCTGGGGATTGTGAGAAGGACAGGACCAGAAGGAGGTCACATGCCGAGGAATTTGGGCTCTAGACACTGTGAAAGGCAAGGAAACAGATTCTCCCCTGGAGCCTCTGGAAAGAATCAGTCCTGCCAACAACTCAATATTAATTAGCCCAGTGAGACCCACGTGGGACTTCTGGCCTCCAGAATGGTCAGATAATAAGTTTTTCTTAAGCTGATAAGTGTGTGGTAATTTGTTACAGCAGCAAGAGGAAACTGATACAGCCACTAACCTCTGTGAGATTCAACTTTCCTCCCCTGTACAATGAGTATGATGGCAATTGTATCTCCCCAGTCACATCATAGGTTGCTACGACAATGGGTGAGGTTGTCTTTGAAAACGTTTAGAAAACTATAAGAAAACTTTGTCACACAGGAAAGACATACAGCTGCTGTCCGCTCGGTTCTTCCTTTGCTTACCGGCATCTGCTCCTATCAAGATACATTTAATTTTGCGGAGTCCTTTGGATGGCCCCTACCCACTTTGAGTGGGGGGCTGTCCCCAGGCATTTCTGCTCTTCTAAGATCCGTCCCCACCCACAAACAGGATGGGCTTGGTTCCTAAAGACACTCTCTGCTTCTTTTCCACCATCATTTTCCTCCTCCTTTTTCTTAAATATGTAAAAAAGGGTGTTCCTTAATTTAACTTTTTCTGAAAAGTTTTTGAAAACACACTATAATAAAGAAAACAATTTTCCTAGGAAGAGGTTAGCAACCTTGAGTCCCTCAGTCTCCTAGAAACAAGGGTTTCTAGGCCAAATAGTCAACGTTATTCCCGCTTCGTGGGCCACTTGGCTCTGCTATTACAGCACTGTAAGCTGGAAAGGAGTAGGCATGTTTGTGTTGCAATAAAACTTTATTTATACAGACACTGAAATTCAAATTTTACACAATTTCCATCTCACAAAGTATCATTATTCTTTTGATTTTTTTCCCCAGTCTTTAAAAAAACGTATCCTTAGCTTGCAGGCTGTGCAAAAACAGGTATCAGAGCTGTCCTCTGCCAACTCCTGTCCTAGCACAGAATCTCCATCAGGGCAGGGAATTTTGCCTGTCTTGTTAATTACTCCTTCCCAGAACCTGTCTTTATAACACCTTTTGATATTTTGCTCATCAGGGAGGCATTTTTTGGCATTAATTTAGAGTTTTAAAATAGGGCGTTATAATATTACTTATCTTTTTTTTTAATTATTTGCTTTATTTATTTTTAAAATTTTATTTATTTATTTATTTATTTATGGCTGTGTTGGGTCTTCGTTTCTGTGCGAGGGCTTTCTCTAGTTGTGGCAAGTGGGGGCCACTCTTCATCGCGGTGCGTGGGCCTCTCACTATCGCGGCCTCCCTTGTTGCGGAGCACAGGCTCCAGACGCGCAGGCTCAGCAACTGTGGCTCACGGGCCTAGTCGCTCCGTGGCATGTGGGATCTTCCCAGACCAGGGCTCGAACCCGTGTCCCCTGCATTGGCAGACAGATTCTCAACCACTGCGCCACCAGGAAAGCCCATATTACTTATCTTGATGAGTAAGTTTTTGGCATCCCCTTAAAGTCACCTCACTCTAGGGTCCCGGCCCATGAGCCATGGGAGGGGGTCCATGGTGGTGGCATGGATGAGTCTAGGTAGGCAGAAGGGCCATAGAGAGTCATGGGATGCAGCTTGCACTTCCTCCCTTGGCAGGAAGGTCCCAGGGAGAGATTGCAGGGGGTCCATGAACATGGATGGGGAAAACCTCTGCAGTTAACCCAAATAGAGCATTTCTGACAACTATGACTACAGAGGAGGTGACAGTAGCATTAACTGTATCTTTGATTTGTTACCAATTTGTCGCCAAGAGAAGTCTGATGTATTTTCAGAGCAGGTTAGAGTTGAAGCAGATTTTATTTGTACCCACGACTAGTTTGAAATGACGGAAGTTATTAGTACCACCTCTAGAGCTTATGATTGGAAGTACTGAGAAAGAAGCACATGTATTATGACATTGGAATTTCTTTTTTTAATTTAACCATATTTTTACAGAATCGAGTTTCCTTGTAATCTTATGTATATTATTTTATGTATTTATGCAGTGGTAATCAATATAGGCAGTAACTTGCCAAAGAAGGTCTGGGGCGTAGAAGTGCTTACAAACCCCCTCCTCTCAATCCTTTAACCTCTTGGGCCAAGTCTTTTACTCTGAGCATTGGAGATAAAAATCCCTGCCCTCCAGTATTACTGGGAGGATCAAATTCGACACTGTGCACGAACACCCTCATGCCCAATGCGAGGTGTTTTCAGTATTCAAAGGATGTGAACTGAGTGTGACATTCCAAATAGGAAGAAAACAGCAATAACTCACATGCATTTGTGTGCTCGTGCTGCCATAACAAAGCACCGAAGATTGGGTGGTTTAAATAACAGAAATTTATTAGGACTTCCCTGGCGGTCCAGCGGTTAAGACTCTGCACTCCCAATGCAGGTGGCACGGGTTCGATCCCTGATCGGGGAGCTAAGATCCTGCACTCGGCGTAGCCAAAAAGAATAACAAACAAACAGAAATTAATTTTCTCACAGTCTTGGAGGCTGGAAGTTCAAGTCAAGGTGTCGGCAGGGTGGGTTTCTCCCGAGTCCTCCCTCCTTGCTGTGTCTTCACACGGTCTTCCCTCTGTGCATGTCTGTGTCCCAGTCTCCTCTTCTTATAAGGACACCAGTCAGATTGGATAAGGAAGGGTCACCCTAATGACTGATTTATTTACTACTTTAAAGGCTGTCTTTCCAAAAACAGTCGCATGCTAAGGTGCTGGGGGTTAGGACTTCAACACATGAATTTGAGGCGGGAGACACAATTCATCCTATCTTGAAAAGAAGACTGGATGCCTACCCAGGTCAAGGGGAGCAGGAGGGGCGACCACCCACCTCATGTCACATCCACGGCAGGCAGGTGATGGACATCTCTGTCCTCACTCCTGTTTACTTCTCCAAGTACGTTCACCACGTGCTACCACCTGATACAACCATCTCCCTTTGTAGTTTCGGTTCCAGTCTCCCTGAGGAAAATTAGAAGCAAGCCCCAAAGCAAACCTCGGCCAGAGGTTTGTAAGTGAAGTTGGCAAGCACACCTCCCTTCTTCGTATCATAAGAGAAGCTTGTGGCAGATGCTTCCTCAGAGCTGAGACATGCTCTGCAAACATCACCGAGAGGTCACTGTGGCATGGAGCACACGAATCCTGGACTCTCAGGCCTTTCTGAGTAGGCCAGTCATGCAAACAAATATTGGCCTATGTGCTAGGAGCCGTCAGATGGGCCTCGATGAAATTACATATTGGATTCAATGAAAACTGGGCAGTAATTCTCACGAGAAGTTTAACACCTCTTCCTACTGTCTTTTTTTAAAAAAAAAATAATAGACTTTTTTTTAAAGAGCAGTTTTAGATGTACAGAACGGTTTAGCATATAGTACAGAGAGTTCCCAATTTTCCTCCTCCCACACACCATTTCCAGTGTTAACATCTTTTGTGTAAGAGTAGTGCATTTGTTACAATGAATGAATCAATATTGATAAAATCCACAGCTGACATTAGAGTTCACTTCCGTTTCTGTACAGGTCTACCTGTTTGGACAAATGCAAAATGTCATGTATCTGCCACTACAGTATCATGCAGAATCCATTGACTGCCCTGAAAATCCCTTGTGTTCCCCGTATTCGTCCCTTCTTTCCCATCCCCAGAACCCCTGGCAACCACTGATCTTTTCAGTTTTGCCTTTTCTAGCATGTCGTAGAGTTGGACTCATACAGTATGTAGACTTTTCAGATTGGCTTCTTTCACTTAGTGATAGGCATTTAAAGTTCCTCCTTGTCTTCCCGTGCCTTGATAGCTCATTTCTTTTTATTGCAGAATGATATTGTGTTGTATGGATGTGCCACAGTTTGTTTATCCATTCACCTACTGAGGACTATCTTGGTTGCTTTCGGTGTTTGGTGAGTAAAACTGCTGAACATTCCTGTGCGGGTTTTTGTGTAGACATAACTTTTCAACTTAGTTGGGTAAACACCTAGGAGCATGGTTGCTGGATCGTATGTTTTGCTTTGTAAGAGACTGCCAAACTGTCTTCCAAAGTGGTCTTACGTTTCGCATTCCCACCAGCAACGCGTAAGAGTTCCTGTTGCTCAGCATCCTGTTAGCATTTGATTTTTTGCCGAGCTGCATGGCTTGTGGGATCTTAGTCCCGAGACCAGGGACAGAACACAGCCCCGGCAATGAAAGCGCCAAGTCCTAACCCCTGAATTGCCAGGGAATTCCCCATATTTTGTCTTAATGTGCGTTTTCATTGTGATATGTGATATTCTGCATCTTTTCATATGCTTGTTTGCCATCTGTATATCTCTTTGGTGAGTTTTTTTTTTCCAGATCTTTTGCCCATTTTTATTCTGTATTGTTTTCTTATTGTTGAGTTTTGAGAGTTCTTTGCATATTTTGGATATAATCCTTTACCAGATATGGATTTTGCAAATATTATCTCCCAGTCTGTGGTTTGTCTTTTCATTAACAGTGTCTTTTGCAGAGCAGAAGTTTTTAATTTCAATAAGTCCAATTCATCAGTTTTTTTTTCATGGATCATGTTTTTGGTGTTGTATCTAAAAACTCACTGCTAAACCCAAGGTCGTCTAGATTTTCTCCTACATTATCTTCTAGGAGTTTTATGTTTTTGCTTTTTACATTTAGGCCCATGATCAATTTTAAGTTAGTTTCCGTGAAAAGCCTTGAGGTCTGGGCTAGATTAATTTTTTTGTTTGTTTTGTCTATGGATGTCTGTTGTTCCAGCACCATTTGTTAAAAAGGATATTCTTTCTCCATTGAAATACCTTTGCTCTTTTGTCAAAAATTAGTTGACTATATTTGTGTGGGTTCCTGCTGCCTTTTTATTAAACATTTGGCTACTGTTTAGGGGGACTACTGATAGCATTTGTTGCGAGCGGATTCTTGTATTCCAGCCCCCTGCAGTCAGCAACCAAAAATACTTGTTTGGAATATAGATATTGTGCAGTGGATACCTGTGTAGATCATTGCTGCTCACGGCCTCCAAATTAACCTTTATACTTTTGTCAGAACGCACTAGCTCCTTTCCTGCTCTACTTTAATGTGCTTTTTCTCCTTTTTCCTTACACCATTCGAAAAATCTGCAAAACAGATTAAATAAGATAGTCTAATTTAACACGTTCCTACCACCCTTCTAGCATTCAGAAGGTGGAATTTCTAGGTGTTATTAGGATAAATGTAGGGGGTCGCCTTTCCTGTCTGAGGTCTTACAGAGTCCCTGGGGGCTCCTAGGAGTCTGTGATAAAAGTGCTCGACTCCTTACTTGCAAGAAAACCGTTGGGATTATTGGGACACGATCAAACAGGCAAGATGGATTCCAAGCTCCCTTGCATTGTTAGCTACGGAAGACCAGCTGTAAAAAAAAGTGGTCACACCGGGTCCTAGTTTCGAAGCGAGGATTTCCACCACTTTCTCATACTTTAAATGATTGGCGTCTGCCAAGTAATCAAAACATACCAAGGAACCTTTTCATCGTGTTCAGTTCGGAATTTCCAAGCGGCTAACGACAAGCACGGCTGGCAAGCCAGAAGGCCAGTTTGGCTGCGCGGCTACTCGAGAGTGTGCGGTAGCCGGGGGCCGTGTCCCAGTAAAGCCGAGAGCTGTAATGATGTCAACTTGTTATTTACTTTCCAAATCTGAATGACTGAGCAAGGCGAAAGGAGAATCAATCAACCACAATGTGACCCTACAGGCGGAAAAAACGCAGCGCTCCCACCAGCAGGCGGTGGGGGAAGGGAAGCACGTGTAACCCGGGCAGGGTTGCATCAGGAGCTCGCTCGGGTTTTCTGTTGCCCCCCTGGTTTTTCGATTGCCTGTTAATACCTCAGCATCAGTCCTCACAAGCCCAGGGAGCCCGGGAGCAACGACGGGCAGGCTCGAGGGAAGGTCCCACCACGTCCTTTTGGGGGGCCTTGAATGGCAACTGATACAAAATAAGGCAAAATCTATTCTGCTGATTCACAATTATGGAGACTGTGTAAGTGTATCTTTTATTGATGTGCTCTAATAATAATGTGCAGCAACCGTCGTTTTACATCACTGACGTTTCACAGCAATATTTGGCAGCATAATTTTTAGTCTGCCTTTTTGATGGAGGACCAGCCCCTTAAACACTCACCTCGGGCCCCCTCTCCGCACAACCAGTACAGCAAATGGCCCGGTGTCCCCAGCAAGGAGCAAGTGAGGTTCCAGTGTAAAACGCTGAGTGTGTACTGGGCTCTTGGGGCGAAGCTCCTTATACGCCAAAGGGAGGGGCAAACTTATTCTAAAATATTCGGCAAAGCAGACACCCAAGGTGCCAGCGGGTGGGTGCAGATGTTTGTTTAAGTGAACTCAGGCCTCGAGTGGGGGGCAGTTGTCACCAAGCAGGAGGGGAGGCAGGAGCGCTGGGGCCTCGGGTTCACCAGAGCTGGGCCGAGCGAGCTGCGGCAACCTTAGCACTTGGCCGGGGCCCGAGGCCCGACGCCTCCGGGCGGGGGCGGGGGTGAGAAGGCCCGAGGGCCCGGCTTCTTCCCCCTGCCCCCGCCGGGAGCCTCCACCCCGCTGGGCCCGAGTTTCTTTCTCCCCACGCACTGCCGGCTCTTCGCTGGAGGCATTTTGCAAAGGTCGAGGCTCCCCCTGGGCCCCCACTTTTCCGGGGAGGGGAGGAGACCATTGGGGTGCCCTCCCGGCCGCCGATTTTGAGGGAGCGGCGTCCTCAGGCAGGTTGCAGGGGTTCTGCTAGGGCAGCTGGGCGGCTGCTTCTTGGAGGTGGGGGAGGGTAACAAAGCGGTGGCCCGGTTCCCCCCTCCCCTGGAAACCGCGGTGCTGGTGACCGGGCTCCTGTCCCCTCCTGGCTGGGTCCGGGCCTGGGACGGGGTGGGCACAGGCCTGCGTCTCCTTCCGCCCGCATGGAGGCCACGAGGAAGGGACGGGGTTCGGATACACTAGGGAGACCCGGGTTCCCTTCAGCCACCCCGGGCGCGGCGGGGAGAGCAGAGTCAGGGGTGAGGGACGGGGGAGGGTCGCAGGTTCCCCCGCCGTGGGGACGGGGCGGCCCGGGACGCGAGTCTTCCCTGGAGCCCTGGGGGAGGGGCTGTGTTGGGGGCGGACTCTCCCCCTCTTGGCTGTGGGGGAGGGCAGGCCTGGTGGCCTCACCCTCCGTGGGGGAGGGACCGGCTTGGGACGCGCCCCTCCCCCCGGGGCGTGTGTGGGGGGTGTCGGGGGGGGACCCGGGCTCCTGTTCCCCGGCGGTGGGGGAGGGTGCGGGCTGGGGGCCGTGGGGGGAGGGGCCGGCCCGGCGGCGGAGGTGGCCTCCCTGGCAGTCCTCCCGGCCGGGGTCGGCGCGCTGGCGGCCGCTCCCCCCGGAGGTCACTGCCCGTGCCGGTCCCTCCCGCCGTCCCGCCCTCTGCCGCCGCCACCGCTCCCGCCCCAGCCCCCCCCCCCCCACTCCCCACCCCCCCGCACTCTCTGCGCTCGGGAGCGAGGTGCCGCCAGCGCCCCCGCCCCGCCGCTGCCGCCGCCGCCGCCGCCGCCGCCGCAGCCGCAGCGCCCTCGGCCGCCATTCGGCATCCGAAACTTTCCAGCGCCCGCGCCTCTCGGGGACTCGGCTGCGGCGGGGCGGGGGCGGCCCGGGGGCGGCGCGCGGCTGCTCCGGGCGCCGGGCCCTCCTCGGCCGCGGCACGGCCCGGGCTCGGCGACGGCCGGCCAGAGGGAGGTTCGGGGCGGCGGCGCCGCCGCAAGTTGCGCTGCTCGCGGCGAGGTGAGTGCGCGGGGCTCGGCCGGCCGGCCGGGCGCGGGGTGGGGCGGGGGGGGCGCCAACTTGTCCCGCGTGGGGGCCGGCGGTTCCCTGCCTCCGGGGTCAGGCCGGCGGCCCGGGGCGCCCGCACGCTCCGCCCGCCTCCGGGGCTCTGGAGGGGCAGGTCCCCAAGTGTCTCCCGGGCTTGGGCTGGGGTGCGGCGCGCTCCTTGCAGGCTGCAGAATACCCCGTTTTGGCTGCTCCCCAAAGTGCCGGCGCGTTGGGGGCGGGCGGAGGCTGGGGGGCTTCTTTGTTTCGGGGAGGGGGAGGTGGCCGGCAAGTTTGGGGAAGCGCTTGATTTGTACCCCGGTGTCCCTTTGTCTGCCCAACCCGGGGTTGGCTGGACGGACCTGCGCCGCCGCGGGAACCCCGTGGGGGGAGGGGAGCCCCATTCATCCCCGGGCGCGGGCCGGCCAGCCCCGGGCCGGCTGGCAGCGCGGCGGCGCGGGCCCTGGGCGCCTCAGTTTCTGAGGTGCAGAAACTGTCAAGGAAGTCGGGAGCTCCCCAGCCCGGGCGAGGAGTGCGGGCTGGGGGCGACTTCGGCGGACGTGGGGCGTCCCTGGTCTGGCCGGGTCTGCGGAGCGCGGCCTGGGGAGGCTGCAGACCTGTTGCTCCCGGGCTGGGGGGAGGGGTGCCCCCAGATTCGCGTCCCGGGCGCTGCTCCCCAGGGGCACCTTGCCCACGGGGGCCGGTGTTCGGAACGGGGTGGGGCGCGCCTTCGGGGGTCACCGGAGGTCGCCGGGTCTGTGACAGTTGGGGGCTGCCAGAGGCCCGCGGGCGCTGGGTTAGGGCCTGCCCTTCACGTGCGCTGTCCGTGCGCGGTGAGGCCCGCGCCGGGGCTCGTTCTTAGCACGGCCTCGCATTCTCCGAGCCCCTCGCTTTGGAAATTCCACAAAGTTAAGAGTCGGAGGTGGGATTTTTTTTTTTTTCTTTCTTTCTTTTCTGTCGCTGATGTTGTAGAGCAGAACTCCAAAAGAAACAGAAACCCATGCCCTATTCCTTGTGCCACGGTTTCTGCTTTGCTTTGTCACATGTGGTTTGACCTGACTGCTGGATGTTTTTTCTCTCCAGGCGCGCCGCCTGGGTCCCTGGATTAACCTGAAAGGGGAGGGGCAGGACTCCAGCCTGGGAGGGGGAGGGGAGCGCCACTCTTCAGTCCTGAACGGTGGCCTCGGTGTAGGAAATTGCCCAGGACGATTTTATGAAAAGTTTACAACTAGTCATTCCTAGGAAAGACGCGATGGGTGGGAGGGGGGCGCGAATGTTGAGTATGGAACAGTTGAGACGTGAAGATGACTCTTTTATGTTAAGGGATGTTAATATCTCAAACGTACGACAGATTTTCGTGGAAAACCCCCAGCTGGATGATGAATCCAGGGATGAAAGTTGAAGTGCATCACTTGACCCACTTATTAAGATACAGCCCCTTAAGGATATTCTAGACCTGAAGGGAACACACACCTGTGGGACGAAAATGGAGACTTCAGGTGTTGATTTGATGTTGTGCACAGCAGGGTGTGTGTCATTGGATCTTCTGAGGTTGGCTCTTCTTGTGCTTCTGTCCAGGGCTTAAGTCACTCCAGGAATTGTCAACACCCCCCCATTTAAATTTCACACCTTGACCCTTAAATCTCCCAAAGCTCACTCCTCCTGAAAGTTTGGGTGTTTAAATGAAGTGTGTGGTGTCCTAGTTGGTCTCGAATCTCACCTTTAACCATGGGAGTCTCAGTTTTCTCATCTGTGTGATGGCATCATGAGTCTACCTGGGTGGGCTGTTAGGAGGGTTTCAGCGCTAGCCAGCAGAAAGGGGAATAGAGCCTGAGTCCAACTCTATCAGGACACTTAACGCTTTGCTAGAAAAGCAGCCTTTGTCCCCGTTTGGCCTGAACTAGTGAAAGGGCCCACCCTGTTGTTGTGCTCTACCGTTGACCTTCAAGTCCTGTAACTTTTCTGAGTGTCGTTTTCTGTATGTGTAAAAATAAAAACGGGAACTGAAATCGTGGTACTCATTGGGTAGTGCAAGGACAGAAAGAGGGAATGTACGTGTAATTTTTTTGAAAACTACAATGCTGCCTGTAAGTTATAGTTGTTACGGTATTGTGCAGGTAGAATAATTTTCCTAATGTTACTCTAATGCCATGCAGTGAGGATTTTACAGGCACTTAATGCCCTGTGTGCAGCAATTATTTCCATTCTGCTTCAGAGGACACTGACTTGCTAATATATGGTGGAGGGAGGATTGTTTGATTCTGAAAGCCCAGCTCTTAAGCTTGGTGTTATTTTACCTTCCTGTGTATACATAGTGTGAATCTTCCCACTTGGAGACAAGCTCGTTAAATTACACACACACACACACACACACACACACACACACACACAATTTCTCTCTTTCTCTCTCTCTCTCTTTCTCTCCCTCTCCCACACAGAAGAACCTACATTGAAATCTGTTTATACACCTAGATGAATCTCAACAGAAATCATGAAATGTCCACCACAGTGGAAAGATTGTTTTCATCTATAGCTTAATTATCCGGTGTGGCAGCCACTAGCCAACATGTGCATATTTAGATTCAAATTAACTAAAATTCAGTAACAATTCTGTTGTTACTAAAATAAACAATTCTGTTCTTTCAGTGCTCAACCCGTAATTCACATACCCAATAGATGTGTGTAGCTAGTGGCCGCCATATTGGGACAGCACAGAACTTGCAGAACGTTCTATTGGAGGGCGATTCTCTATAGTTACTGCAAGTAAGGATTAATAAAGAAGGCAGTAAAGAGAGTTAGTCTACTTTTTGTGGGAGGAGGGGAGAGGCTGTAAGAGTTTGAAATAATTTACTGGTAGACTTTAAAAAAAAAAAGGCAGGCCCATTTCAGCTAGCAGGTGACCTAGGAAAGTGATTTCAGTGAGGTTGACAGCTGTGGTTTTTTAGATTGAGGTGGTTTGGATCACTTTTGAATTAGAAAACCAGAACTCCAAGCTGGAGTCTCTCACTGAGTATTTAACCTTGGACACGGCATTTAGTGTCTTTGTGCCTCAGTTTCCCCATCTGAAAAATGGCATAGCCAGTCCCCATGTTGCCTGCCTTTGAGTGTGTCGTGGCGAACATCTCTTGGGATGGTGGGGAGCCCAAGGTGTCACCGTCAGTGAAGCCCCTCGTAGGTGATTTAGAGGCCTTAGGTGATTTAGAGGCCTTATCTGATATGTTTAAAGCGTTGTTCGCCATGGGCTACCTACCCGTCCCTCCAAGTTTATGTCTTAAGTTTTAAGGTTTAATTTCTTGAGGGTAAAATCTTCTCTTATTAAAAGGCTGATCAGGAATCCTTCCAACAAACTGAGGCTTAACAATAGTCAAAGTATTTTTAAAAAGTGGCTGAGTGTTGGCCGTTTCCTGTATACTGGTCCCTGAGTCAGGATGTTATTTTTATTACTTAGTTGGTGTGTTCTTTGCATAGTCTTTTGCATTTTTTTATAGCAACGTATTAGAAATTTTATTTGTGGTTGGGGGGAAAAACCCAGTTTTGCATCTGTGAGAGAGGTGACTTCCCAGATTCCCCTCTGCCATTTGTCCTCACTCTTGCTTTCTCTCAGGACTGCTGTGACCTGTCAAGCTTTTGAGACACCTGGGATATCCATGATTCTCTTCCAGAGGTGGGCAATGGGTTCCTGCAGAGGGAAGCCAGACCCACAAGAGCCATCTCACGTAGGTCCTGAGTGTCAGGAATTCAGACCGTTCATCAGTTACCTATTGGGAGGGAGGACCCCACACCCCAACCCTGAGGCTGCCCCCTCTTTGAGCTTTCCGCCAGGTGTCTGGGTCTTGGGTATTGCGAGGCCTGACCTGGGCCAGAGGACAAGCACGATCACTCTGCCCTGTGAGGCAAGACTGTCCCAGGTGTGGTGTCCCCGGCTACCTTGCATTTGCCTCCTTTTTCTCCCTTAAAAAAGAATAGTACGTGACTTCTAATAAGTTGTTAATCTTTCACCACCCAAGACATTTAAAAAATAGTTTCAATCAGGAAGCAAGACTAAAGTCATTTTGTAAACTTTTTTTTTTTTTTTAAGTTGGAAAGATAAACTTTTTTTTTTTCCATACCTATTTTTAGCGTGAAGGAAGTAACTGGCCTCTTGAGTGGAGACTGGATGTGAGTTTCTCCCTCGGGTCTTGCCCTCCTTGGCCTTCCCTCCTGTCCATCCTTTGCATGGGGCTCGACCAACTGGATGGCCCTGGCCACGTGACCAGAGGGAGACCCAGCAACCAAAATAAACGCTGGATGTGGGAAGGGACAAACAGTCAACATGTTTGTAGAGGAAAAGAGAGCCTGCTCTGAGAAAATGAGTTTAAAACCTCAGGGAAAAAACTCAGTCATTAAGGAATGTGCTCCCTGGGAACTTGGCCATGGAGGTGGCCGCGTCCTGCAAAGCCCTTCTGTGCATTATCGCCGTCATCAAATATTTATTGAGAATCCGCTGCCTGATTGAAGATTGCAGATGTGAACTGGAAGCCACTGAAAAGTTAAATTGGAGCAAATTTAAACTTGGAAACAGAGAAGAGAGTATTTTCTTCTGATGGAGGAAGTTGGGTACCATTTCCATGGCTTTGGTTTGTTCTTGGTAGTTGGGAAGGAAGAGGTGGAGATGGAGCGTGACTCGCAGGTTCAAGAGAAAGGGAAGTCGTAGAGACGAAGGTAGCGGAGATGGTGGTTTACTGGAACCGTGTTTTCAGCGTTGGACTCTAGAAGCTTGTGGTCAGCCCATGGTTCTCAGGGCAGTTTTGTCCCCTACCGTCAAGCAGCTTTTGGCAATGTCTGGAGACGTGTGGTTGTCACAAGTTGGGGGAGGGGGACGGTGATGCTCCTGGCATCCGGGGGGGCGGGGGGGGGTCCGTGGATGCTGCGTAACATCCCACAGTGCACGGGACGGACCCACCCCAGAGAGCGACCCGGCGCTTAATGCCCGTGATGCCAGGGTGGAGACACCAGCCCTGAGTTCTGCTGTCAACCGTGCAGTCCTGTCTTGAGCAAGGTCCACGGGCAGGTGGATGTCAAGATAGGTATCCGGCGCTGTGGTTCTCACGGCTCCCGTAGGCCATTTTGGGATACATTAGGAAGTAAATGAGAAGGGAAAGGAGGAGGAGGTGGGAAGCGGATGGCGGGAGCGGCGCAAGGCCAGGAGGGGTTGGGGGCGGGGGGCGGCTGCGAGTCGCCTGAGCTCTGTCTCAACTCGAGTATTTTAGAGCCCCCGATGCCAGCGCGCCTGCGTGGCTCCTTCCTGCTGGTTTTGCTGATGTCATTGCAGATTTACCGGGTCTCACTTTTGGTCGGCTTCTTGGGACTTGGGTATTTATCAGGGGAACACCCGGTACCTGTCTACTGTTTTCGGACCCTTTCTGTGCCCAGCGAGATGTCGGTTAACCTGGACTTGGGGTAACCTCCACCGCCGTGCTTGGGAGGGCGGGGACACATCAGTGTGGGAGGTGTTTGCCGCCTGCAGGACTCTGGATGCTGTTTCAGGCCCTGTCCTCTCCTGTGAATAGTTGATTTGTGAACGGCTGGGGGCAGCTGGGTGCGGACCTGCAGTGGGGCCCTCTCCCACGGATGGGCACTGCTGGCACCTGGAGTCTGGTCCTCCTGAGCCAGCCCGTGGCCCCGTGGCCTGTGACCCCCCCCCCCCCCGAGGAACGCCAAGCCCAGCCTGGTTGGGGGCCCTGTGGGCTCCTGGTGGTCGTGGGGTCGGGGACGCGGCTCTGAGGGAAACTTGGTCTGCAGCCAGCTCACCATGCACTGACCGCCTCTGGGCACATGTTACCTTCTCTAGCTTTAGTTTTCTTCTTGAGCGAGAAAGAAAATAAAATCTGTTTCTCAGGCTTGTATTAACAGAAGGAGGATTATTATTATGCTTGGAGCCCAGTGTCCTTAGGTTTTCCTCTACTCTGAAGTTGGGAATTGGTGTGGAAATATCCAATAATGACAATAATAATGTATCTTTTTTAGTTACGGTGGTCTCCATCAATTGCTTGCTTGCTTTTCTTAAGTTAAATTTCAGGGCTGGCATATGCACACACACACACACACGTGCTATATACAGACACATGTGTATTCTCTATATTTCCTAAATTTACTATATGATAAATTATGAATTTCAGCATGCTTAAATTTCTGTAACCACCACCATCATCAGGATACCAAACAGCTGAATTCCGTCGCCCCAAAGGTGTCCATGGTGCTTTCTCTCCATACTCCCCACTCCCTCAGCCCCTAACCCGGAGCACCTGCCGATCAGCTCTGCTCTCCTGGTCTTGGTAACCACATTTTAACTCAGGATGAAATGCCTAACAGTGAATCTCTCCACTTTTCGAGCACCTTCCTTGACTCTTGAATTTTATACTGTAGCACACTTGGGCCCATGTGTTTTTGTCAGAATGATTTTGCACTGTGGATATTTTGCACTGTGGATATCAAAAGCAAGGAACTTAGAGCTTCTTAATACTTGTAAGAAATCATAGTGAAAAAATATCAGGTATCTTGTTGGAGCTGCCTATAGGATTTGCACATTTCCTATGCCAGTTGATCCTTGCTGCCAAATCAGTTGAGATGGGACATTTTTGGATGCACTTTCAGAGACTGTTTCTGGAGCAGTACTATGTAAAATGTATCAGTAGGTTAGACTCACGTCTTTAGTTTCAAAAACAGGACACACATTAAGAGGTGTGGTTTTCCCAGTGGGTTGATAACGTGACCAAAAAGTACACTAAAAATATCCAGTTGTGTTTGCATTAGTTTGTTGTAGAAATAAATTCCTGCGTCTGTGTTTCTATGTGGTTGTTAACCTGAATTTTACCTTGGGTCGTAATTTCACTATTTGTGATCAAGTAAGGAATATCATGTTTTCTAGAGAATCCTTCGCCTGGCGTTTTGGTCACTTGTGTCCTGCCTTGGGTTGCCTGCCTGCTTGTGTGAAGTTGTTGAACCTGTGTGTGTCCTCACGTGTAGAGTGAAAGGCTTGATGAGCTGATCTTGCGGCCTCTCCTACCCTGTGTTTGCGGATTGTAATGTGGAAAAGGCCCACGTTAAATGTTGTGTAGGCTCTTTTTTTTTTTTTTTTTAACACTTTTGTAGGTTAAGGATTATGGTGGTTTTATATTAACTAGCAGTTTGGGTAAACTATGTTCCATGCTTTAACTGTCGTTTTACCCATGATTGAAATAAATAATATTCAACTTAACATTGCTTAGTTGCGTGTTTTACTGTAAAAAAAACCCCCAGCAATTCAGAAGACACTTTGGGCTGTGGGGTGCCTCTGAATAACTCCTACGTGTGTTGTAGTTTCCCAGTCTCAGGAGACCCTGTAAAATAAGCACAAACAATGCTCACGGCAAAATTCATAGTGTTTATTCTTGAAGAGAGTGTCTCTGCCTTGAATTCCTGTCATTTTTTCCTATCGTGGTGGATGGAGCTGGAATACTGAAAAGAAAACATGAGAGTTTTCTTTGCTTACTTCCCTTGAGCCTGGAACCCAGAATATGACCCCAGATAGCCAGCCCGGAGCACTTTCCTTTCTGGAACACTTACCGCCAACCCCCAGGGAGAATACAGAGGCAGGAGGAGGTGAGGACTCTCCCCGCCCCCCCGCCGGCGTGATGATCACCTTCTCTCTCTCCAAGATGTTGAAGACTTTCCTCATGTCTACTGCAACCTGGACACCCAACCTCATCCATGTTGGAGCAAGGCTAGAGGGACACTGTCCGCTTCTTGGGAGAGCTTGACTCATAACTATTATAGACTTGCCCGTTGTCATTGGGCTTTAGAGTGTGTGTGAACATCCGGTGTCGAATTTGCAAACACTCCTGCTTGTTTAAACTTTCCGATAGATGGAAATTTGGGCAAAAGAAGCTTACTGTATGTGATGCCATTTTATTTCTTAAATCAGTAATAACAAATACTTTAATATGGTAAGACCACGTAAGTCATGATTGGGAACTGGAGAAAATTCTGTGTAACTGAGCAATGCTTTTTGTTTCTAGTGCGTTGGGGTGATTTTTAGCCTTAGCCGGGTCAGCTCTACCCGTCGAGGTACCCGTGTTATCTTGACATGCGTTTGAAGATGAGAAATGAGAAAGTGGAGTTGGAGGGATGTTACCCCGTTCATATGATGCAGACATCTGTAGCACTGGTATGCAAACATAATTCTCAGCACCTATAAAGTCCCAGGTGGTTGCCGAGTTTTAGGCTGTATTTAGAAAAGCAACTGAGCAGAGAATTGATGTCTCTACCATTTGATTCATTTGGGAGACAGAATAAACTTGGGTCTTTGCCTTAGGTTCTTTTCCCAGCAGAATCTTATCAGGCATTTTAATCCCTTGAAACTTGAATGCCAACTCTGTGTTGGTAAAGACTCAAGTATTCACAGTTATCAACGTAAGAACAACGGTTGCCAGTCCCTGACGGTCACAGGTCAGTCTTGGGAGACACGCTTTGGTTTAACTCCTAATTTGATTATGAAAAAATATCACATTAGGTTTGTATTTCTAAGATGCATGATGATTCTGTGCCAGTTTCAACAATTTCCAGAGATCTGTAGCGTAATTCTTCAAAAAGCCTTGCCAGGAGGAACAGCGTTGGAGGGGCACCCAGCTCAGAAGTTGGTGAAAATAAGAAGTAATGATCTCCTGTGTCCAGTGCATGACAGAAATTGTTGTAGACCAGATGAGAACAAGGGGAGAGGCCTGTGGAAATTAGACTTGCCTGATAAATTTCATGGGCCTCCTAGTACATTTCGTTGAAACCAATAGTCTCCATGTTTAGTTGGGGCAGAGGGTGACAGAAATGCCTTGTCTCAGGTTTTAATTCACAAAGTGGGCTCCCAAGTGGACTGCATATCCTCTGGCAGTGACAATGAGATTTACTGGAGTGCAGGAAGAAACTTAAGTTCTCTGTTTATGTATTTTTATTTAATAGTTACAAAATGCCTATCTGTGGTCTATGAAAAATGCATATAATGTTCGTTGAGTGTTATTTCTAGTTAATACGTTACATGAGTTGGAGTTAGTGCTTAAAAGGTTTTCACTGAGAGGGATATGCAATGAAAAAGCATCTAGAGATCACTGATGGGGTCCCCAGAGGTGATGAGGGGCTGATATTGAAGTCCCTGAATAAAGTGGGACACAGATGTATTCCCCTTTTTCCCTCTGGCTTCACCTGCCACGATGTGTGTGTGTGTGTGTGTGTGTGTGTGTGTGTGTATACACACACATGTGTTGTGACTGAGATCTGCCGGCTTAAAGATTGGACATCCCTCCAGAGGCACAGCTATTAATGATGTGATTTGGGGAAGAAAGAACAGCGTTGACAGGGTACTGTGCACGTTTTGGATCTACAGGATTGTGCGTGTTTTTAAAGCTGAAAAAATATTTGTGTTTCAGAACCAGATGACAATATCCCAGTTGCAGGTGCACGAGGAAACTTTGGAACAATGCTGTGCTTTTTAAGCATTTCATGACGCCGCAGTGTTTTCATAATCACTTAATTCTGTTTATAAATCAGCTGCTTTCATTGACGGATGCCCTCAGGGCTCCCAAGAACCAGGCTTTTTGTCGAATATGTGATTCAAACTTTAAAAGATGTGAGATAGCGCTGGAACTGGGTTGTGATAAAAGTCTCTGGGTGCCTTCAGTCTGGCTGTTTATTTGTTGTTGTTTTTTTCCAGAAACATATTTCATCCATCATGGTTGTTATTAAATCTTTTATTTTTTTATTTTTTGCATTTCACATTAGAGGCTTTTTAAAAGAGAAAACTGTCATTTTGGCTGATGCTGTATTACTGGTGTTACAGAGAGTAAATAAATACAAAAGTTATATTCACAACCCAGACCACATTGTGGGCTGTGGAGGTGAGACATAGGACTCACCTCCAAACTTCAGGTCTTGGCTGAGGTCGTTTGCTGAGAATGGCTGAAGCTTTGGTTTTCATGACACTAAATGTCGACCGCAAGTAGTTCCAGGTTTCCACAGCAGCGTTTTTGTTTGTTTAATTTGAAATGATTGATACGTTAGCTTCGGTTTTGGTGTTTGTGCCTGTTTTTCCCTTTGTGGATACTGAGTTTGCAGCGTAGCTTTGTTTGTAAAGGGAAGCAGAGACCTGCACTGTGCATGCAGACGCCTGCAGCTAACCATGGTCTTGTTCTCCGTACCGTCGGGGCACCAGGACCACACGTCATTTCACGCTCGTCAGGATCCACGTGGACGTTCATTTGTCCTTTGGTAAACTGATATATTTATCCCCCTACTTAAAAAAAAAAAAGATTGCTTCTCTTTACAGTAATATTTAGAAGGCACCTACTGTGAAGAGAGGAGAAGCAGGAAGTAGAATTTTTTTTTTTTTTGTCTGCACCACGTGGCCTGCGGGATCTTAGTTCCCCCACCAGGGATCGAACCCAGGCCCTCCAGGCCCTCGGCAGTGAAAGCACGGAGTTCCAACCACTGGACAGCCAGGGAATTCCCAGGAAGTAGAATTTTTGACATCTACATTGTGCACCTTTGTCTCTGCTCTCCAGAGATCAGGACATTTAAGCTCCTGTAACAAATTTAGTTTTAATGAAAGTCTTTGGGAATGTCCTTTATCTGCCCCGTGCCTGCCCATCTAAGAGGAGGGAGAAATTACACAAAGTATTTTGCTTTTAGCCGGTTTCCTTGAGCCTTGTCCAAGTCCTGACTTCTTATTGCCAGCAGGTCAGCTAGACACTGGTCAATCGCTTCAGCTCTGGACAGGAATCTTTTTCTGTCTTTGTTGTTGATAATTTTCTAATAATTATTCACTTGATTATTTGCCGGCCAAATTACCCTAAATAATATTCAGAGATGTATCAGAGAATAGCCCCATCCTGAGACTGTTCGCAGAAGTGGGCACAAAATTTGATTTTATTTCCTAAATGCATACCTCAGGTACTCATGAAGTGCAGAGATCTGTGTACACTCTCTGGGAATTAGAGGCACAGGTGTACAGAGCAGGAATGTACAGAGGCACAGGTGTACAGAGCAGGAATGTACAGAGGCACAGGTGTACAGAGCAGGGGAAGAGTAGCACCAAATGGTTGACTCAGCGGGACATGAAATCTCCAGGTATGCTAACCTTTGAGGGAAGATCTAAAAACAAATGAGTTTGTGGCGTTGTGAATTACCATTCACGTAATTTCTGTCAAGGAAGGCCGTTACTTCTTCTTGGGAAGCTTGGGTTATTAAAATTAGCTATCTTCATTTTCCCACAAAAATAAAAATCAATTGTAGTTCAGATAATTGTATGTGGGGCTTTACAACTGGAAATTTGAAGTTAGCAAAATTATACACCCCTGGTTAATTACATGAGTATACTCAAACTAAATATAGGATAAGATTAGCTCATGGAAATAGTTCCTTTTTCTCTCAGTAGGTACAGCTCCTGTTCGCCCAATAGTTAATAGTTTTTAATTCCATTATGTAATTTTTTGATCATCCTGTGTTTCCAGAAAAGTTAACTGAATAAAACCAGAGACTGTATGTTTTCACTATTTCCCAGTTCATATTTAAACATGAAATGGTGCACAGAATAAGCTGTCCTTTGTGAATTTTAATTTTCTCAGCTCCTGGCACAATAGAGGGGTAAGCTGGGGTCCCATTTTTCTGCGTGGCTTTTGCTTTAAGGGAAGTTTGGGTTTGGTTCATAGTTTGCTGTCTAAGAGTATGTTCAACCTTCTTGAATTACCTGTCGTGTTTGCTTTTCCATTGAATGTTCTGTATTTGGACAAGAAATGTATTTTTCTGTATGGGTTTCTGATGGCCCAGATGTTCATCAGAGTAGAATTTCTCTCTCTTCACACTGCTGCCATTGGGCAGTTTGGTTGTTCTATAGTTCCTAGTATTGAGTTGGACACACTGTAGATTCAGGTTGGGCTGTCATTCCTTTTGCAAGCTGTGTGATACTTTGTTTTATTTGGGTTTGCCATAGATGTTTGCTTTGCCTTGGGAAGGCTGTAGATGGCCACTTGCGGTGATTAATTTCACGAAGATCTCTAAATCCCATTTAAGGTCTAGTTGATTTTCAGGAACAGTGTTACTGAGGTATAAATTACATACCATAAAAAGCACCCGTTTCAAGTGTACAGTTTCAGTGATTTTTAGTCAGTTTACCGAGTGATGCAGTCATCGGTCATCATCCAGGTTTCAAACATTTTCATTCCCCAATAAGATCACTCACGTCTTCAGGAATGTCAAGTCATCCATTCCTGCTCCCCCTGCCAGCCCCAGGCAACCACTAATCTCCTTTCTGTCTCTGTAGATTTCCCTTTGCTCAGAACCCCACGGTGAGAGGTGATTTAGTGAACCTTCCCCGCCCCCTCTCCAGGAGAGGGATACGTGGGGAGAGTGCAGGACGGGACGAGGAGCCTTGGTTTCCTCCCTGTAAAATCAGGATAGTGATGGGTTGGTTGCAAGCTTTCAAGGTGGAGCCATGCGGGAAGTAAGTAGCTCTGTAAAAAGACAAAAACATTTACGTTTAGGGACTTCCCTGGCAGTTCAGTAGTTAAGACTCTGCGCTTCCACTGCAGGGGGCACAGGTTTGATCCCTGGTCGGTGAACTAAGATCCCGCATGCCCTTGCGGCACGCACGGCCAAAAAAAAGAGAGAAACGTTTACTTGTAGTCAGCAAACTGTGAATCTAGAGGAATGCATCATATATTTAGGGTCGTGTTAATCATGAAGAATCGTGCATAAAGGGCTGCATTGGACAGGTGAGGAGTCTGGAAAAGGAACTGCGTTTGCAGTGATGGGCTCAGTTCCTGGAGAACCCAGGACACAGCCATAGGGCAGTCAACCCTCCATGCCCCTGCTGCCTCCTTGAAATCCCGTCCTGTTTCTTTCATGGCATTGGATGTTAGACTTTGACGGAAGTTCCATCTTGGTCGGGAAATACCTTAGCTCAGTGGTCCTCCACCAAGGGCAGTTTTGCTCCCAAGGGACACTGGATGATGCCTGGGGGCCTTTCTGGTTGTTACCAATGGGGAAGGGGTGTCACTGGCATCTAGTGGATAGAGGTCAGGGGTGCTGCCCGGCATCCTGTAATGCAGGGGATGAGGCCCCGAGGCCCACAAAGAATTACTCAGCCCAAGAGGTCCTTAGTGCCGAGGTCAAGTACCCTGCCTTAGAAGCTTGAATCTCGTGGTTAAAGGCTTAGTAAAGTTGAAGGACTGAAACCCCCATCAGACTTACAAAAGAAGTTCAGAAATCTTTCCGTCCTCATGCATTCCAGGGAAATATGGATCTTTTTCTAAAGCAAAGGACAAGCAAGGTTTTGGGAGCTAACTTTAGAGGGAAAAGAAATTCCTTTAGAAGTATTCATTTACAAATAAACAGCGAAATTACACGAGACGTCTGGGGCCACCCCTTGGCTTTGATCTGGAAATCACACTTCATCCTTATTATCTCTTCCCCAAGAACTGAGAAAGGAGGACGAAAGATCCTCAGCCTGAGTAGAGACTACACATGATGACTATGCTGGAAGGGAGTGGCTGCTGTGAGCCCAGCCTTTCAGTGCATCTGCTTACGGCCCTCGGCCCTCCGGGGTGTTGGTTTCTCTTGGTTTCTATAGGGTTTTCAGTTGCTTCCCGGAGTGCGCAGGGTGTCATAATAGCCAGGCCTCCACCCCTTGTTTTCTTCGTCTGGTCAACCTTTGAGCCCCCTGAGAAGTTCAGGGCCCCCTGCCTGGGCCCCAGCCCGCTTACCTGCGTGCGTCCCCTTCTCTGTCCTGCATCTCCCAGCAGGAGCTGCCCCGCAGCCCCGCGGCGCGTGTTTCTACCCTGGGGGCCTCTCCCTGCCTGCACCCCTGCAGCCGGCCTTGCTTTGGGGGCTTCCAAAATGCAGGGCTTTTCCTCTGAACAGATTCTGGTTTTTGTTTCTTCTTCCTGTTCTGAGCTCGTTCCTGTTTCTAAGGTGACACCTAAGAACATGCTGGTTTCCCTGAGTTCCCGCACTGTGGGGTTGTAGCTTCCAGCTCCTCCGGCAGAACAACCGCTATTAACAGTCCACAGTGCGATGTGGGAGATTCTGTTTCTCGCACGTTCAGCTGTCCACGTACAGCTGTGTGGTCCTGCGTTTTCATCTATACGGGGTCACATTACACGGGTTTTGCTCCATCTGCCTGCTTGCTTGCTTTTTTTACCACTTTGTTAAGGTGTAATTGAAGTACAGTAAACCAGGCGTATGTAAGGTGTGCACGTTCATCACTTTTCTCCTATGTTTGCTGTCTTGATCGTGGTGCTGGCTTCTCCTTGGACACGTGCATATCAAGATAACACGTATTTTCGTGGCTTCCAAATTTCCCTGTGCCTTTCTGTAATCTCTCTCTGCTTCCCTCCGCCTCCGGGCAACCATTGATGGCTTTCTATTACTAGATAGGTTAGTTTGCAGATCCTAGAATTTTATATCAGTGAAATCACACAATATGTACTCATTATTTTGCCTGGCTTCTTTCACTCAGCATGGAGATTTTCGGCTTTATCCATGTTGTGGCCTGTGCCACTAATTCATCCCTTTTTGTAACTGGGTAGGATTCCATCAGGTATGGACGCACCGCCATTGATCCATTCACCCGTTGTTGGACATCTGGGTTGTTTCCATTTTGGGGGTTACTATGAATAGTGTTGCTCTAAGTATTTTTGTGACCTTACCAGTGGTTCTCAAACTTCATCGTGTACCAGCACCCTGTGGAGGGCTTGTGAAAACGCAGGTTGCCAGGCCCCATCCCCAGAATTTCTGAGTCAGTAAATCTGGGTGGGGCCCGAGACTCTGCATGTCCAGCAAGTTCCCCGCTGATGCTGACGCTTCTGGTCTGAGGCCCACACGTGCCTTAGAGGAAGTCTCTGTAGACTCTGATCGTTAGGTGTTCCAAATATTTCTCTCCTAGACGGTTCCTTGTCTTCTAACATTGCTTATGGTCTCAATCACCAAGCTTCGCATTTTTGTATGCTTGAATGTGTCAGTCTTTCCTCTTGGCTTCCTTATTATGTCAAGGGGCTAATACCAAGAATAACTCGGGATGTGTGGGTCGGCGTGCTGATGAACGCCAAACGCCAGCCGTGATACCCCCGCCGACTCTTGTGGGATCTAACTTGTGCCCTGTCTGCGGTTGCTGGGGTCACCTTCTGGGGAAATGGTCCAAGCCCAGGTGGGGCGGCATTGGACCCAGGCCCTGCGCCAGGGGCTCTGCATGCTGCTGTGTCCACTGGAATCTTAAGGCTGCTCACCCGCCTTTGCTCTCACAGGGGAACAATATCCATCCTTTCTCCATCCCATCCCCTCCCATCTAAAACAGCCAGTCCCAAACCAATAAACGTATTTTACTTTCAGTTTGCTTTTCAGGAGTCTAATCTGAATCGGCTAACTTGGAGCAGCCAGAAGTTATCAGTAGACGTTTGCTGCCGTAGCCAATGTTTTTGTTACAGCTATTTTTTTATTTTGGAGAGAGATAATACTTTCATTGTAGAGAGTTGCTTTAACTTACTGAGAACGGTTACTTTTGCAAAATCATCTTCCTGCATTTCATCGTGAACCCCAGTTGTCCCACTTTGCTCCTGAGCCCGTTCCATAAACCACCTCTGGTCACAGTTTGCTACTGACCTCTGCTCAGGCGTTTCAGAATCTTTACTGTGGAGTGGGTTGGTGCGCAGGATTCCAGGCTTGTTAAGTAAACTAACCTCCTTGGGATGGTTAAATTTTTTAAAGTTTGCAGTGACTTGTAATCATTGGCTAATATCCTAGTGGTTGTTTCTTCTTCCTCTTCCTCTCTCTTCTTCTTCTATTTTTTAATATGACAGCTTTATTGAGATATAACTTACATACCATGCAACTCACTCATTCAAAGTGTATAACTCAGTACTTCCCTGGTATTTTTACAGAGTTGTGCAGTCATCGCCACTGTCTAATTCTATACCATTTTTATCACCCTGAAAGAAACCCCTTACCCATTAAGCCATCACTTCCCAAATCGCCTCTCCACCCAGCCCCTGGCAACCACTGATCTGCTTTCTGTCCCCGTGGATTTGCCTATTCTGGACATGTTCGATAAATGCAATCATACAATATGTACCCTTTGCTGTCTAGCTTTTTCCCCTTAGCATCAGGTCTTTGAGGTTTGTCCATGTTGCAGTGTGTGTTATTCCAGTTTCTTGGTAAACATTTTGTGGAATCTCTGGGTAATCAAGGAGGGCTTGGGGCCGGGGGTGGGGAATCAGGTGGAAGAATGTTACGGGCTGGGTAAACCCGGGGCACGGGCTGCTCCTTTCAGATTACGTTGAAATGGAAAACGGTTCATAGATGGAGCAATGTTTATAAAACCATTTCCAGTTCAGCTTCCAGTTGGGCATAAACTGTATCTGCTTTCTCCTTCTCTTTAGTTGTTCCATCTCTTCCCCTAAAGATCAACATAGAAAACAGTTTTGGTCAATTAAAGCTGTACCTGCTGACCCCTCTTCTGTGCTGCCTTTTTGGATGGGGTTTTATTTTATTTTATTTTTAAAATTTATTTTTGCCCACGTTGGGTCTGTGTTGCTATGTGCAGGCTTCCTCTAGTTGTGGCGAGCGGGGGCTACTCTTCGTTGCGGTGCGCGGGCTTCTCATTGCGGTGGCTTCTCTTGTTGTGGAGCATGGGTTCTAGGCCCACGGGCTTCAGTAGTTGCAGCACGCAGGCTCAATAGTTGTGGCACGCGGCCTCCAGGGCATGTGGGCTTCAGTAGTGGTGGCGCGTGGGCTCAGTAGTTGTGGCTTGTGGGCTCTAGAGCGCAGGCTCAGTAGTTGTGACGCACAGGCTTAGCTGCTCCGCGGCACGTGGGATCTTCCCGGGCCAGGGCTCGAACCCGTCTCCCCTGCATTGGCAGGCGGATTCTTAACCACTGCACCACCAAGGAAGTCCCTGGATGGGATTTTAGAGTGTCCTTTCTTGATGTGAGACATAGGAAGCCTGTAGTTCCCAAGGGGGTGGTGTGAATTTGCTCTGGGGTCATGGGGTTCCAACCAGCTAGACTTTGGCTGCTTTCTGGGGCCTCCCTGAAGCCACGATGCCGGCTTAGACTGAAACAGAGTCGTAGAGTTGTTTACTTTTCTGAATTTATAAACCTTCTGCCTGTGTAGAGCCATAAATTACCATTCCAGGGTCAGGTGGGAGAATATGGAGGCTGATTTTTCTCCAGCTATCCATAGGCACGACTTTCTGGGGTGTCTGTGCCTCGAACAAAGAGCTTATTGGTAAGGCTGAAGGTCATGTGTGTTTTCTCCGTTGATCTTATAACTGACTGTGTTAGTTTCCTGTCACTCTTGAGACAGATGACCCCAAACTTCCTGACTTGAACAACTCCACTTTATTATCTTATAGTTCCAGAGGTTACAAGTCTGAGATGGGTCTCACTGTGTCAGTGGGGCCGCCTTCTTTTCCAGAGGCTTTCGGGAGAAGCCACTCCTTGCCTCTTCCTGCTTCTAGAGGCCTCCTGCATTCCCTGGCTCATGGCCCCTTCTTCCATCTTCAAAGCCAGCAGTGCAGCATCTCTCTGATCATTCCTCTTTGGTCACATCTCTCTCTGACCACAGCCTGGAGAGATTGCCCACTTTTTAGGGCTCACGTGATTACATTGGGCGCCCCCATATCCAAGATAATCTCCCCACCTCAAGATCCTTAACTTCATCACATCTGCAGAGTCCTTTTTGCCGTGCACGGTAACATTGTCACAGGGCCCAGGGATTAGGGCATGGGACTTTCTGGGAGCCATTATTCTCTGGCTCCATTGACAGTCTTCAAGGAGACTTATTTCCTTTGTTTCTGTCTCTTAATTTGTTCCTCTGAACCCTGCAAGGTTTGTATATTTCTTTAATATTTGCTGTTTGTCTCCTGAGTGATTCAGAAGTCATGGAGCTGTTTGGTTGGCATGCCTGCCTTTCACTGAGGTGCAGCCACTGGCTGAGTCTTGATTTACCTCTGAGGACACCGGGTTGTTTTCTTTCTTGGAAGGACCCGGGATTTTTGGTGCCAATCGAACACATTTGTATGTCTAGACCCTCTCTTCTTCCCAAGAACTCCATACTTGGTGGGTGGCCCTGCCACTGTCAGTTTGAGGGTCTCTCGGGGACTCTGACAGAACTATTCCCTGGAGTTAGTGTCTCAGAGGCTGAGTCAGCTGTGGGAAAGACCACCATGATGTGAGAAGAGTGGGGCTTGGCCTCCAGGACTTGAAAGATACCATGTGTGCCTTTATGGGGACTGAATTGGTGGGTTTGTGGCTCCATAAAAGAGTGGAGGAAGACAGGTGGGGGTAGGGACAGAAAAGTCATAATAATATCTACTTGTTAATCAGCATTTTGGTTCAGAAATATTTGGGGAGTGTATTAGTCAGCTTTCTGCTTTGCTGATGATGCGTAACAAACAGCACCCCCGCATACAAAGGCTTACAGAAACAAGCACTTATTTCTTTACAGAATTTTTTAAAACTGAGGTAACGTTGGCTTATAACATGTAAGTTTTATGTGTACAATGCTGTATTTTGACATCTCTGTACACTAGAGCATGCTCACCACCGAAAGTTTAGTTTCCATCAAAAATATGGAATGCTTCATGAATTTTTGTGTTACCCTTGTACAGGAGCCATGTTAATCTCTGTATCTTTCCAGTTTTAATATAAGTGCTGCTGAAAAGAGCACCAAGCACTTATTTCTTGTTTACTGGTCAGTGGGTGGTGAGGTGTGGCTCTTCTGGGCTCAGCTGGGTGGGATCAGGGAGGCCTGGTCAGGCTCTGGGCTGGGTTTAGGACTGAGCTCCTAATTTCCTCCTTCTGAGGCTAGTAGGCTCTTGGAGCATGTACTTCTGCCTCTCCTATCTGGTATAAGAAGCAGCCAAGCTACATCACGCAGTCACATTTAAAACCTCTGCCTCTTCCCCCCACTAATGCTCGTTGACCAGAACAAGTGACGTGGCCAGATCCCACATCCATGGGCTGGGGAGGGCTGTTCTAGTCGGGAGGTCAAGCAGAGTCACACAGCAAAGGGGGCAAAATGCACGTGTGTTAAGGGGCAAGAGGGAAGAAGTGGGATTGTGATACTTTCTGCCCTGTTGGTGTGTGGGAAGGAAGATGACCCCAGTGGACGAGACTGAGGCACCCAGTTGTATCCAGGAAAATAGCCCCGTAGGTGGATGTTGGAAGCAGCAGGTGCTTGTGAAATATGTAGCTTCCTTGGTTCCATCTTAGAACAGGGGTTCTCAGCTGGGGAGGTGGTAGTGGGGGGAGGTGGGGGGGGCAATCATGTCCCCCCAGGGACATTTGGCAACATCTGGAGACATTCTGTTGTAGTAACTAGGGGAGAGGGTGCTCCTGGCATCTAGTGGGTAGAGGCCAGGGATGCTGCGCAGCATCTAAGAGTGCACAGGACAGTCCCCCACAAGGAATTACCTGGCCTGGCTCCACACGTGCCCAGGCTGAAGAGCCCTGCACAGATGCAGTTTCCAGGTGACTGTCGTGCACTTTGAAGTTTGAGTACCACGTCTCGCAGGACTGTCTCCACTGGGAAGGGCAGTTGGCAGTCCTTTCCATATAAAGACATAAAGCCCTCCCGAGGAAAAAGGAGTTGTTTAATCTCTCACAGATGGCTGTGTGAAAGCAAGTTGCAACCCAAGGGTCTTGGCTAGGTCTCTGTGATTTCTGTGACTTATTCTCATTGGCTTTGTACTGTCTTAATTCTTTAAGTTTTATTAATTTTTTTTTTTTGTTATTGCACAGCCTAATAAATGGAGCATTTATTTGGTGTTGAAAAATCTGTTTTTTATGAGGAGATTTCCATTATGAGCTTAATACTCTTTTTTTTCCAGGTGGCCTTTTGCCCACTGTTTCTCTTAACGCATGTATTTTCTTCTTCCGTACCAGCAAGACTGCAAGTACTTGATAGCAGAGATCATGCCTTAGGTTTCCTTTCTGCTCTGCACCGTAGCGAGCACATGGTAATTATGGGTCAGTTGCTCATGGTGTCCTTTGCAGTGCACGTTGTGCTGCGTGGTTAAGGGTCGTTTATCACGTTTCCATGGACCAGCCTTTTATATCTTGCTGTAAATTCTGTTTCCAGTCTTTAGGGGCTGATGGTTAGCGTGTTGACAGTCAGTTGCTATGTGGCTAAAAGAAAGTTTTGACCTCATTAGAGGAGGGAGCCGTGTCATTGAGAGGCTGACAGCCTCCTTCCTCCTCCCACACAAGTGTTGTTTTATTTTGGTGATTGAAATGTTGAGGGTATGAAAAAAAAAATCAGGGTATTTGACTTGCTGGCAGGACAAGCAGAGGACAGTGCTGTGAGTGAGTGAGCGAAAGCCTGTCTATGCCCACCCACATCGTGCACAGCAAGCAAATAGAGATTTTCTCTTAAAAAGCTGGCTGGGGAAGCATTTGCTCTAGAGGATGCTGTGTCACCTAGAATTCGCTATCGTCAGATCAGCCAAGTATCACCTCTTGGGGTGACCAGCAAGTTACGGAAATAACTTTGTTGTGCAGAACTTTCTATTTCTCTCTTTCGTTCTTTTTCTTTTCTCCTTCGGTTGAGTGCTGTTTAAATGAAATGGTTCTCCTTGATTGTGTCTTTAGTACAGTAGTTGTGAGAGCAAGGCTTTTGTTCTTTCTGATTCCCTGTGTGAGAAAAGACATCTCCTGGCTTGTGGGATGCAGTGGGGGGAGGGTCAGGACCCACAGAGACAGTTCCATCCTTCAACTGTCCTTTTTTATTTTCATTTCATTTTTTAAAAATTGAGATATAATTGACATATAACGTATTAGCTTAAGGTGTGTAACATAATGATTTCATATATGTAAACATTGTGATATGATCACCACTATAGGTTTAGTTAACATCCATCATCACACATAGTTACTCATTTCTTTTCCTTGTGATGAGAACTTTTTTTTTTTTTAGTCTTTATTTATTTACTTTTGGCCGCATTGGTTCTTCGTTGTTGTCTGCGGGCTTTCTCTAGTTGTGGTGAGCGGGGGCTGCTCTTCGTTGCGGTGCGCGGTCTTCTCATTGCGGTGGCTTCTCTCGTTGCGGAGCATGGGCTCTAGGCACGTGGGCTTCAGTAGTTGTGGCAGACGGCCTCAGTAGTTGTGGCGCACGGGCTTAGTTGCTCCGCCCGTGGGATGCACGTGGGATCTTCCCGGACCAGGGCTTGAATCCGTGTCCCCTGCATTGGCAGGCGGATTCTTAACCACTGCGCCACCAGGGAAGTCCTGTGATGAGAACTTTTAAGATTTATTCTCTTAGCAATGTTCAGATATACTCTCCAGTATTGTTAACTATAGTCATGTGTTACGTTGAATCCCCAGGACTTATTTACTTATTTATTTATTTATTTATTTATTTATTTGGCTGCACTGGATCTTAGTTGCACATGCGGGATCTTTCGTTGCGGCATGTGGGATCTAGTTCCCTGACCAGGGATGGAACTCGGGCCCCCTGCATTGGGAGTGAGGTGTCCTAGCCGCTGGACCACCAGGGAAGTCCCAGGACTTAACTTATTTTATGGCTGGAAGTCTGCACCTTTGATGCTCTTCACCCACATCCCCTCTCCCGCCACCTCTGGCCACTACCATCTGTTCTCTGTGCCTTTGAGGTGTCAGTTCTTCTTTCCCAACTTGTTGCCTTCCCTGTCACCTCCTTGGCTGTGAGGACACCGAGCTGGTGTGTCTGACAAAGCAGATGACCTAGAAAGTCACACGTAGTAAAAGAGGAGATGAAAATAGAAGTACGTGAACTAAATTAAAATTATGTGAACTGAAAAATGAGAAAGGCCCTGAGCTGCCACATTTCCGCATGCAAGTCTAGCAATGTCACATGTTATGCTACCAACCTTGGTAATTTTTCCAGCTGTCCTTTTGTCTAAAATACAACTTACATGAAAATGAACCCATCCCTTGGAACTTAGTGGTTAGGAAACTAGAGTCAGGTTTGGGGAAAGCGACCCTCACCTTGTCAGACCCGACACCCCCCTCCCCCCAAGAGGCACCTGGACTGTTATTCATGGCGGACAGGTTGAGCTGAAAGGCACTTGGGAGGAAATGGAACTTCCCTTTCTGTTTGGCGTGCCTGTATCAAGACATTCTGAGCCCCGATTCTTGTCTCACAGCAGAAGGTGATTCACGTTACTGTCGTTTACGGGGTAGGACGTTGTTGAGGTTGGGGGTGGGTGAGTGTGTGAGTGCGCGAAGGGGAGAGAGGAGCAGCCTGATGAAACCGTTTGGAATGCAGGGAATATGTTAGAAGATATGCTTTCGAGGACAAACAGTAAACTTTTGGCAATAGGCTGAGTTTGTGACCTGTGACTCAGACAGTGTGATTGAGGGAGATTCCAGTGGTCATTTGCTTCCAGCCTTCTTCTTATCGGTGCCACGGGGCAGTGTCTCATTCAGCTTTCCAGAACACTCTCTAGGAACTCTTTATGCTCGATGGAGATGGTATTTCTCCTCTCGCTTCACTGTGGTTTAAAGAACTGGGAACTGGCATTATGAGCAGTCTCCACGTTCCTTTGATGGTTGTGTGATTTATCAGTGGAGAGTTGCCCGTGATCTTCCTGGCTCTGACTTCTCACAGGGTACCCGCCCTCACGGTCCACCTGTGGAACACGTGTAATGGGAAGTGAAGACTTTTAGAGGTAGGTGGGTTCTCCTGTTTGGAAATTGGGGTTATTTGAGCCAGTGCAAGTCAGTTCCTGATCTTATGCAAGATTTACTGCATTAAATCGAAGAAAATCCATATAACTGTAGGTTATAATTCTTTTTTTTTTTTTTTGGTCCGATACCAAGACTGATGTTTCCCTGGAAAGAGCCCTTGAATAGGAGCAGAAAGATTGAATTTTAGGCCTAATGCTATCATTAACCACCCATGTGACACTGGCCCCAAGAGAATAAAGGAATCATCCTGTTTCTTCTGTCAGCTGATCACTTGGGCCACATGCTCTCCAAAAGGTTCCAGCACACAATGTGATTGATCCATTTTCAAGACTGTCCTCAGCCCCTGGTTTGAGTTACTGGTATTATGGGGGATTGCTCTATCACTCGGAGCGGTAAAAACTGTGTATGGTGAAACCCAGTGGCCAGAAAGCTGTCTTTGAAATGTTCTCTTGTCACCTATTAGGGAATGCGCTGTAATAACTAATTATGTTCCCTGGAACTTTTAATGACTAAACTGCCTTGAACAGGAACCAGGAAAGGCCCACCTTCCAGCAGATTCCATTCTGTGGGGTTGTCTTAGAATTGAGGTCTGAGAGCGTTTCTTGATTATCCAGTCAGGTGGGTGTGACTTAACTAAAGGCCAGTTTGGACCCTGTCGGAGAAAATCAAGTTCAGATACTTAGTCTAAATAGAAGTGAGGAATACGGTTACCTTTACCTCATTATTTAAGCTTTCTTTGGAGGATATACAAGCTTGTACCACATGTGACAAGCATCACATATGGAGGGACTTTTTTCCTGCTTTTTTCCCTGAAAAGTCCTTGGGGAATCATGTCATAGACTATTTGGTATAAAACCAAAACCGACCAGACAAACAAAAAACAAAGCAAAACAAACAAAGAAAAAAGCTGTAGTTAAATTTTTTGTATTAAAATATTTAGCTTGAGAATCTTCATTGAAAATCAGTAATCTTTTGCAGGTTTGTTTAAATAGGCTTTGGTGCCTTTTAAGAAGATTTCCTTCCTGGTTGCTGTGTTTGGTCCCTTCAGTATTTGGGTTAGAACAATTCTCCAGGAAAGCAGCCATGTTAAACTGGTTCACTGTTAGGATGGCTTACATTACAGAAGAAGTTTCTACCTTTAGCCCTCTTTTTCTGCTCGTTTGCTTTCTTGGAAACATTATTACATCTGTTCTTAGGGGAGTTATAAAAGAGGAGAAAAGAGTTAACACACCAGTGTTTTGTAACCAACGTTGGCTTCTTGCCCTGGGTGCTGTGTTTTTGCCATCCATTTCTCACTTCAGAAATGCAGACGGGGTCCATCGCTTCTCTGAGAGCTCCTCCTGAGCAAGGTGGAGGCGTGCAAATGGAAGGGGGCCGCAGGGATGCCTGCTAGGGCGGATGCGCTCCAGAAAGAGGGCAGGGGTTTATCTCCGCTCCCCATCGTCTGTCATTTCATTCTCTTTGGCTCCGGCTTTTTCCATTTGTAGCTGCCCTTGTTGTTTGTTGGAACCAAACTTCGCCTGTACAGAAGGGCTGTGGACAGAGGGCCTACACATGAAGTCGCTTAGCTTGCCCTGATGTAGTGAAGGGATCATAAAGGGATGAGGACAGGGGAAAAGCTGAGCGTGGGAGGGGCGACTGTGTCATTCCATACAGGGATGTCTGTGGAATAGGAAGACACAGAAAAATGGTTTTAGGGTCTTTTTTAGGTCGAGTGGAGATGAGTGATGGCTACATCTTTATGTGGCTTATGTCTATGGTTGGTTTTCCTTATTCACGGTAGTTAAACATAAAGTTGCTGAGACCTCATAGAAGCTTTGCTTCTAGGGGAAACAGAGGGGTTCGGTTCCTGCAGGCCTCTGGTCACAATATTTTCGTCAACCAATCACTGCATAACCTTGTTTTACGTGTGTTTCTGCTTAAAGACACCTTATTGACTGTATACTGTTGATTCATCCATGTTGAAGTCACGGTCAGCAGCACGGTAGCTCATGCCTGAACCAAGCTTCTCCAGCACACGTGTTCCCTCCCTACTGCACAGCACAGCCGTCTTGCCCTTCGGAACACCAGACAGCGCTGTAGCACCGTGCTTGGGGGCTGTTCTAAGCAGAGATGTCACCAACAAACGCACAGAATGTGAAAAACGTGGCAGTAAATAGACCACGGAGAGCACACTGGTTTACGGCCTGGCAGCTGAAACAAGAAGGTAGCGCGAGGCCTCATTCCATCTGAGCTGGGATCGTGTGCACCGAGCGGCTCGACCTTTTCACCCCGTGCTTGGTCCTTCAGCGACCACACCACCTCAGGTATTGATCTGGGGTTACAGATAGATTTTAGCAAATAGGCAAATTCACGAATACTGTATCCTCAAATCATGAAAATTGACTCTATGTGTATACACAGTGTGTGTCCCCTGGCATTAGATACACATACAGAGGTGTCTGTTTTCAGGGACTTTAAAGCAGTCAGCGTTATAACATTGGGTTGGCTCCAAAGTTCGTTCGGGTTTCGGAAAAATCTGAACGAACCTTTTGGCCAACCTCGGTAGTTGTGTCCTCTGGTCCCTCTGGAGATGCAGTGAGAGGTTCAAGTGTTTTAATGGGGGGCAAAGGCCTGTGAGAGATAAATAGGGGACAGGACTGAGTAAGGAAAGCCTCAGGACCTCGACACGTATCTGATAAAGTTTGAGCCAGCCCCCCACCCCCGCACCCCCCGCCCGCCCGCCCGTGAGCTCTGGAGTGGAGATTGCCTGATGGTTAGAGAGAAATGGCCTTGCTCAATCGTGGGGCTGCTCAGAACAGAGCCATGGAGGATGGGCAGGTTCTTTCTTTCTTGAAAGGAAGAACTTTGCATCTCCACGCTGGTGCAGTTGTAAACCAAATTTTGGATTTCAGTTTTATATACTAAAAAATTATTTTGCACCCATATTAGGTTGAATGGAGGGGCATCACCATTTCAGATCAAAAGTCAAGTACCGGCAGCGTCTAACGGTCTAACCCAACAGAATCTTTTCAAGGTTTAATGACATTGTTTAAGATGAGGATAACATCTATGTCTTAAATTGCTTGTTGAGAAAAATCCACTGTACCTCATCCAAAACATGTCTTGACCCACCATGGAAGCCAGTCCATGGTGTCCGGACTCCCGGATGATGCTTGGTTTTATCAGGACAGCCCCTCCCCCAAATGATGCTAGAAAGAGAATCAAGGTAGTATGAGGAGGTGCTGCCTTTGTGTGTATGTTTCAGGTTGTTTTAATCCGTGAACACAAGCTTTTCTGAGCAGCTCCTTCCTTTGCCTTCAGGTGTTGTGGGTGCTGGACACTGGAGCTCCGTCATTGAGTAGGTGTTTTAAGAACAAACGGCAGATTTACAATTACAGCTTCTGCAGTGATGGGGAATATTCAGTGCCATTTGGTTGAACGTGTAACCACCACTGTGTCAAGTTAATAACTTCTCAACTTGGTCTTAAAACCAAATACACGCAGTTCGTTTCATTAAAAATACCTAAGTGGTAAAGGATGGGTGGCTTCCAATGGTGGGAGAGTCAATTTTTAAAAATTGAAAGGAAAGTGCTTTGTTGTGATTTGCAGTTCATATAGATAAGTTCTATAAGCAGTTTGGTTTTGTCTGTTTCAGGTGAGATAAAGTGTGAGACTCTAATTGAAGTATAGGTGATTTACAATGTTGTGTTAGTTTCAGGTGTACAGCAAAGTGATTCAGTTTTTTATATATATTTATATGCACACAGACACACACATCCACACCCACACCCACACACACACATTCTTTTTCATGTTTTTTTCCATGATGGTTTATCACAGGATGTTGACTACAGTGCCCTGTGCTCTACAGTAGGACCTTGTTGTTTATCCATTCTCTGTATGTACTAGTTTGCATCTGCTAATCCCAACCTCCCAATCCATCCCTCCCCCCCACCCTTCCTCCCCTTGGCAACCACAAGTCTGTTCTCTATGCCTGTGAGTCTGTTTCTGTTTAGTAGGTATGTTCATCTGTGTCATATTTTAGACTTCCTATGGTATTTGTCTTTCTCTTTCTGACTTACTGCACTTAGTTTGAAAATCTCTAAGTCCATCCCTATTGCTGCAAATGGCATTATTTTATTCTTCTTTATGGCTGAGTAGTATTCCATTGTATATATATATACCACATCTTCTTTATCTCTTCATCTGTTGATGGATATTTCGGTTGTTTCCCTGTCTTGGCTATTGTGAAGAGTGCTGCTGTGAGCAATGGGGTGCGTGTATCTTTTCAAATTATAGTTTTCTCCAGATATATACCCAGGAGTGGGATTGCAGGGTCATATGGCAACTCTATTTTTAGTTTTTTGAGGAACCTCCATACTCTTTTCCGTAGTGGCTGCACCAACTTACATTCCTGCCAGCAGTGTAGGAGGGTTCCCTTTTCTCCACATCCTCTCCAGCATTTATTGTTTGTAGACTTTTTGATGATGGCCATTCTGACCGGTGTTAGGTGATACCTGACTGTAGTTTTGATTTGCATTTCTCTAATAATTAGTGATGTTGATTATCTTTTCATGTGCCTGTTGGCCATCTGTATGCTAAGACTCGTTCTTTAAAAGGCATTTGTCGTCACCTGCATTCCTAGGTACAATGTCCTTCAGCCAAATAGTCTCCAGGAACACACAAAGCTGTAGTTGGACGAGGTTGGGTTTGCTGACCTGTTGCATTGAGGGGACCGTGGGACATCTCAGTCACAGGGTGCTAAGAAGACCTTAAAAGAGTTGGGCAGGGTTTAAGGAATCGGGTCCCTGTCTGAGATTAGTGGTCTCTGAATTGTTTATGTTCCAACAGGAGAAGGCTGCAGCCTAGCCTTGAGTGCCAGGCCAGCTCCCAGCTGCCAGTGGCTGCTTTTCTCTATTGCTTAATACATACATGATTGAGAGACTAGATGAGTGATTGATTGGGTGGGTGTGTGCTTCTTAATGATCACTCATTTTTAATACCATGCCTTGTAACAACTGGATGTGGTCCTGGTGTCACCTTTTAGCTTTTGATGCTGATGGAAGACCAGCTTAATTCCTGCAGAGCCTTGCCGGGAAGGGAGCTAGCTGAGCGTGACTCAGCATTGTGGAACGTAAAGCTTAGTGGAGGTTGAGTTGTAATGTTGGCGCTTGTTTGTGGTTTATGTTTTAGAGTTTTGGGTGTATTCTTTTTGATGCTTTTGTGAATGATATTTTCTTAATTTCATTTTCAGATTGTTCACGTCAAGTACTTGCAGGATATTACATTTTAAGGCAGTAGGAGACCTTTTTTCTTGCTAGTTACAGAAAGAGATTTTTTTCCTGGTTCACTGCCTGTGTCTGTGGCACTGCATTTTTAACGACCAGGAAGACCTTCTGAGGATTCGTTGGCTTCCTTTGGGTTTGCCGCTTTTTAGTTCTCCAGGGCACCAGTAACAGAGACTGTGTTCGATTTTTTAAAAATTTATTTAGGTAATTTTCATTTAAAACGATTTATTTTGGTTGATAATAGACCACAAGAAGTTGCAGAAATAGCGCCGAGAGGTCCTGTGTGCTGTCAGCCAGCTTCCTCCAACGGTGACGTCTTACATAAGCTTAGAGCAACAGCAAAACCAGGACATCGGTACGGCGCAGTATGGTTACCTCATCCGCAGTCATTGCTGGGAGTTCACCAGTGTCTGCTTGTACTCATTTATGAATTTAAGATAAGCATGAGTAATATCTTCTCTTGCAAAACTCCAGTGGAGCATAAATTGAGCAGAAAGGGACGGAATGAGTTGAGGCTGTTAAACAAGCACCCGTGAAAGATCCCCTTGACTTTCTTGGCGGCCGAAGTGGACGGGGCAGGTGGCAGCAGCCCCCCTGGAAGGCAAGAGGATGCTTTGGGTGGTTAAAATCCGGATGCGGGCGGTGCCTGAGCCCCATGTGGGGCATGCTCCTTTTGTTTTCAGTGCTCAGATGAGAGAAACCATTTCCTCTTCAAGCTCCAGGCAGATTGATGGAGAATATAATGGGGAGGAAAACCCCCCAGCTTGTCCATCACAACCCGAAATCACTGGCCCCGGATTCAGTTACTTAATCAGTTCCCATACCCCTTATTTTGTAAACGATGGAACGACCTCTTTTCTCCCCTTCGGTGACGGTAGTTATTGTGTTTGGTGTTATCCACCCCACTTGGACCTCACTTTGGAATTTCTTTCTTCTCTTCCGTTTGGATGGTTTGCCACATGTCTGGCTAGGAAAGTGGAGATGTAAACTAAGCGTATAATGGACGTGAATCTTCCACTGCATGGAATGTGGCCGAATGATTTTTCCTTCCCACCTCTCTTGCCGTGAAGGTGACGAGTTGGAAATGGTTAGTGATAGTCATGAGACAGCCCCGAGCTGTGTGGCTCTCTGTTGGGGGGTGGCAGCACTGTATCTCGAGAGCCACGTCGCGGCGTGTTCCCCGCCTGGGGGTCCTGCGCGAGCTGCCGCTCAGGAGCTCAGGGCAGTAGCTTGCGGTCTGGGCCTTGAGAAGCTCCTGCGAGTGAGGCGGGGAGTGGAATTGCAGAAGCCATGGTGGCTTATGGAGACCGGGGCCGGGCTGCTGTACTGGCTCGCGCCCCTGAGATGTGATGAGACTGGGAAGTTAGTTGTGAGGGCCGTTGGTACCAGGGAGCCTGTCAGACACTTACAGAGGCTTGCGGGCTGAACAAAAAAGGGTTTGATTGTCAGAAAGTAGATGAGTGGTTGCCTAGGACCGGGGGTTTGGGTAGTGGCTGCTGAAGCAGGGGGTCCAGGGCTGCTTCTGGGGATATAATGCACATGTTCCAAGGTTGATTGTACTGACCGTGGTTGCACAGCTCTGTGAATATACTGAAAGCAATTGAACTGTATATTTCCGACGGGTGAATTGTGGGGTATGTGATCTGTATCTCAATAAAGCTCTTTTACAAAGGGTTCGGAACCGCTTTCATACTTTGAAGCTTGCTCTGAAAATACGTCACGTGATCTCACGTGGTGGTAGAAGCTCCTCGTGCATGGACATGGTGTAACTTTGCGTGTGGGGAGAGCAGTTTCAGAGTGATCAGTTCCGGAAAAAGTGTCCCTGTCTGTTATCTCTACTCCGCCACAATTAAGAACCAGGCGTCCGCGGTGAGCGGGCAGAGTGTGGCTGATATCGGAGGAAGTGGGGCGCTGTCCTCTCCGTTGTATATTTTCCCTTTTCTCACCCTTCTTAGCCTCCTCCCCTCCCCCAAACAACAAACAAACAAACAACCAAGAGAAAGCGTGAGATGGGGATGTGGCATGGCTGAATGGCCGCATCTTGTTAGAAGAATGCATATATACGGGAGGGAAAATAAAGCCAACGTACAGCAGCCCACCCTTTCTCAAGGGCCAACATAGAGACAAAGATGGAGATAGCAGAGGGCAGACTTGTAATGCGTCCTTCTGACTACTGAGAGGTAAGGAAAATTTTGAAAACAATAGTATCTCAAGTCACCCTTTTCACCTCGGTTGAAACCGACATAGGTGGTTTTCCTTCCTTGGGCAAGGGAAATGTATACAGCGCACGTGCTGCAGATGGATGGCCTCTCTCTGTGTTGCTCTCCAGGAAATCTTGCTTGGAGATGATTAGAAGCGCATCGCTCTAAGGAATGTGAACTATTTCTCCATTCATAAACGGAGCTCAATAAAAAGCACATCCAGGTGGTCATTTAATATTTCCTAACACTCAGTGATTTTGCCATGAGCTTTGTGGAATTGGCCGGGTGCTTAAGCTAGTCACAGAATGACTGAAATTGCCCAATTGCCGGTCAGGTTAAAAAACCATCAGCACTTAGTCTCCTAAAGAAACGTTGTCTCAACAGCTATCTTTTGCTCTTTTGTTGCTGCATGTGGTAACATGTCTTGTTGCAAGCTGTACCTGCTATACAGCGGTGAGGGAGAGCTGAAGATAGAGGCTAGAGACTGAGATAGCTGGATGGAGAGCAGTGAACGAGGAAGTGGCCCAGGAGAGTGGGGAGGCAGGGCCCCCCTGGTGGAACCAACCAGCGCTCCTTTGTGTGTGTGAGAGTTTAGTCTGCGGAGAGGGGATTTCTTTGTGACTTCCTGCATGTTGAAACCTGAGTGGCCTGTCCTGCCTTTGACCTCTGCTGTTTGGACTGTGGCTTCATTTACGTGTACCTGGTTCATTCTCAGTGCCAGGGTCACATCCCTAGGTTGACATCTGAACCTGAACTTTGGGGCTTGAATAGGGATGTAATTGAGCCTCGAGGCGGGGGTGGGGTGGGAGAGAGGGCGTGAGATAAGGATAAAAATCGTTCGTGTTGGACCTGTGACTTTTTGGGTGCCCGCTGACCGCAGGGCAGTGTCCTGGGTACTTTATGTAGTTGCTTTTGAGCCTGCACAACAAATCCAAATCCAGAAAGTCTCTTCCCGTTTTGCAAGTGGGGAAACTGAGGTCAGGGCAGTGACGTACCAGGTCTACCACTTGGAACTGGGACTTCAAAGCCCACGCTCTCTCCCAGGGCAGCACCGTGCTTCTCAACAGTGGAAGGTTTTTTTACCCTGAGTTCATTACACTATTCAGTCTTAGGATTCCACAGGGGCTCTCGGGAGTCCTGGGGTACGGGCCGGTGGCTGGATGCCAGGGTTGTGTACGTGGGAGCCCTGGAAAAATGACGGTGTCCGATTCCAAAAACGTCTCTTGAGCCAAAGCTTGAGATAGGCTTCCTTGAAGGCAGGGACCAAACTTGGCCTGCCACCTGTTTTTGTACAGCCTGCGAGCTAAGAATGGTTTTATATTTTTAAACGGCCAAAAAAAGAATAATGTTCTGTGACACATGAAAATGATATGAAATTCAAAGTTTTCTTGGAACCCAGCCACACCCACTCATTTAGATACTGTCTGTGGTTGCTTATTCCCTACACAGGCTGTTGCAACAGAGACCCTCTGGCCCCTGGAAGCCTGAAGTGTTGACTCTCTGGCCCTTTCCAGAACCGGCATGTGATCCCTGCCTGTTCTGAGGCCCATACCTCCTCCCTGGTGTGACCCGCACTTCCTCCTCTCTCCTGATCTAATCTTCATTTGCACCCTATTCCCATCTAACCTTGCTTGCTGGAGCCTGGTATTCCACAATTAGAGAGTCATTTGTTTGGCATGAAACTTTGTCCCAATTAAAATCCTGGGAGTCCCAGGAGAGGTAATACATTAAACTCTACCAGTCATTTATACCACAGGATTGGAAGGGATTGGTGCTGGCTTTGTCAGAGCAGAGCAGGGCTGTAGCATAAAAGGAAGGGGTACAGGGTGCTGCTATGCTTGGTGGGAGAAGAGGAGAAGTTGGGTCATCCAGAAGAGACCTTTGTTCATGTCCTGCTTTTTCTGCATCCCCATCTCAGTCACCCAGAGGCTGGCAGTGTTGGTGGACGAAGGCCACAGCAAAGCGCCCCTTCTCCCCGGAAGATGCCCTGCCCACCATAGGCCTGGGTGACAGCCAAATGCCTGGGCTGCTCAGAGCGGAATTGTAAGGCAGGGCCCACAGCTAGGAAGTGGTACCACTGGCATTTGGCTTGCACAGTCTTCTTCCTGACCCCTGGTGCTAACTACATTCCAGTGCCTTCTGTGGAAGGCTTGGCTTAACATACTAAGGGTGGTGACCCACTTCTTGCCTTTTTACCCGCTGTTTTTGATGGTTGCTTCTCTTGAAGCCTAGACAACAGTGAAAACATGTGGGGAAGATGAAATGTTACTAATTCGTGTCTTGCCCGTAGTACCTGGTACCCCACACATGGGAAAAAACCCACTTCCCCCAGAAACAGCATCGTGATTCAGATGCTCGGCATTGAAGCATAACGATCGCCACACTATGGTGTGCTACTTGGATATTTTTCATGGCCAGTTGACATTTCAGTTACATTTGCAGGCTTTACAGGCCATTCTAGACTGGCTGGGAACTTGATCATAGTTTTATAGCATTGTTTCTAGAAGAAAAACATTTCTGAGTGAGAAACCAATGAAGCCTTGGACAGTATCCCATCTGTAATTTGGAGTCCGCTCTACTGTCAAGATTTCTTCTTTACACTTGTCTCGTTTTGATGTGCATGGTGGGAAGCCAGAGCGTTCCATTAGCTGTGGTGTCCAGGGCGGCTTCTTTCCTTCGCAGTTCTTCTGTTTTCTTTCTGGATTTGTCAAACCCTTAGGACAACGTGGTGGAGGCATCTACGTCTTCTGGTTGGGAGTGGCAGGGAGAGGGGGTTGGGAGAAGGGTTAAAATTAGCCAGAATTTAAGAGCAACAGTGACATCCAGATCATTTTTCCTGTTAACCTACTTTGAAAGCTGCCAGAACAGTGGTAGAGTGGAAATTCTCTGGTTTCTCTTGTCCTCCTCTGGTAAGATCTAAAAATAACTTAAGGAGGAGCTGGGTACATGGCCCTTTGATCTCCTTGGCCTGGGATGTTTCTGGTTAGGAGCAGAGGCTCCCAGGGACTCGGTGTTCCGCAGCGAGCGTGCAGGGAGCGGGGGACGGTGGGTGGGGCCTGTTACTGTCATCTTCCTGGGTCTGTCCCTGCTTTCCATTTCTTGCTTCTCTAAATATTCTCTCTGCACACCTTCCCTTTACGTCCCACCAGCTGGAACATGTGTACGGAAGACTGGAACAGGACAGATCCCACCTTTATAGAGAACGGTTGGACTGGATTTGTTAGCTGTTTTACTGAGGGCCTCCTGTTCCAGAAGAAGTAGAACAAATATTTGACTCCCAGAGGCCCTGTGGTTTAGCAGGGGGAACACAATGGCAGGATTGGATTTCACGTGTAGTAGAGGTGTCGGGAGTGCCCTGGAGCGTGGAGGTGGGGATTGCATCAGCTGAGAGCTGGTGAAATGGCCTGGAACCAGGGGCAGAGATGAGGTGGAACCCTCCGTGGAGGAGAGCTGTGAAGGAGTGTGTCCGTAAGAGCCCACAGAGTCAGAAGATGTGGGAAGAGGAGCCAGAGAAGCAGGGTTGTCAGGGCTGCCGAGGTGGGATTTGGCACATAGAGGCTGGGGATGACTTGTGAGAATCCAGGTGTGGTTTTCAGGGTAGGAGCGGTGAGTCTGCAGCTGAAGATGGCATATGTGTGATGACAGGTGAAAGGCTGGAGGCAGTGGGTGCACATATCTCGGGGGAGAGGTCCAACCTCAAAGGTCAGGGGAGAAGAACAGCCTTTGGGAGGGAAGCCAGTATGGGGGAAGGGGTTTATAGTGGGGGGAAGACGTGGTGTTTGAGTGAAAGCTAACAGGAAGTGAGAGGTTCAGGAGGTGAGATAAAGGACGGGGGCTGTAGTTCTTTGCCTTGGAAAAGGAGTAGTGGGGACATTGCTCTTGGGACAGATGAGAAGGTGGTAAGTGCATAGATTTTGGGAGCAGAAAGGAAGATGATTCCTCTTAAGAGTTTTACCAAGATGAAGGTCTTGGTTTTCTAAGAGAACAGGGGGTCCTGACTCAAGGGAAGCCAGAGATGGTAGGATAAGCTGATGCAAGGAGACAGATTAGGCTTTCAGGCTGTCCTTGGGAACAGAGGGTGTGAGCTTGGGCTGGGGAGCTTGGCAGCTTCTCTTCTTCCTGCCTCACCCCCTCTGCTATCACCAACCCTACTTGGAATCGTAAGCGCCCTGTTTAACCTACCCTAGGTAAGGCTTTCTGTTTAAGAGGTTATTTGAACTCATTCGTTTGGTTTTTAAAAATCGATGGATTGGGCTTCCCTGGTGGTGCAGTGGTTGGGAGTCTGCCTGCCAATGCAGGGGACATGGGTTTGAGCCCTGGTCCCGGAAGATCCCACATGCTGCAGAGCAGCTAAGGGAAGACCCAACGCAGCCCAAAAAAAAAAAAAAAAAAATCGGTGGACTGAAGCATAAACCAGGGCAGACTGAAAAGGATTGCTTGAAGATGGTCTCACCGAGCACTCTCCAGCAGCGCTTTCTGCCGTGATGACGTGTTCTGTAGCCACACTGTCTAGTAGGAGAGCCACTGGCCATGTGTGGCTGTGGGTTGTCTGGGCTTCTAGTGAGAGGGCACAACAAGGAGGGCTTATTTATCTATTTTTAAATTTAATAAATTTATTTATTTTATTTATATTTATTTTTGGCTGTGTTGGGTCTTCGTGGCTGCACGCCGGCTCTCTCAAGTTGAGGCGAGCGGGGGCTACTCTTTGTTGTGGTGCGCGGGCTTCTCATCACGGTGGCTACTCTTGTTGCGGAGCACGGGCTCTAGGCGCATGGGCTCCAGTAGTTGTGGCACACGGGCTCAGTAGTTGTGGCTCACGGGCTCTAGAGCACGGGCTCTAGAGCGCAGGCTCAGTAGTTGTGGCACACGGGCCCAGCTGTTCCGCGGCATGTGGGATCTTCCCAGATCAGGGCTCGAACCCGTGTCCCCTGCATTGGCAGGCAGATTCTCAACCATTGCGCCACAGGGAAGCCCGGCAGGCAGCTTTTGAACCACTGCGCCACCAGGGAAGCCCACGAGGGCTTATGTAAATGTCTGAGTGGGATGGTCTGTCAGCAGAGCCTCCAGGGGCCGTGGCTTGGGTAAGGCTGAAAGTGGCTGGCGGGGAAGTGGCCGGGGCAGGGTGAGGGCAGAGGACTAGTAGGGGGAAAAGTCTAGGTGCTCACGGCCCCCATGAACCAAAGCTGGGCTAACTATATTTTACTTGCTTCTATTGATATTTCTTCTTACTTATTAATTATGCTGTAAACCAGAGGAAGTTTGGGACTCTGCGGTTTTTCTGCTAAGCCTGGGAAAGTGATCGGCCCCAGCAGCCTTTTGCTAATTCTTCGCTAATGGATCACTGAAGGCCGTCTCTAATGACAAGCACTGGGGAGATGGCTTGATCTCCTTGGGTTCAGGGAGGGCAGAAGAACTTCTCCACGCCAGAAACACCTCCTCCATTTAACTCACTTGCTCGCCTCGCATCTTTAAATATCAACTCTTGTCAAGCTCTCCTCCTCTCTGTTGATATTTAGCCTTCAGAAAGGAAAAGGCCATCTCAAAGTTTCCATCTGTGAGCAGGGGTTTCTGAACATGTTGAAAACGTGGGCTTAATTTTGTGAGCTCAGTAAGAATTCATGTGGTTTGGGATCTGTTAAAAACTGTAGGCTTTGTAAGGAAACAAAACCTCTCGCACCTCTATCTTCTGCAGACTCCCTAATGCCTGTAGTCTAGCGCTGCAAACACAAGCAGAGCATTATGAAACATCAGCAAAACCCTTTGCTTGATCCGCTAGCTTCTCGCTCTATTTCTTTCTGCCCCTCATCACACTTCTTCAGAGCACAGTTCCACACTCCCCTGCCTTTCCCCTCTCACCCCACACTCTCCTGGACTGCGTGCAGGCTGGCGTCCGCCCCCCCTTCGAAGAAGCACTCCTCCGAGTCGCCGTGACCCCGAGACTGTGGGGACCGCTCCCCCCCCCCACCTCCCAGGCTCCGCCAGCGCTCTCCGCGGGGCCCCTGACCCTTGGCCGCGGCTCCACCCTGCCCTCTCCGTTCCCCCCCCCTGCGTCCCCCAGCTGCCCAAGGAGCTCCCCAGAACCCCAGTGTTCAAGCAGCAGTGTCAGGGAGGCACTGCGGTGAGTCCCCACTCGGCGATACTGACTTCAGACTCCTGCGCCCAAGGCTCTGAACAGCTTCCTTGTTTGTCCCCTTCTCAGAGACCAGGATCCTAAACTTTCTTTTTTGTGTATGGACCCCCTTCAGCTGTCCATCGAAGCCTCGGAGGCATCTCAGAGTAGGATTTTCAAATGCATTGAAAGATAGATAGGTTAGCAAAGGAAGCAATTACCAGTACTGTCATAAACAAAATTCCTATGTGCTGTCACCCTCCTGCCGTCTTCCTTGTTTTATGGTGGTGAAACATACCTGATGTGAAATGTATCATCTTACCCATTTTCTGGTGCACAGTTCAGTGGCGTTAGTACATTGCCATTATTGTGCAGCCATCACCACCATCCGTCTCCAGAACTTGTTCGTCTTCTCAGACTGAAAGTCTGTCCCCATTAAAGACTAACTCCACATGCCTGCACCCTCAGCCCCTGGCCCCCGCTACTGCACTTTCGGTCTCTATGAATCTGACTGTTCTAGGTGCTTCCTATCAGTGGAATCATACAGCATTTGTCCTTTTAGGTCTGCTCATTTTGCTTGGCATGATGTTCTCAAGGTTCAGCTCTGTTGTAGCCTGTGTCAGAATTTCCTTCATTTTTAAGGCTGAATCATATTCCACTATGGATAGACCACATTTCGTTTATCCACTCATCTGTTGATGGACATTTGGGTCCCTTATACCTTTTGGCTATTGGGAATGATGCTGCTATGAATCTGAGTGTACAAACATCTCTTTGAGACCTGCTTTCGATTCTTTTTTTTTTTTTTTTTTGGCTGTGTTGGGTCTTCGTTGCTGCGCGCAGGCTTTCTCTAGTTGCGGTGAGCGGGGGCTACTCTTTGTTTCAGTGCGCGGGCTTCTCATTGTGGTGGCTTCTTATGTTGCGGAGCACGGGCTCTAGGCACGCGGGCTTCAGCAGGTGTGGCACGTGGGCTCAGTAGTTGTGGCTCACAGGCTCTAGAGCACAGGCTCAGTAGTTGTGGCGCACGGGCTTAGTTGCTCTGCGGCATGTGGGATCTTCCCGGACCAGGGCTCGAACCCGTGTCCCCTGCATTGCCAGGCAGATCTTAATCACTGCATCACCAGGGAAGTCCTCAATTCTTTGATAGGTGCTTTTTGAACATTTTAAATAGCACTATCTAGCAATGGCTTTAACCGCTACCATCATTTCCAAGTAGTGGTGAGTGTCAGCAGTATTTTAAAGTATCTGAGGCATCTGTAACCTGATATGAAAATGTCTGCAGTTCCTATTGGTGAAAATCTTGGGGGTCTTCTGTTTCCACTAGGGCTTGTTGCCTACGTTTCTAATGGAGTTAGGTGAAAGGTTAGTGAAAATAAAGTTGTTGCTTCCCCTCCCTCCGCAAAACCCATCCAAAGTTACTGACCCTGTTGAACTTCGGCCCGCACGTAAATTCCAGCCAAGTCGGGAGACTGACTTTCCCGGAACCCACGTGAAACTTTCCACCTCTGTCGCTGCGGAGACCGCATCCCTCTGCTTTGTTACCTCCAACTAATATCCCACCTACTGAAAATGCTTGCTTAGCTGTGGCTTCTTCCTCTCACCCACTCATTTATTCATTCATTCAACGGATACTTGGTCAGCTCTGTGTGATGAGTGCTTCGCTAGGTGCTCGGGGTTCACAGCGGTGAGGAAAACGCATGAGGTTCTGGTTGTACGTGGTGTGGACAGCCCCACCGGAGAGGGGGAAGGGAAGCCAGTATGTGCACACAAAGATTACGGGATCTCAGCAGTGATAAGCATCACGAGGAAATCCAGGCAGCTGTGAGAGTCTGTCTTCATTAGTCACAGGGGCGGGGGCGTTTAAGATGGGACCTGAGGAGTGAGTGGAGTGGAAAGGGATGCCTGGCCAAGGAACAGCTTATGCAAAGGTCCTGAGGTTGGCCAGGAGTGGACCAGCAGAGGGAGAGAGAGCCTGGCCAGGGCCCCTTGGCCGTGCCTCTGTGAGCTGAGTTAGGCAGTTAGCTCTTACCCTGGAGTATTGGGCAGCGTCGGTGGAGGGGAACGCCAGGTTGAGGTGGGCTTTGGCGTCTCAGTGGAGGACGATTTGGAGGAAGTCAACAGCAAAGTGGGTTGACCGATGGCACCTACTAGAATATTGTAGAGGAGTGGTTACTTGGCCCAGGGGGTGGTCCAGGACACAGGGAGGAGGGTGTCAGTTAGAGACCAGACTCTGGGATTTATTAGGTTTCTTGATTTCTGTCAGTTTTCCTCTCCCCTCACTCCCCTTCCAGTGAAACCCGTAACACTCTATTCCGCTTATGCGCTTATATTCCCGTCTTAAAGTGTATTCCTTTTAAATTCCTATTAGACTTGAGGGCAGAGACAGACTTAGCTTTACTTGGTTTGAGTATTTAAGATATTATCCATAATTATTGAATTGAATGTATGCTTTTTTTTTTTTTTTTTTGGACCCTGCATTCCTAGGCGTTTGGACACATTTCCCAGTGAGAAAAGTGAAAACATAACTCTAACTTATAGCAGCAGATACTGTGGGGAATGCTGTGAGCCTGAGCTTCTGAGGCCTTCCCGAGAGTATCCAAGTGGGGTATGATTGCTTAATAAGGAGACATTTTCACTGAGATTTACATTATAGATTTTGCTTTTTAAAAAGAAATTATCTGGATTTTAGTGGAAAAACTATATAGTCTCCTCTGAGTGGTGTTTTGCCTTCGGTTGTGTTCTAAGAGCTGATTATGAGCCGGAGGAAATAACCCGTTTCGTCTGTAATATAAATGTGTATTGGTCTTTAAAGTGTATGTGACCCATAAAACAATACCAGCCAGGCTGCCGTTTCAGTCATTATGTAAATCAAATATTTTGGCGTGCACGCACTCTCTGTATTTTTCCTTGTTCGCATGGGGTAAATAATTTTTCCCAGAGAGCTTTTGGGTTAAAACAAGGCCCAATCCTGTTTGAAGTGCAGGCTGTTTTGGCTTTATTTTTCCTCTTTCTGCCTGAGAGGGTTGAATGCTGAAGGATTTAGCGATGTGAGTGCGCGCGGGGACATTCCTGCCTTATTTTTCCTTCTAGTCCTGTTTCCTGTGGAAGAAATAAGAGTAACGAGTGCACCATGGTTCAGAATGAAGGGGGGTGTGTGTGTGTGTGCGTGTGTGTGTGTGTGTGTGTGTGAGAGAGAGAGAGAGAACACAGTCTCTTTGTAAAGTCCAGCCAGCTCTCACCAGAAGTCTGGCTCTGGGAGCTTTACTGAACTTCTCCCCGCTCATTTTGGGGTGAGAGGTGCAGATGAGTTCAAACTAAGCACACAAAACTAGCAGAAGAGACTGTGTGCTTTTACACATGATGCCCCTGTTTTCCCGCTTCTGTGGATGGCTGTCCGGCCTGGTCCCTTCCTGGCGTGGCTGTGGAGCCTGGGGAGGGAGAGCCTGCCCCCTGGGCCTACCCGGCTCCCTCACAGGCAGTGCTGGGGCCTGGGCTTGGCCCCGGGATCTCTGTCTTCGTGGCTGGTTGACGTTTGTCTGTGTAGGGCCGAGTCGTAACTGTTTTGGCCCTGGAAGTCCGCACATTTCAGGCAGCTCCGTTCCCCGCTGCCTGGAGTGGGAGCTCAGCCCTTGACCCATCTGATAACTGAGCGTGGCCTTGCCCCAGTGAGATTCCATTTATGGCCACTGGAATTGGAATCTCATGTAGTCTTCATGTCTCATGAAAGATTATTCCTCTTTTGCTTTTTTCCTCCCACCGACCACTTAAAAAATGTAAAAACTATCCTTAGCTCGTGGGCTGTCTAAAACAGGCAGTGGGCTGCGTTGGGCCCGCGGGCTGTGGCTGGCGGTCCTCTGGCCCACACACGCGTTGACTGTGTAGGTCTGTGTGCGTCTCAGTGCACGTGTTTAGGCTGTCTCTTTCTTAGAGCAGTCTCTCCTCATCTTCTTGACCTGCGTTGGACGAAGTGTCCTTGTCTGCGGATGATGGATTTGTTCATACGTGTGTTCTGGGAAGAAGCGGTTTCCTTTCAGCGTAATTCTGTTTGCTCTGTTCATCCATAGGTCAGGTGGTGAGTTTCCTCAGTAAATACTTTTGGTAGCTGAATCTGTGCAAGCCGGGGGCCTGCTGTTGGTGATGTCAAGGGAAACGAGGGCGTCGGTTCTTGCCCTCCTGGAGGTGACAGGCAGGTGGGGGAGACAGGTATGGAAAAGCACTTACAGACCATACCAGGGTACCAGAGGGCAGCACCCGGTGATCTCGGAGCTGCCCTGCTCTAGAGGTTTAGACGGGCTCTCCCCCTGGGCAGAGCCACGAGAAAGCTGAGACCTGGAGGTTGGGTGGGAGTTCAGTGGGCCAGGAGGGGGCAAGTCCTGCTTGTCAGTGACCCCTGCACGCTCGCCCACTGGCCCTCTTCTTCCCTCTCCCCTGCTGCTTTCCCTGTTGGTAAGCTGGGTGGGAGGTCTGCAGGAGGTCGTTGTTGGTTGGTTGGTTGGTTGGTTGAATTGAGGTACAGTTGAATGTAGTTTCAGGTGTGCAACACAGTGATGCACAATTTCTAAGGTTATACTCCATTTACAGTTATAAAATATTGGCTCCGTTTCCTGTGTTGGAACAATGTCCCTGTAGCTTATTCATTTCATACCTAGTGGTTTGTTCTTCTTTCTCCCCTACCCCTCCATTGCCCCTCCCCCCTTCCCTCTTGCCACTGGGAACCACGAGTTGGTCCTCTATATCAATGAGTCTGTTTCTTTTTTGTTATGTACGTTCATTTGGTTTTTTAGATTCCACATATAAGTGATAGTGTACAGTGTTTGTCTTTCTGTGTCTGACTCACTTCGCTTGGTATAATAGCTTCCAGGTCCACCCATGTGGCTGCACATGGCAAGATTTCATTCTTTTTATGGCTAATATTCCGCTGTATGTATACCACATCTTTTTCCATTCATCTGTTGATGACACTTAGGTTGCTTCCGTATTTTGGCTACTGTAAATAATGCTGCTGTGAACATTGGGGCGCATGTATCTTTTCAAATTAGGGTTTTTGGTTTTTTTGGACATCTACCCAGGAGTGGAACTGCTGGGTCATATGTGACTTCTAAAGGTTGAGCTTTGGAAGCATGACTGTAGCTGAGAAACACACCACCCAGCACATCTGAAGATGTCCTCCGTGCTTCCTCAGATACCGGGGCTGTGTCGGGTCTTGGTTGCAGCGCGCGGGCTCTCTAGTTGTGGCACGTGGCCTCTAGAGTGCTCGGGCTTCGTGGCCCCTCGGCACGTGGGATCTTAGTTCCCCGACCAGGGCTCGAACCCGTGTCCCCTGCTTTGGAAGGCGGATTCTTAACCGCTGGGCCACCAGGGAAGTCCCTACCGTGGTTTATTCTTAATGAAAGAGAGGAAAAAGGACCAGAGACACATTTGTTGTACGGGGCCCTTTGAGGAAAAGGACTATTCAGATCTCATCACTGCTTTATTAATTGTAGTGTGACTTAAAAAAAGAAAAGGTTTACCATAATCCCTTTAGCCTGGATTTAGTCACTGACCCTACATGTGCATTAGAAATTTTTTTTTGGATATTTTGGTTCATTTTTTTCAGGGGTCAGCAAACTTTTGTGTAAAACGCCAGATGGTCAGAATTTTGGGTTTTTCGGACCATATGATGTCTAGACACTGTGTGGCAAAAAGTGGCCATTGATTATATGGACAGACATTTTCACTGTTGTGCAGCCAGTCACTGGAACTTCTTTCCCGGCGTGGAAGTAAGCTCTGTATCCATTAAGCAACGGCTGCCCGCTCCCCTCCTCAACCCCCGGCAACCACTGTTCTGCTTTCTGCATGTGTGAATTTGATGACTCCGGCACCTCATAGAAGTGGAGTCACACAGTGTTTGTCCTTTTGTGACTGGCTTTTTTTCACTGAGCGTGATGTCCTCAAGGTTCATCCATTTTGTAGGGTGTTAGAATTTCCTTCCTTTTTACTGCTGAATAATATTCCACTGTTGTTATATACCAGCAAATAAGTTATTGAAAGTGGATTTTCTTTGGTTACTTAAAGTCATTTTTATTGCTTTATTTTATTTTATTTTATTTTGGCTGCGTTGGGTCTTCGTTGCTGCACACGGGATTTTCTCTGGTTGCGGTGAGCAGGGGCTACTCTTCGTTGTGGTGCGTGGGCTTCTCATTGCGGTGGCTTTTCTTGTTGTGGAGCACAGCCCCTAGAGCGCACGGGCTTCAGTAGTTGCGGCGTGTGGGCTCAGTAGTTGCGGTACATGGGCTCTAGAGCACACAGGCTTCAGCAGTTGTGGCTCGCAGGCTTAGTTGCTCCGCAGCACGTGGGATCTTCACGGACCAGGGCTCGAACCCATGTGCCCTGCATTGGCAGGCAGATTCTTAACTGCTGCGCCACCAGGGAAGTTCCACCTTAGCTCAGCACAATTTCCTAGGCATTGTCCTCATGGAAGGAAGTCTTAGGAACACACAGACTTCCCATTTGAACAGTGAGGAGTCCTTGAGAGGCCCTGGAGCTCACTTGATTGTGAAGTACAAATTGTACGGTGTTGGCGTCTTGAATGAGGGAAAACACCTGTGAAATAGAAGCTTAGGAGGGAACACCGAGAATGGTACCCAGAATTTACCAGGCTTTCTTCATTGGCTTAGCTCGGAGTTGGGGGCCCCCTGAGAAGGCGAGCCCACTTGCGCAGGTTGGGTTTCCGAGGTGGGGAAGCTCGGGCTGCCGGTGAGGGCTTTCAGGATCAGCACCTGTGGGTGGGAGAGGCGGGAAGAGGCCAGGTTCGGGGGAAGGGGAAGCCAGGCTGGGAGGGAGTCACAGGGCCTCGGGTGACCCCACTGCAGTCTAGACGCCCTTGTAACTGCCCCCCACTGGCCGTTTGCTGGCGCCTGACCTTGGCTGAAGGCCACTGCTGCCCTTTGGGGGTATCTTAGCTGCACAGTCTAGCTCCCATTGCCCCCATGAAGTCTGTTGTTGACCATTCCCGGGAAACCGGCATCGAAAAATTACTGAGGCGGGAAGTTCTCTGATTGTTTCACTTGTTTTTTGTTTCTCTTGGAAAGCTGTTTAAAAATCAGGGTATGACTTGTTAAAATTTAATCACAAAGGAAGTGCCTGAAGTGAGATTTTGATAAGGTTCTGTGTCAGGGGAAAGTGTTTACTTCTGTGGCCCATTTTTGAAAATCGAGTTTTATAGGGACATGACCACATGCATTGTTTTCCCCAAGACTTTCTTCCCTGGGGGCAGAGTGGGTAGTAGCTACAGATACTGTCCCGATCACAGAGTTGAAAATATTTATTATCTGATCCTTTGTAGGAGACATTTGCCAGCCCTGCTCTGTGCAGTGGCCACAGCTTTCTGGGATCCAGAAGTCAAAGGCAGTCTTTTTTTTTTTTTCTTTTTTCCCCTCTCTCCCAGTTTTAGTGAGATGTAATTGACATATAGCACTGTATAAGTGTAAGGTGTGCAGCACAGTGATTTGACTTACATGCATCATGAAATGATGACCACAGTAAGTTTAGTGAACGTCCATCATCTCTGATAGATACAAAATAAAAGAAGAAGAGAAAAATACTTTTTCCTTGTGGTGAGAGCTCTTAGGATTTGCTCTCTTAACAACTTTCATGTGTAACATACAGCAGTGTTGATTATATTCACCATGCTGTACGTTACATATTCCTAGTACTTATTTATCTTTATAACTGGGAGTTTGTACTGTTTCACTGCCTTCGTCCACTTCCCCCTCCTCCCAGCCCCCTCCTCTGCTAAGCACAAATCTGATCTCTTTTTCTGTGACTTTGATTGTCTGTTTGATCGTTTTTGAAGTTTAATTGACGTACAACGCTGTGTCATTTCCAGGTGTACAACATAGTGATTCACTATGTCTGTACATTTCAAAATGATCACCACGGTAAGTCTAGCTACCATCTGTCACCATGCAAAGATATGACATTATTACTGACTGTGTTCCCCACGCTGTACGTTTCATCCCCGTGGCCCACTTATTTTGTAAGGGAAGTTTGTCCCTCTTCATTTCCCTTTCCTGTTTCACTCATCCCTCACCCGTCTTGGGAGGGGTGACCGCACACTCAGCGTTGGCCCGCGATGCAGAATTTCAGGCTGGTTGAAGGATGGTCCCCCCAGGGGTGCGATGAGCTCAGAATCCGCGTAGGCGCGGGGGGCTGGAGTGCAGTCTGCGGTTCTGCACGGCTGCCCCACGAAGTAGCCGGAGTCCTGCTGGTTTCCAGGGCTGAGACACACCACCCTCGGTCGTGGGCGCTGCATTTCCTCGGCTGTTGACAGGGAAGAAGAGCAAGAAGGGCTTAGGAGGCTGTGGGTGAAAACTGGTAGGAAACCTCCATTCCAGATGCTTTTCCTCTCCAAAACGTGGATGAACAGGTTAATGTCTAGAAACACACCACATGGAGGCGTAAACACAACCCAGGACAGAATAGAAAACCTCGTAAATGTGAGGGAAAGCATTTATGAATTCCTCGACTTAAAAGGGTAATTTTGAAAAGCGAACATGAGAAGGATCCTGTTTATCGTTGTCTTTCAAATGAACATATGTTGATAAGAAGCCAGATGTTATTTTAATGGAATGAGGTGGTCTTTTCTCTCATCTTGGCTCCTCTTCTTTTGTTAAACAAGTAGCTTCTGGGTCTGCTTGACCTTGTGGGGTCACCAAGTCCAGAAAACTTTTTTATTAATGATTTTTTTCTCTACTCAAGTTTGCCTGCTTCTTAATAAATTGGCAGAAATTAAGCATTTCCTTAAATTTTGCCAGCAGCATTTAGAAGCAGTTAAAGCATATTCAGTCATTACATTTGAAATTGTTGGCTGGGTAAATTATAGTTTAAAATTCAATTTATACTAAATCTTACACTTTAATGAACAGACCACATCACATATTTTTATGTTCTTAAATTATCCATGGCTTTAAAGTGGTAAAACAGTGCTCTTTTTTTTTTCTTTTTCTTTTTTTTTAAGTACTGCATGTTTCCTTTTTTCCCTGCTACCCCTTCAAAAGTATTTACATTTTTCTTTCAGAATAAAGTGAGAAAATCCTGCTGTTCTCTCAATTTTAAGGAATAGTATTTGCCTTTCCATCACAAATATGCGTGTTTCTGGCTTGACTTCAACCCATGAAATCTTAACATGTAACAGGAGGAAGACATTTCTGGATTTGTTCCAAAATACATCTGTTTTTTCAATGGCACATTTTACCCTTTCACCTTAATTCATACCTTCTCATCGTATTTTTAGATGTATTCAATTAGAAACAGCTCTGCTTCTCAAACAATGGAATGTTTCACATTAAAGATTAAACACAGTCACTGTAAGAGCATTTTCTCTGGGCTGTTTGTAAAGCGGTCCCATAGGCAATCAGCAGGTAACCCTGGAGCAGGGACGGGCGTGTTGATGTGGGCACGTTGCCGGCTGGGCTGGTGTACTGGATGAGGAGCAGGAGAGGCCCAGGGGGTACTCCAGAGCCCCCTGAGGGGTGAGGCCTCACTGATCTGCTACCCTCCTCCCCGCCCTGGCTCTGCTGGGCTCAGAGCAATGTCACCTGCTGTCCCCAAACATCTCCCCTGGGCTGTCCCGTAGGATCAGCGCACCTAAAAGATTATTCACCTCTGTTTCCGCCTCTCCCACCCCCTGCCAGAACTGCCCCAGCTCTGGCCACTGTTCTTAATTTGGGAATAATAATAATAGTGTGGATTTAACAAGGGCATCGTGAGATTCAAGGTAAAAAAGCCTTTGGGCCCAGCGGGCTTCCTGATCTTCATCTTTCTGCTCCACCTGTGTGCCCACCTCTGCCCCAGCCCCCAGGGATCCCGGCCGCCGAGCATCCTCCCTTCCCCACGGCAGAGGACGCTGCTTCTACGTCAGTTGTACTGCTCAACCGGGCTGCCATTGGAATTTCCTGGGAGCTTTACAGATTTTTCTGGTGCCCAGTTCCTACCTCATAGAGACAGGTTTAATTGGCCTGGATGCGGCCCAGTTTTAAAAACGATAGTGTGTATTGCGTGCTTGGGATGTATGAGGAGTTCTGTTGGGTACTGCGTATTCACTCTCTCATGAAATCCTACTGATGGCCTTCATGTCATATTATCCCATTAAACAGGTGAGAAAAGAGAGGCGTAGAGAAAAACAAGGAATTCCACCCAAACACACGAGGGCCCAGGGCAAGACAAATCGTGAAACCTCTTCCCTTCTGCTTTTTCTGTCCATACCTCGGAGCAAGAGCAGGGCCTGGCACAGAGCATGGCATAGCGTGTATTAATTAGTCTGTGAGGGCTGCTGTAAGAAAGTGCCGCAGACGGGGTGGGGCAGGCTTCAAGACGTTTATTCCTCCCCGTCCTGGAGGCTGGAATGTGAGATCCAGGTGTGGGCAGGGCTGGTCCCTCCTGAGGCCTCTCTCCTGGCCGTGTAGACGGCCGTCTCCTCCCTGTGTCCTCACGTGGTGGTCCCTCTGTGTGTGTCTGTGTCCTCATCTCCTCTTCTTATAAGGACACCAGTCCTCTTGGAGTAGGACCCACCCTAGTGACCTCATTTAACTTAATCATCCCTTTAAAGACCTGTCTTCAAATACAGCCAGATTCTGAGGTCCTGGGAGGTTGGGGCTTCAGCATCTGAGCTTTGGGGAGACACAGTTCAGCTCTAACAGCGTGAACACTTGACACAGGTGTGTCGGATATGGGAGAGCGTGTTTCCTTTCTGCGTCCTTTGGGATGGTTTTCTCTACCTTCTTATTTTGTAACCATGCATTCCCTTCCCCCTCCCCTCTGGTTTTTCAGAGAAACCTTATGGTCCTTAATGGTGTCTAAATGAAATTTTGTAAATGTCAGTGCTACACTTCAGAGAAATGTTCTGATGTTAGGGAGATAAATTGGGAAGACAATTTTTGCGAAGCTTTGGTTTCCTTCTCAGTGAAAATCTTCAATGAAGAGACATACTTCCCTTTTTCCCGGTGTTGAGAAAATGCAGTTTTCAAGTTCTAAGCACAAAGAAAATCGTCAGATTGCTCTGGACTCCTCTGTGGACATTCCTGATGCGTGTTTGGCGGCACTAAGGCCAGCGCAATTTCCAAGGCAAAAAGGGACTGCCTCGAATACGGTAGACCCAAAGTAAGGACAGAGTGATGCTTTGTGGTATTTTGAAAACATGAGGGATGCTAAATTACCAAGCCAGAAGGGTCAAGTTGCCAGAAATTCCGACCTGGTCACTGGCTCTGCTTCTGGCTGTCATACTTGGTGCTCCTTGGAGAGGAGGGGAGCACCCAGCAGACCTTCTCTGGCTGTGGTTGAGTTCAACCCAGATCCGTGCTTTGTATATTACTGGTTTAGAAGTCAGTAGACTCATCATTAATGGGTATCATTAATACTGAGTGCTGAGTATTAACGAACAGCGTGCTTTATATTCTCTTTGTTTGGGTATAAATAGATAGACTAGTCTCTATACAAAGTTCTGTATCCAGGCGTACCTCTGTGCATTCCTACTGTGAAAAGACTATTTAGAGCAAGCTATTTTAATGGAATTATGGGTGTGGGAGGATTACAGTGATGTACATTTAACAGACCAGGAGTAGAGTATCAGTGACAAAGATTGGTGAAATTGAGGTGGGGGGCATGAATGTTTAAGGTCATATGATTTATTCCCTAAACGTTTATGAATAATTCACTCTTTACGCTAGAATGGCTTGAAATTGATCAGCCTGAGTTAGCCAGCGAGCGCCTTGGCACCCATATTATACCAGTCAAATACCCAGTTGTGCCATGATTTTTAATGAAGTCTGACAACTTGAAGTGCACAGCAACAGGCATTCTTATCCCATGATGAGTTCAGTCCATGCCCTCTATGTTTTAAAGTACCTTACAAGCAGGTATTACGATAGTTATTAAGTGGCTGTTACATAAAAGCTATCAGATTTTAAGTGTATTGGACAATTCTTGTTTGGCCAAGCATTGGAATTGGGCACTTTTATCATGTGGTGGTGGTGTCGTACTGCCAATACCCTGGAAACTTAAATAAGTTCTGTTTGGTACACACAGGTAATAATTGCGAAATAATTTCCATGGAACCCGCGTATAAATGTTGACCCAGCAGCCTCTTTAGCGTAGCTGTAGAATCAAAGCACAGCTCATTCTAAAAAGGCGAGGGCACATCTTCTAAATGGGGCGCTTCCCGACCACTGTGGTGCATTTAACCTCAGCGGGAAGGGAGTGGAGCTACAGACCGAGAAATGACGTGGAGGTCACAGACTGCTAATTGAATTTTCACGATAAAGACACTTTCCAGCTATTGGATTGAGGCAATGACTTTAATTTCTCTTCAGCTTGAAGGATGAGAGCCATCTCCCTTTAACAGAAACTGAAGTGCAGAATCTGTTCACAAACATCTTTCTCTTACTTTGATTATTCCTGGAGTGGTTTTGAGGCTCTGCGTTGCTGCTGTTTCTTTTTCAGTCTTGAAGTAATTACTCAAAGGTCAGTCCTCATTCCTTCCAGAGTTACCAAAGGCTTTTGATGTAATCATTTGGAGCGCGGTTCTGTGTGGCCGGTATTTATTGAGCGCTCACTTTGAGCGAAGCACAGCGTGGTGGCCAGGTGGGGCGTCTCAGGGATCTTGGTCCTTACCGTTGAGACGTGTACTGTCTTGCGTGATCTGTGTATGTTGGTGAGAGAAATGTCCTCGCATTCTTGTTTGGCTGTATTAAAGAGTTTGCTGTTAGAGGCGGTTTTGCTTCTTATTGTACCTCACTCTCCAGTACTGTGTTGGCATATAGTAGGTGCTTAATAAGTACCTATGGAGTGAGTGGAAGAATGACCTTGACCTGCCTGCAGTCTGCACTGTGTTGTGAAAGGCTTCGGCTGTGTTGAGGAGCATTAACCCCTGATCCTTGTTAATTGATGCTGGTCTTGACATTGATGACTACCCAGACACCTGAGAGCTTTGAATCTGCCCAGGGGTGATTTGTCTTAGTCCCTTCGTGCTGCTATAACAAAATACCATAAGCTGGCTGGGTTATAAACCGCAGAAATTTATTTCTCACAGTTCTGGAGGCTGGAAGTCTAGCATCATGGTGCAGGCAAATTTGGTGGCTGGTGAGAACCTGCTTCATGGTTCACAGATGATCATCTCCTTGCTGTGTCCCCACCGGTGGAAGGGCTGAGGGAGCTCTCTGGGGTCTCATGTATAAGGGCACTACTGCTGTTCTTGAGGACTCCGCTCTCACGACCTAATCACCTCCCAAAGGCCCCACCTCCAGATATTGTCACACTGGGGAGTAGGTTTCCACATCTGAATTTTGGGGGGACACAAACGTTCAGTCCATAGCAGTGATCATATAAAAAGAGGTGACTTTGGTGACGGCCTATCGGGTATGCCCTCTCCTGAGAGGCACTCTCAGTAGACAGAGGAATGGAACCGGTTCTCTGATTCACAGGTCAGGCAAGGAATTGTGCAGCCCTGCTGTGGTGGTGCCTAGTGGTGATCAGGGTGAGAACAGCGCAAATTCTGCTTCTGACGCCCCCGTGGAGATGAGAGTTCTCATTCTTTCTTTGTGTGGGCAGGTGCATTTTATGTTCATCTTTTTAATTGAGGTATAGTTGAGTTACAATACTGTATACGTTGAGAGTTGTCATTCTTTAAGAAAACCTTCGTTGAGCAACTGTAGCGTATCAGGAATAACTTGTTCTCGGTGTCTTGGGGAGATAGCACGATAGGTTAGGGAAGCTTGGGATAGTAGCAGCACAGGAAGGTCACTGTAACTGGAGACAGTGATCTTTGTAAACGTGGTGGCGTTTGCACGGGGCTCTGCACGTGTGATGGATCTGGGCAAGGATCACTAGACAGTGTGGTCGCAGCTCGGTGCCAGGACAAGGAGGGTGGCACGGAGTGGGCCATTTGGGCGGTGCTCGAAGGTGTTTGAAGGGGAGAGGGAGCTGGGACTTTCAGAGGGTGGGTTGGGGTCTTGAAGGCCCACCCTTTCTACTCTATGGAAAGAGGGGAGACCGCCAAGTGTTGTCTTTTTGGACAGAGAAGGGACACATCAAAAACTGTACCTAAGAAAAAATGATCTGAGAGGAACATGTAGATGGAGCTGGCGCCCTGTGTCCCACGGGCCAGATCCCTGTACGCCTCCACCCTGCCCCCAAGCTAAGAACGCTTTTTCCATTTTAAAGAGTCGTGGAAGAAGGGTAAAGAGCAATATACAGCACAGACGGCCTGTGATCTGCAAAGCCTGCAAAGTTTATTACCTGGCCCTTCTCCGAAGTAGTTTGCCTAGCCCTGCTGGATTGGAAAGGAGAAGACAAGCTGGCTTTCCCTATACTAAGAGCAAGCTGAGCTTGTCTGTAGACTAAGGGTAGGGGGTCCTTTGGAATTATGGATACGGAGAGGTAAGAGATGAGGATGGAGAGGGGCCCAGAACAGGCAGGAGAGGATGGAATCAAGAAGTGTTGGCGGGATTAACTTTGGGAAGGTAAAGGCTAATTCTTCCTTTGAGACAGTGGGAGGGAAGATGAGCTCTTGGGTGGGGAGGAGAGAAGTGGAGACTCTGTAGAAGTCTAGGTGCAGCGTGACCTGCACTGGGTTAGGGAGCTGGCCCTTGAGCAACGTAGAGCATTCTGGAATGTGTGCTGGAAAGAACAAAGTCCGGAGGCAGTTAGCATTTGGCTTATATGGGTGAAAGGTCACATGTCGCATTACATTGTGATTTCTCTTTAAACTGTGTGCTCCTCTGCCATCCTAGGAAGTGTTAGCTGCCAAGAATGTCTTGATAATTTTTATTTATCAGCACTCGGACCAAGTGCCTGGCACCAAGATGAATGGTGTTCAGCAATGCTTGCTGAATGAATGAATGCACGCTGGATAGCCCAGTGGGCTGGTTCAATATGGGAATGTAGCTTTTTAGAGGTACTGGTCAGGCCAGTTCCTTAGTCCAGGGAAACGTGGTCAGCAGCCACTAACCAATGTTACCCGCTGACTTTCTGCAGGGGCGGAAACCTTCAGTAATCTGTGCTGGCCCTGTGGTTCAGGTGAGGCCGGTGAGCACCTGAGATGGGGCTCCTGGGACAGAAGAATTGAATTTTAAATTTCATTTACCTTTTTTATTGTGATAAAACAAATATAACAAAATTTACCGTTTTAACTATTTTAAAATGTAGACTTCTGTGGCTTTAACTACGTTCACATGGTTGTACAGCCATCCATCTCCAGAACTTTTTCATCTGCCCAAATGGAAACTCTCTCCCCATTAAACAATGATTCCCCTTCCTCCCCTCCCCCAGCCCCTGATAACCTCTATTCTACTTTCTGTCTCTATGGATTTGACTACTCTGGGTGACTCATATGAGTGGAATCCTACAGTATTCATCCTTTTGTGATGGGCTTGTTTCACTTGGCATCATGTCCTTGAGGCTCATTCCGTGTTGGAGCATTTGTCAGACTTCCCTTTTAAAGCCTGAATCAGGGACTTCCCTGGTGGCGCAGTGGTTAAGAATCCGCCTGCCAATGCAGGGGACACGGGTTCGGGACACGGGTTCGGGACACGGGTTCGAGCCCTCGTTCGGGAAGATCCCACATGCCGCGGAGCAATGCTCCACAACAGGAGAAGCCACCGCAAAGAGAAGCCCGTGCACCACAACAAAGAGTAGCCCCCGCTCGCTGCAACTAGAGAAAGCCCACGCGCAGCAACGCAGACCCAACGCAGCCAAAGAAAGAGAGAGACAGAGAGAGAGAGAGAGAGAAAGCCTGAATCATATTCCATTGTGGGTATAAGTCACATTTTTTCTATCCATTCATCTGTTGATAGACACTTGGGTTATCTCTGCCTTTTGACTACTGTGAATAATGCTGCTATGAACTTAAATTCAATTTATACTTAAATTTAAGTTTGCAGAGGCACATGGGGGCTTGTGGCGCCGCTCGTGGGAGAGGTGGGTGGCACGGTAGAACTTGCAGCATTGAAGACTTTGGAAGGGACGTGATTCTCTGTGACCACGAGCAGCCTCAAGATGTGCCCCCGTTCGAGGTGGTGGGAGTGCATCTGTGCAGCTGAGATCGGGTCATTGACATTGAGGGCCATGGAGGGGTCGGGACACTGACTCGAGGAGTTTAAGTGTTAACCACTGGCGCATCTGTGCTGTTTGATGTCTGAGGGTTCCGTTAATTATTTAAACATAATGATGTATGGAGATTGATTTATTTTGTCTGGATTTTGTTCTGTTTTGTTTTTCCTCCCTCAAGGGTCCTGTCTTCGTGACAGTCATGCTGCTCTTTTAGTTTTAATAATTTCTGCCTGGTTTATGTGACTTTTCTTATAGTAAAGGGTTGACGGGAGCGTCCAGCTCTGTCTTATGTATCAGTTTCCTCAGTGGTATTTGTTCTTATATTTTTTGTGTCACGTGTCCAGACCCCAGAGCACGTCTGTTATCTACCAATGAACCTTTGGCGGGTAAAGGTGGCCAGGGGAGAAGTTGCATGCTTGGATGCTGAGGTGTGGGTGCACCTTTGGGAGAGGCAGGCGCGGGGCTGCTGCCGTCAGCGCCGGCTCGGGCGGAGGACGGCGGGCAGGTGGAGTGCGTGGTGGCCCTGGCCTGCCGACGCTCAGGGAACGTGGTACTGGAACGGAAGGGCCGAGGAGGGGCAGGTTAGAGTTCAGGTTGAAGGGGACTGACAAGGAATTAGGGTGTTGATTTTCTTACCCTTCACGGGCCTTTGAGTGGCTGCAACGAGGGAAAGGAGAGATTGTGTTTGGGGATGAAGAGGAATGTTTGGGCACGTGTGCACTTGTTTAAAGGCACAAAGCCCTTCTTGTGACCTTCGTCACGATACTGTGGTCCCACGAAGGTCGTAGGTATCCTGGAAGTTGCGTGGTCTGGGAGTGACTCGGATCAGGGTGGAATGAGGCTCCTCCATTGAATAGGTTTGGAGCCTTGCCGAGGTAACCTCTTTCTGCCTTGGTCTCTGAATCAGGAGAATGGAGTTGACGCTATTTACTTTATAAGGTAGTTGAATGAACTCAATGAGATGAGATGGACACAGGTGAAAATCTTGGTACATGGGCACTTGGGAAAGGCTAGTTTCTGTTATAAACGAGGGGCATTTTGTGATGGTCCCTACTCCCTTTTCCTCCTAACTTTGTGTTTTCTTTAAAACTTGGCTCCTGTATCACCTTCTCCAGGAGGCCTTTGTCTCCCACCCAGATGGCTTTTTTTGGTCTGTGTTTTATAATATGCCAGGGGCAGTTTGTTATAAGCACTTCTGTGTTGTTTTATGATAGTCTATAGAGATATGTCTCTCCACACCAAACTGTTCTTGTGTCATAGCCAGGGCTGCGTCACATTCATCGTGTAGTCCTGTACCTCCCACAGAGCCTGGCACCTGCGTGTGCTCGGGCAAACAGGTGAAGACCAGGTGGTTGAATCTTCTCATCCACCCGTGTTAGCAATTCACGGGAAGGGCATGTCCCATCAGTTGCAGATAATCCATGTAGACAGTAGGCTGAGTTAGAACTAGACTGACCCAGTGGGCTCAGAAAGGTGCCAGGAGATAGATTTGGTTCTGGGTGGAATCTTAGAAGACATCCATAGTTGGCAGTAGAACAGAACATCCAGAGTTTGTACAGATACAACAAGTGCTAGGTGTAGCTCGGGGAGAATTTGGCACAAGAAGTTAAGTTGTGGACCCTGTGGACAGAGATCATAGTAGCTTATCAGCATCATCATTATTTCATTGTCAGAGCTCACACGCATTGAGCGCTTACTATGTGCCAGGCAGGATTCGGGTTCTAGAGGGTCTAGTGTACTAGGTGGGTTACCAGGACAAAGGATGAGGCATGGAGTGCAAGTTACAAAGAAACCACACCCTGGGTGGCTACTGAGTCATAGGACCAAGGCATGCTAGAGCCTGAGCATCATACTCAGAGGACATGGTCAGAGCCAGACGGTCCACCCGGGCTTCCCAATGCCCAAATTAACGGTTGTTGAAATCTGTTTCTTGTACTGGAGAGATCAAGTCATTTGGCAGGTGAAGCCAGAGAGAAACTGTGAACCAGAAAGGCCCAGCTCTGGCACTGGCTCCTTCACAGACAACTGTGAAGTTGTCTTGCTGTGTTTTCCTCCTTATAAAGTTAATCTTCCTTTGCCAGGGTTAAATTTAAATACTTTGGGCTCATTAGTAGAAGGCTGGAGCAGCTGAGGGAAGTGATGCCCAAGGAAATGATCTTCCCTTCCAATATGTGCTAATTTAGAAATAGCAAAATGCTTTATATTAACAGGTGTGAGAAAGGACAGTTAATTACAATCAAATCCAGATTCAGTGGGTTAGGCAGGATTTCTTTTCTCCATAATTTTTATTACGGATAAAAGTGGGAGAGAAGATGCTTATGCATTCACTAATGCTTGGGGTGTTCTTTGGAAAACCCTCCAATTTAATGACAAGCCCCAGGGACTGTTACTGTTAGTTGGTCTAACATATTGTATATGTATCGCTCTCTCATTGTCATGTTAAGGATGTAAAAGTGCTTTTTCTACCAGTCTAATCAAGTATGAATGCAGCGTTAATTTTCTCCCAGTCTCTAACTTTGCTTTTCCTTTCTAATTGGTAATAAAGGCAGAATGTACTATTTTTTTTTTCAATTTTATCTTATTTTATTTTTTTATACAGCAGGTTCTTATTAGTTATCTATTTTATACATATTCGTGTATACATGTCAATCCCAATCTCCCAATTCATCCCACCACCACCCCCCGCCACTTTCCCCCCTTGGTGTCCATACGTTTGTTCTCTTCCTCTGTGTCTCAGTTTCTACCCTGCAAACCGGTTCATCTGTACCATTTTTCTAGATTTCACATATATACATTAATATACGATATTTGTTTTTCTCTTTCTGACTTACTTCACTCTGTATAACAGTCTCTAGGTCCATCCACGTCTCTACAAATGACCCAATTTTGTTCCTTTTTATGCCTGAGTAATATTCCATCATATATATGTACCACATCTTCTTTATCCATTCGTCTGTCGATGGACACTTAGGTTGCTTCCATGTCCTGGCTATTGTAAATAGTGCTGCGATGAACATTGTGGTACGTGACTCTTTTTGAATTATGGTTTTCTCAGGGTATATGCCCAGTAGTGGGATTGCTGGGTCGTATGGTAGTTCTATTTGTAGTTTTTTAAGGAACGTCCATACTGTTCTCCATAGTGGCTGTATCAATTTACATTCCCACCAACAGTGCAAGAGGGTTCCCTTTTCTCCACACCCTCTCCAGCATTTGTTAAGAATGTACTGTTTGTATGAGGTGTAAGTAACGAACAATTAAAGAGAGAATTTCACTCACCAGGATAAAGAAGGACGCTGGGAATCAAGCAATGTAAGAACAAAACGAAACAAGCAAAGGTGTTTTTGGTGGAATTTAACTATAATTAGCTGTACTAATTCAATATTGTAGAAACAAATGATCATAAGGCCAACTCATTCATTATGGTGCAACTCATTCATTCGTGAATTTTTTTATTCATTAAATGTGAAGCACCTAACGTGGGAAAGTCGGTGTGTCGAGCTTGAGCTACTAAGGCTAGATTTGGCAATTCAGTTCTGCTTCTCTGAGAGAAAGAGGTTTCTGTCTTGCTCCTTGGAACACTGGGTGGTTAGATTGAACTTGGCCCACGGATGGAGATGAGCCTCAGGGTGAATATTGTCAGAGGGAATTGCCTTACAAGGAAGGGGGGAAAAAAAGATTCAAGAGGAGATGAAGCATTTCTCATGGGTGAGAGTTTATTCTGTAGGTTTGGCCCTCCTTTTAGTTTTGTATGCATTTATTATAGTACATGCTGTTTATTTACTTAAAAATTCAAAGAGTACTGAAGGGTATGAGTTAGAAGTAAAAGCCTCTTTCTCCCTCATAACCTCACTTCCCAGAGTAAACACTGTTGATAGTTTCTTGTGTATTTTTCCTGATGTTTTGCATGCAATTATAAGCATGTGTGTTGTGTGTACTTTATTTACAGCTCGATTTTAAACAAAAACAAACCTATTAATAAAATACACACACATAAGCACATATATCTTGGGCATATTGGTATACCAGGAGACATAAATCCCTTTGTAGATCCAGTGAGTATCCTGTAGGGTTCTTGGTTTTAAACAAGAGAAACAGTTCCTGCCTGACTTAAGCTGGACCCTTGGGAATTGAAGAGGGGCAGTGAGACCAGTCTTGGGAGCAGCAGGGATCAAGGACAGTCTGCAGAATTGAGAATTCTCGCTCCGGCAGGAACGAGATATCATCACGCCAGTGTAACCAAGACCATAAAAGAAACTCCAACTACATCTCTGTTCTGTGTCAGTACCTCAAGATTCAAAGTGTGTGTGTGTGTGTGCGTGCCCGTGCACATGTGCGTATTTAATTGGCTGACCTGGAAGCATGTGCCTATCTCTAGGCTAGACCAGCGGCTCAGTAGAGCCAGCCTGGCAGTCTTCCCACAAGGACTTGCCCTCGCCAGGTTTTGAGGGGAGCAAGTACTTAGACAATTTTTCAAAGTTGGCAGGTACTGCAGATAGCACATTCTGGGAAAATAACATTTATGAATGAATTCATGGCCTGACATGCCTCTCTATTTTCTTCCATTTTTTTTCTTAAGTTGTGTATTCTTAGGTGTGACCTCTTTCTATGACTGGCTTTACAGTATCATTTTCCATAGAGGAAATACACCATTCAGGGTTTCCTGTAGCCTGGTGACCAGCTGCTGCTGTTGTTATGGTGATTCATGGCCCATTATTGGTAATGTGGTGTGAACTTTTTTGGCTTCTTAAACTTTGGAAAGTCTCTAGTAATTTTATGAGATAAATGGTGAAAATTGACAAATGATTTGATAAGTGATAAAAACTCTGTGGAAGAATTTTCCATAGGCTAGCTTCTGGCTTTGATAGTTTCCAGTTTTGTTTCTCCTCTGCCCTCATGCGGTTTATATCATGATGGTCCATCTGCCACGGCCCACTGTGCCCTGACATTGGGTAATTTGTCCTAAAATAACGTATTTCTGGAAGCCATTCTTAATTCCGGCACAGCCAGCAGTGACGCAGCCGTACAAGGGGACGTGTGCGAATCTCACAGCTGTGTCCCGCTGAGCCAGGGCGGATGTATCGAGATGGCTCCGCTTCCCCTCGTCCTCTCTTGGTCGGGAGAGAGAGTGCAAGGGGCAGAGGACTTACCTGATCACTGATGGTAGCATGTCTTGCTTTTGCAGATTTTCATAATCACACGAGCTTGTGGACACTGTGCTTCGACTGCTCCTAAAACCTTGGGAGAGACCAGAGTGAGAGGGAGCTGGCTCGTCCTTCGTGCCATGGCCACTTCTCCTCTGTTCCCAGCACTACGGGGGGTGAGACAGAAGAGGAAAAGCAATTCCCCGTAAAGAAACTGGGGAACAGTTAGGAAGAGGGCTAGGGCAGGGACAGTTAAAACCCGGTAAACGTCCACGTGCTAGACTGTCTCAGACTGCACTGTAGAGTGAGGATGGGATTTCGCACGACGCTGTGTGTTTGGTGTGTACGGGAGCCCCAGATGGCAGGGAACTGTGGTGTCCCGAGAAGCTGTCAGTGGGCCCGTGCTGTGACAGCTCAGCTGTTCAGTCCCTGGGCGCTCGTCGGGCGAATGCAGCGTGAGCCCTCGGCCTGTCTCCCCCATCAGTGCTCATCATAGCGAACAGTTGCCGTGCTTTGTGGTTTTCAGCACATCTCTGTGCATCCCCATGAGACAGGTAGGCCAGGCCTTGTTACCCCGTTTGAGGAGCAAGGAAAGTGCAATTCACGGGTCTGAAAGTCACGGTGAGTGGTGACAAGCATCTGTGCCTTGGCATTCCAGTTGAATGTCCCTGCTGCCTCTGTGCCTCCCTGGACTTGATTTATGACTGTTCTGGGTGCCTGCGTGAGTGTCTTTTGTGGGTGGGACCAGGGGACGGAGCAGGAAATCAGCTGACTTAGAGGTGCGCCGGCCATCCATCTCTGCCACCGTGAAGGCCCCTGTGGGTCTCACTTCTTAAGGCAGCAGGGATGCTGGTGCTGTTGGAATCAAATGTATGTTTTCCTGATTGTGAGTAAGAGGTTTGGGTCCTTTTTTCTCTCCTCCTCTTCCCCCGGCCCTTCTCGGACCAGCTCACATCCTGGGTGGGGTATGCAAGCCTGTCCAGTGGATTGAAAGCAAACGACAGGAGGCAGGGTATGCAGAGACATTAGGATGTGTCGTCTGTATGCTGGTGGCATGCAGCTCTCCTGCTCTGTCAGTGGTTGTAAAGGACAAGCGTGAGGACCCTCTGTTAAATCTTACTCTCTAATTTATTTGGTTGGACTTAGCTGAGGTCTTCTAGGTGCCAGATGTGGTGCCTGGAAAGGGGGAAATAGTACATTCTCACACAAACACAAGATTCTCGTACAAAAACCAACAACCGCGTGCCCCTGCTCTCCATCATGGCCAGGTCACAGCCGCCCAGAAAGGTTCTTGAGGTGGTATCTGAATCAGCCAGGTGCCAGGGAAAATGCAGCTCCTCGAAGATCACATGTGAAAAAGAAACTCTAAACTAGGAGAACTAAGCGTTTCACCAACACAAGTGTCCCACAAGGGTGAAAACTAAGAGGACCGGAGCCAGAATGAGAGCCCTCTCGGGCCCCAGACAGCAGTGCTCCGCCCGGCTGTAAAGCTCAGTACGCGATTTAAACTCGTCTCCAAAATAGCGCAGAGCCTTCCAGCGGGCTTCAGCCCACGTGCAGGGAGTGTCTTGTCATACGTTGAGGTTGTAGGTCTGGCACAACTCTGAGGTATTCGGGGTTTCTCTCAAGGAAGTGCTTTCCCTAAGGAAGAGATGATTCTAAGTGCTCTTTCTTACATGTCGCCTCCAGGAAGGCTTGTCTAAGGAGCAGGTCACTAACAAAGGGCGAGAATGAGAAGTTCTGTGCAGCTTTCACTAGGGTTTAAAAGGCTAATCTGGGGGGCTTCCCTGGTGGCGCAGTGGTTAAGAATCCACCTGCCAAGGCAGGGGACATGGGTTTGAGCCCTCGTCTGGGAAGATCCCACATGCCATGGAGCAACTAAGCCCGTGCGCCACAACTACTGAGTCTGCGCTGTAGAGCCCACGCGCCACAACTGTTGAGCCCGTGAGCCACAACTATTGAAGCCCGCGTGCCTAGAGCCTGTGCTCCGCAACAAGAGAAGCCACCGCAGTGAGAAGCCCGCGCACCGCAATGAAGAGTAGCCCCTGCTCGCCGCAACTAGAGAAAGCCCGTAAGCAGCAACGAGGACCCAACACAGCCAAAAATAATATATATTCCTAACTCCTACTAATCATTAGGTATTTGCTCAGTCAGGAGCACGAGAAATATGCCTCTTGCTACCCTGTGGGATCTGTGAGACTTTCTGGGGAGGTGTTCTAGCTGGGGATCTGGGGGTGCATGATGTCTGTGGAGATTCTGGCCTGGTTTTCACTCTGCCACACTCGAGGTCACCTGCCCAAGGCCAGGCCTCACGGAGTCTGCAGGGGGAGGATGGGCACGCCAGCCCGGCTCTCCAGAGAGACTTGGAGAAACTAGTAACACTCACACGGTGAACCAGAAATATCCAGCTCGACACAAGTGCCAAGTCAGTGGGTTTGGTTTTTTTTTTTTTAAACAAGAATAATTTGAACTTTTATTTCAATATTAAGACTGACCTAACTGGATGTTTTGTTGAAGACAAATAGTAGCCAGTGGAGCTGGTGTCAGAGAAGCCAAGCTTTATTCCGTTCTTTTCCTCCACTTTGTATTTTGAAAAATTTCAAACCCATGGAAAACGTAAAGAATACATTCATCACTTGTTAACATTTTGCCATATTTGCTTTCTCTCTCTTGAACAGTAAATTTCTTTGCCTTTCTTTCTCTTTCTTCCTCTCCCTTTCCCTTCCCTCTTTCTTCTTTCCTGAACCTTTGGAGAGTAAGGATATTTTTGGATGTAAAAAAACATTTAAATGGTCCAAAAGTTGACACTCTATGTGTATGTGTACTCAGGAGTCCCTTTTCTGTCCTTACACTTCCACACTATTTTCACTTCACCTGTTCAGTCCATCCTCATGGCTTTCTCCTTCTTTTCTTTGTTCCTTTCTGCATTTCTTTAACGTGTTTAAAAGCCCCCCTTTAAAGATCTATTGATGATTTTTTTTTTTTTTATAAATTTATTTTACTTATTTACTTATTGGCTGTGTCAGGTCTTCGTTGCTGCGCGCGGGCTTCGTTGCAGTGCACAGGCTTCTCATTGCGGTGGCTTCTCTTGTTGCGGAGCATGGGCTCTAGGCGCGCGGGCTTCAGTAGTTGTGGCACGCAGGCTCAGTAGTTGTGGCTTGCGGGCTCTAGAGTGCAGGCTCAGTAGCTGTGGCGCACGGGCTTAGCTGCTCCGTGGCATGTGGGATCTTCCCGGACCAGGGCTTGAACCCATGTCCCCTGCATTGGCAGGCGGATTCTTAACCACTGTGCCACCAGGGAAGCCCTATTGATGACTCTTATATAAACAGAATGTCACCTTTTTAAGTAGGGTTTGTGACTGATCATTATGAAAGCATGAAAATTGTGAACGTTGATAAAGGCCCTCTGGGGAGTTCCCATCACAATGGTCTTAGGCTGTGTGCAGAGCTGAAAGGGTGCGGACATTTGTACCTGGAGACCAGTTTCGTGAGAACTGTCAATAAAACATACTTTTATCTGTCAGACACCTGCTCAAGTTGGGTGTACATTTTATAAAGTCAGTGGCTAACCTGTGGATGCATCCCACTTTAGTATCACATGTTTTACTGTTTATTAAGCTTGGTTTGTAGGACTTTTAGTGCTCTTTTGGAATTATAAGGGTTTCTCCAGTGACGTGGTGAAGAGATGTACAACTAGGACCATTTGTGATCACTCAGCATTCAAATTATGTGTGTGTAACACATAAAAGAAGTTATCACAAGCTAGCCACACTGAAAGGCGCAAAGTTATGGGGGTAAGCAGTGTTGTTTATATACAAAATACCACGCCTTTCTCACACTTGAAGATATCAGTTGTCCCCTGATACAGGTTTCTTAGCACAGACAACACAAAGATAGCGTTTTGGGCTCAGAAAGCCCTTTGCCCCGGTGATGTCTCCGTCTGGATTTCCCTTTCTTTCTCTCGTCTTTGCCTGTGGCTGCCTGCGCAGCCTTCTGTCCTCCCCAGGCCCTGAGCTGGGCCTGCAGGGTCTGCCCCCAGGAGGTGGGGTCCACCTGTGCAGCCCCCAAGCCAAACCCACCCACTGCCTGTCTTTGTGCAGCCTTCCAGCTGAGAATGGTTTTGACATTATTTAATGATTGGGGGGAAAACATCACAGAGGAATATTTCATGACGCATGAAAATGATAGGAAACTCAAATTTTGAATTCACAAAATTTTGATTTTTGTCAGTGAAAGTTTGGGGAAAATTTGTTTTCTCTCTCGTTATATGATTTCTACACTATATTCTCAATTACCAACCTTAAAATAATTCCTGTCTCGCCCTTTCCAGAAAGATCCACTGACTCCAACTGTATGGAATCAGACCCTCCGAACAGATGCTACGGATTGTGCGTCCCAAGACGTTATAAAAGCTGCCCCAATTCTTACGCTTTATGAGTAGAAATAAGGGGAATGGTTTGCTTCCTTCTGTACCGAGCAGGCCCTCTTGCGAGCGGGAGTTCCGTCGTACCTTGGGCTCACCCTGCAGAGTTCGTTTTGCGATGCTTTCACCTGCCAGTGGTTTTTGAGCATGGGGGTGTGTGTGTTGGGGGGTCGGACGTGACTTGGACACCTCACGGCCTGGACTTAGTCATGTGCACCAGTCAGTTCCCTCTCAAACTTTGGAGAAAAAGAGTACGGGGTCGGCTCCCCTCTACCCAGGTTCTAAAAGTAGTTGTGAAGGAAGCTTTCACTTTATCCAGCCTTCAGTGTGGGGTGGAAGCCTGGAGGGATGGCGGGAACAGATCAAAGAGCTTTCGGAGGGTTCAGGGCACGATGGGCAGACGTGGCCCGTTCCCCTACTCCATGCCCACCTGGAGGATCCATCTTAGAAATCTCTCAGAGCCCCTTTGCTTCGGATCACAGTTGTTTTTAAGAGGAGCCATGGGCCTGGGATCCCAGAAGTACTCTTCTCTGATCCTGCCCAAGGCTCTGTGTCATTAGTGGTGGGGGAAGAGTCAGGTAGACGAAAGCGTTGAGAATTCTTATTGGCATTCTGGATAAAGGAGAAAATTAAAGCTTTTATGTAGACTCTATTTCCAGCAATACATTTCATTCTTTGTCCACATGTTGGAGGAAGATAAACACTAATTTAAAGGTAATATTTGTGTAACCTACGAAAATCCCGGTCAAACGAGGGAAAGATGGAATCTGGGTTAATGCAGGACTGTCTCCTGCGTTCTCTCCCTGATTACAGGCTTCGGTGTAAGACTAATGAAAGAAAGCAGTTTTGATTTTTGTTAGACTCTTCAAAATCATCTCAGTAAAATACTGACTCTTTCGTTGTGTGGAAAAATGACTTCTAAAGGTTTCCTTTGTAAGAACTTAACATTTTGGTCGTTTTAATAGAATGTAGGTCAACAAAGTGTAATGCAGAATTTATTGCATTTTTAAGACCCCCTCAAAGAAAGATAATTCTCATTGTAATTCATAATAATCTGGGAAAGTAGATTGTTCTGGTTTCAGGGACCCTGTATGCTTTAAATAATCCGGCCACACTCATCCTGGGGACTTTTTGGTAGCTGAGAGCTGTGGTTCTCAACCAGGGACAACTGTGTCCCCCAGGGAATATCTGGCAATGTCTGGAGACGTTTTTGGTTGTCACAGGTAGAGATTAGGAGGAATGTTCTTGGCTTCTAGTGCGTGGAGGCCAGGGATGCTGCTAGACATCCTACAGTGCACACAGCAGCTCCCACCCCCAGAAACAACTGGACCCAAATGTTCATAGTGCTGAGGTTCGCAAACTCGGGACTCGAGGGTGTTTTGGAGCCTCACTTCATGACTTTTTTTTTTTTTTAAATATTTATTTATTTATTTGCACTGGGTCTTAGTTGCGGCAGGCGGACTCCTTAGTTGTGGCTCACAGGCCCCTTAGTTGCAGCACGTGGGCTCCTTAGTTGTGGCAGGCGGGGTCCTTAGTTGCAGCTCCCGGGCTCCTTAGTTGTGGATCACCAGCTCCTTAGTTGAGGCATGTGGGCTCCTTAGTTGTGGCATGCAAACTCTTGGTTGTGGCATGCATGTGGGATCTAGTTCCCTGAGCAGGGAACGAACCCGGGCCCCCTGCATTGGGAGTGCAGAGTCTTATCCACTGCGCCACCAGGGAAGTTCCACTTCATGATTTTTTTAATGTAAGATATTATATATGCACAGACACATATACACATGTGCACAGGCATGCACTCTGTCTCTCTCTCTCTCACACACACAGACGCACACACACACAACACTGCCACTGTACACAGGACGTGTGCTGTGGGACTGTGCCCTGAAATCTGGTTTTAAAATGAATCCCCAGCATTTCCCCAGGGATTGTAATTTCCTGTATGCTGCTGCATATGTCTCGTTGATGATGGTGGTGGTAGTGACATTAAGACCAAAGGGCCTCGTTTCTTCTTCCGCTCAAGGGTCCAAAGTAGAGTTGATTTCATATTTTCAAAATGTAGTTTACAACATTCTAATTTTTAGCGTGGCACATTTCAACAAAATTTTTTTTGCACACGTAAGTTGGTTATGTTGCACTGTTCTCCTATACAACTTCCTGGTCCAGAAGCAGAGACGGGTAAAGAGAGAGGGGCTCTTATGCAAACATATAGCTCCCTGTAAATATGGAGGAAGAACTGTATTGGCACATGCTAGTTTTTGGAAATGCTTGTGTTCCAAAATGTTTGTGGAGAGGACATGGGACATTTGTCCATGTTCAGCTTTGACCGTGGAGGTTAAGAATGTGGATTCACGGTGCCTACGTTTCAGAAGCACGTGCTGTGCCAGGTGCTCAGCTGGCTTGGAGTCGTAGAGAACAAGCATATCGCTCCCCTTGAGAACTTCAGCTCTTCGGAGAGGCGGGCGTGGTGCCAGTGGCCCCCATTGCAGGGGGCAGAGCTGGCGTGAAGGTGTGGGTGTTGCCGTGTGCCCTGAGAAGGACCTGCTGGACGTGTGGTTGCAAGGCCCTTAGGTGAGGGAGCAGGGCAGGTGTGTGAGGCCCCGAGTGGGCAGGACCACGTCATGCAAAGCTGGGCCCAGCTTGCCGAGGGGGCCTCGACTGTGCCTCCATTTGGGGCTGTGAATCTCGTGGTTGTATTTCTCTTGGCTATGAGGTCACGTGTTTCTGGTTTGGGTGTTTTAGGAAAAAGAGAGTGGAGGCATTTAGGGACTGGGCTGACCCCATAGCCTTTGAGGAAGGAAGATACCATGGCCTTTCTGTGCAGTGGACGAGGGACCGGTCTAGGACTCTGCTGCCGCGTAGCTGTGTGATCCTGTGAAAATCATCTGGCCTCGGTCTGTTTATCTGTGATGTGGGGATTGTAGTCCGTGGGAGGATTAGATAGGGTAAGACTCAAGAGTTGAGTAAGCGTCTGTGTGCCTTCCAAGGCAAGCTCCCGTGAGTAGGAGCTGGCCGGGCTTGCCTCCACTTCTGGGGTGCAGGATCGCTCCAGCCTGAAACGTGAAGTTCACAAGGCAGAGCCCACCTCTGCCCGCTCCCTTGACCACAGTTCTGTACAGATGGTGAGGTGGAGGCCAGAGGCCACCAGAAACAGGCAGAAATGTGTGGATTGGCCTAAAGCAAAGAAAGGCTACTACCACCACCGGTCAACGTTGTAAAAATGAACACTGCTGTTTCCAATCTCTGTTCCCGCCGCCGTGCCTTACTCTTGTGTCATGTTTCATAGACTCCAGGTTCTTTTCTCATTTCTCAAGTTGGTCCTTGGTACTTGTGGTAGGCAGAGTCATGGCCCTCGAAGGACGTCCCAGGCCTGATGCTGGAGCCTGTGAACGTGTGACCTCACACGGCAAAAGGGACTTTGCAGATGTGATTCCAGGATCTGCAGGTGGGGACATGATCCTCCTGAGCCCAGAGTCGTCACCACAGAGGTACGTCAGAGTGGACGAGGAGGGGGTGAGCATCAGAGAGGGGACGTGTCCAGTGAAGCACAGGCTGGAGTGATGTGGGCCCATGTGCCAAGGAAGGCGGACGGCCTCCGGAAGCTGCACGAGGTCAGGACCCAGCTTCTCCCCTCCCTGGTGCCTCTAGAAGGAGCACAGCCCTGTGACCCACCGTTGACACCTGACCTCCAGAGTGTAACACAGTCAGTCTGTGTTGCTTAAAGCTGCTGAGTGTGTGGTCATTTGCTACAACAGCCGTAGCAAACTAAGATAGGGGACACACCCGTCTAGGTGCTCCAGTCAGGAGTTTCATACGCAGGGTCGAAGGGGTTCAGCTAGCAAGTGGTAGGAGGTCAGGGTCCAGGACTTTGCTTCCTCCTCTTGCAGTGAGACATACAGCCTGGCGGTGTTTGCTGTTGCCATTTTCCTAGATCCTGTTTCTGCCCAGTGTGACGTGTGCTGCCAAGATTGACCAGATTGGACCATGTTCTTTTGCAGAACCTGGGAAAAATAATAGCCCTACAAAATTCTGATTTTATAATGATGGTTCAGTCCGACATAGAAGAGTACTTTCACAGAAACGAGCTGACATTAAAGTGTGTGAGTTCCATACGTCTTTTTTTTTTTTTTTTTTAGCGGTGCTGAAATTTATGCCATCTGGAAAAAGCCCAACAACAGGTTTATTAGCTACTGGGCAATATAAAAAAATACATTTTACTGTCATTCTTGAAGCTTTTGTCATGTATGACACCAGAAAATTGAATTTCTTAATCCACTTATACTGAATTTCAAATCCACTTAAACTAGGGCTTCAGGTGTTAGGATTCTTGAGTCCTAATAAGCAGATATTCTAGTGAGTTTCGTCTTCTGGATTCTGTTGTGACTATAAGAAGAAATGTTTTACGTGTTCAGTTTTCATCTTAAACCGGCTGAAAATCATGTTATGTGTAAATATGAGTTGATGCAATAAAACTTAATGTTCAGGTGTAACTTGAATGAGAAAGCCTATCTATAGGCCTCTTACCAACTTAAATTATGCAATTAGGCATTTGACATTAGAGGCAGTGAGCTTATTTAAATCCTTTGTAACAGAGCAAATAAAGAGTTTTCATTTTTTAAAAAAATTGGAAGTTGTCTCTAGATTTTAGATTGTATGATAACAATGTAACTGTATGTTTTGTTGTACATTTGTGCACATATACATAGATAATCTTTGCTTTAAGGATCTCAGAGAGGTTTTTTTAAAAAACAGCTTTATTGAGGCATAATTGACATACCACAATTCACGTGTTGTAAATGTTCAATTCAGTGATCTTTAGTAAATTTACAGAGTTGTGCAGACATCGCCACAATACAATTTTAGAACATTTATGACCTAAAAAGAATCCCCGTGCCCATTGGCACTACTCCCCTACCCGTGAAGCCCCTGGCAACACAATCTGTTTTGTGTCTCTATGGATTTGCCTGTTCTGGACATTTCAAACAAGTGGAATCATATAATATGTGTCTTTTGTGTCTGACCTTTTATTTAGCATACTGCTTTCTTAAATTTATTTATTTATTTTTGGCTGCATTGGGTCTTCGTTGCTGCACGTGGGCTCTCTCTAGCCGCGGCGAACGGGGGCTACTCTTCGTTGCGGGGCGCGGGCTTCTCATTGCGGTGGCTTCTCTTGTTGCGGAGCATGGGCTCTAGGCGCGCGGGCTTCAGTAGTGGCATGTGGGCTCAGTAGTTGTGGCGCACGGGCTCAGTTGCTCCGCAGCATGTGGGATCTTCCCGGACCAGGGCTCGAACCCGTGTCCCCTGCATCAGCAGGCGGATTCTTAACCACTGCGCCACCCGGGGAGTCCTTAGTATACTGCTTTCAGCGTTCATTCATGTTGTTGTGTGAATCAGTACTTCACTCTTTTTTTATTGTTGAATGATATTCTGTTGTTATGAATATGCCACATTTTGCTTATTCACTCATCAGTTGGTGGGTGTGTGGGCCGTTTCCACTTTTTGGCTCTTATGAATGAGCTGCTGTGAACATTGTTTACAGGTTTTTGTGTGGACGTCTGTTTTCATTTCTCTTGCGTCTGTTCCTCAGAGTGGAATTGCCGGGCCATACGGTCACTCCATGTGTAACTTTCTGAGGGACAGCCAGACTGTTCTCCAAAGTGGCTGTGTCGTTGTATGTTCGTACCCACGATGTGTGAACTTTCCAGTTCCTCCACATCCTCACCAGCACTTGTCATCATCTCTCAAAGAACTTCCTCAACCTCACTTGTAAGGCCCACAGCGTCGCTTGTTGAGTAGGAAATGAGGGGTTTTCATCGCCTGCTTTAAAGATCACGAGTTCCTTGAAGAAAGGAGCTGAGCGGATCTTCTGTGTCTCTATAGGGTAATGAGCGTCTCATAAAGCTTGGTCTGAGCAGATGGGAGAGTAGAGGAATTAACGAGTGATGCCCAAGAGAGGAAGAAACGGTGGGCACTGACACCACCACCCCCCCCGCACCCGCCCAGAGGCCGCAGAGACTCAGGGCTCCTCTGGCACAAAGGATGAGTCAGGACGGGCGAGTCCATTCCCAAAGCCCCTGCAACAAGACTCGCTTGGACTCTAAAGGGACGGGCTGAGGGGTGAAACATTGGGAAGGAGAGTGCAGGTTTTCAGAACAGAATCCTCATCAGGGAATAGACAGCACGGCCATAGGACACGAAACCTGGCACTGCGGGGGCCACAGGGAGTTGGGGCCAGATGCTGAGGAAGTGAGGCCCCGACAGGGGTGAGGTGAGCGAGCCCCCTTGGAGAGGCATGAAACTTAAGGAGGTGCTCACTCTCGGGGTCCCCACTCGCCTCCCCCTCATCCCACCCCAAGTGACAGAAGTCCTCCCTGCAGCCAGCATTGATGCTGCAGCTTCTCAAGCAGCTATAGAGACCACACATGGATCGCACTGTACGTTCCCTGACGCCCAGATTATAATCTCTCTTAAAGGGGTTATAGTACAGAGGGAACTGGTATTCAGCAAGCAGAAGGCTGTACTTGTTTCCTGTGGTTCCTGGAACAAATGACCACAAATGTAGTGGCTTAAGATGACGTACATTTAGTACTTCACGGTTCTGGAGGTCACAAGTCCAACACGGGTCTCCCTGGACTAAAATTGAGGTGTCTGCAGGGACACTTATTTTCTGGAGGCTCTAGGGGAAATATTTGTTTTGTTTTGTTTTGTTTTCAGTTGCCTCTTCCAGCTTCGAGAAGCCGCCTGTGTTCCTTGGCTCCTGGCCCCTTCCTTACTCCCTCTTCAGAGCCAGCCATGGCTGAGTCTTTCTCACATTGCATTGCTTGGACGCTGGCTGTCCTGAAACCCTCTTCCCCACTAAAAGGACTCCCCTGATTACTTTGGGCCACCTGTGTAATCCAGGATAACTTTTTTTTTTAGGGTTAGATTAGCAACCTGAATTCCATCTGCACTGTTAATTCCCCCGCTCCAGGGAACCTACCATATTCACAGGTTCTGGGGATTAGGATGGGCACAACTTGGGTGCGGAGGGGTGACTCTGCTACCATAGATGGCATCGGTTACAGTAGTTTAACAATTTATTCTTGACCTGGTATTTATTAGTCCCTACCGCCTGCTTTTCTGCTTTTCTGGTGTAGGAACCAGGGGTTCAGTCAGGAACTGCAAGGAGTGAGTTGGGTGTTTTCCGGAGCAGTGATGTTTTCCATTACGTATTTTGAGTGATGAGTTCCTAAACCTCTGGTTTAGGAAGATTTATATGCGGCTTTGCAGAGGGAAAGATGAGGCAGGGGGAAGTTGTATGCAACAAGTTGTATGCAGCTGGATTGCTCTGGACCCATTCACTTGGATAACGGTGACTGTTACATGAGCCAGTGGAGGAGAGGGTTATAGAAACAGTAATGCCAGATGTCCCTGAGAAGTGGGAAGGATGAGGCCTGGTCATTACACTTGTTGGCTGTGTGGAAGGAGTGGATTATTTCAAGACAGCAGAGTAGGAAGCTTCCTTTGACAATTCACATGGTTCTGACCGAGGGCCGTTTCCACCACCTTCGCTGTGTTAGGATCTCCAGATTTAATAACTTCCTTCTTCTTTATGCAGAAACCCATGTCTGGGACCTTAGCATTCCTAGCTTGTTGTTCTGGAACCTAGGCCATCTTGGTTGTTGACTCGAGCGGCCATATAATTTATTGTCCAAATTGGGGCACTTCTGAGAGGGAAAGGCAGCACTGTTAATAATTACCTTAGGACGGCGGGGATCAACCAGGATCGTCTCAAGCAGAAAGACAGGTGAATATCTTGCTGTCCCGAAATGAAGGTCATGGTTAGCTCATGATGTTTTTCCTGAAGTTCTCAACTCAAATTTGTGGAAAAGTTATTTATTGATTGATTGATTGATTGATTGATTGATTGCTGTGTTGGGTCTTCGTTTCTGTGCGAGGGCTTTTTCTAGTTGTGGCAAGCGGGGGCCACTCTTCATCGCGGTGCGCGGGCCTCTCACTGTCGCGGCCTCTCCCGTTGCGGAGCACAGGCTCCAGACGCGCAGGCTCAGTACCCGTGGCTCACGGGCCCAGTTGCTCCGCGGCATGTGGGATCTTCCCACACCAGGGCTCGAGCCCGTGTCCCCTGCATTGGCAGGCAGACTCCCAACCACTGCGCCACCAGGGAAGCCCTGTGGAAAAGTTTTAATGCCACATATTTTGTAATTATTTCTCAGGAAGCCTGGAAATTTGTTCACACACATACCAGGCGTGGTTCACGTGTCGTGTGTGCTGCTATTCTGCAAATACCTTTAGACCCTATTGTGATTAACAGAACCATAAACAATTTCAAAGGCACCTTGGAATTAACTGCCATTATGTAGTCTTGCTATTAGGTGTTTTCCCTTAAACATTAGGTAATAAAATGCAGCTTTGTTTTTTAATTTTTAAAAAATTTTTGGCTGCGTTGGGTCTTTGTTGCTGTGTGCGGGCTTTCTCTAGTTGTGGCGAGCAGGGGCTACTCTTCGTTGCGGTGCGCGGGCTTCTCATTGCGGTAGCTTCTCTTGTTGCGGAGCACGGGGTCTAGGCACACGGGCTTCAGTAGTTGTGGCTCGCGGGCTCTAGAGCTCAGGCTCAGTAGTTGTGGCACACGGGCTTAGTTACTCCGCGGTGTGTGGGATCTTCCCGGACCAGGGCTCGAACCCGTGTTCCCTACCTTGGCAGGCGGATTCTTAACCACTGAGCCACCAGGGAAGCCCCAGCTTTCTTTTTTTTAGTGTAGGTGGTTCGCAAAAGTTTTTGACACTTACAAAATGTTTCTCCTTGTTTTATTGGGGCATCGCTTACAATACCAAGCAGTTGAACGCAGTGGTGAAAATCACAGTATGATCTAGCCCATACAGTCGGTTACTAGGCAACCATTAGAAGCAATAGTGTAGAAGTGGTATATTTATTGGCACCGAAATGTGTTTACGATATACTGTAATGTGTTTCTGCGACCCCAGGAGACCCGCCCCCCAGTTGGGACTTGGAGCACTTCTAAGACGTAGCCTTGGAGTAAACTGGGCTGTGCGGAGATCTACATGCTGCTACCATATTGTTACCCACTTGAAAATTTGATTTACTGAGCTGTGCTTTGGTGCTGTATGGTTATCTAACACTGAGGGTTATTTTAAAAGTGACCCAATGAAAATCTGGTGGGCAGCATTTACTGAGGGTAGAGTTGTACGGAGTCCACAGTTTCCTCTCTGGGACCCATGGGAGAAATTTTACATGTGTATCAAACTCTAGAGGCTGTGTTTTTGATATTTGTATCTCCTTCATTTTTTGGATACTGTGAATCAAGCATCTAATTATATTTGTTTCTTTGAATCGATGTCTAGGAAATTCGGAATCGGATTTATATAGTTCCCTTCCAACTGATGTAAAGTTGTGTCTGATGGCAAACTTTGGGTCCTGTCCTCACCTTTCAGCTTTATCTCAATTTTTCGTGCCATTAACTTCTGTTTGCCCTGATTTACCCGGTTAATTATGTTACTTTTGCTATTTTGTGCGTGTGTGTGTTTGGGACCCACCTCAAATCTTTTTCTTCCTTTCTTTTCCCAGGTGGGAAATTATTAGGTATTTTAGGGAATGAGAGAGTGCTGTGTCTTCTTGGAAGTTGCCGGCTTACAATGGCTTTTGAGTTCTGATGCGCTAGCAGCATCTTATTTTAATGTGGCTGCTTGCTGTTGAAGTCCGTCGGGGCAAAGTGTATGTCTAAATTTAGTATGATGAGGACTGAGTCAAAAGCAGCTGGTGAGCAGACCCTAGTTAAACTTTCTAGGCCTTTCAAGCGTGAAAATTAAAGTTCTTTAGAAACAAATCTATGAAAGAAAGATTCATAACAATTAACAAAAGTCCTGAATCATTTAATTTTACTGGGGGAAAAAAGCCATTAAAAAATAAATTCCTGGGCTTAAAGGTACATTGAATGGAGCGGAAATTCTTTTTCTATCTCTACCAGAGTGGTAGAGCACTTTCCTCTAAACTCCATTGAAAACTGGGGCTCAGAGCCTTGATTATGCTTCATAACTTTAGTTGAAAAGCAGGAAATGAAATCAAGGTTATTGAAGTAAAAGTTCTTATGGGTCTTCCGCTAAACAAGTATAAAGAATTAGTGCAGGAAGAATAGCTATTTCTCGATTTTATGAGAAGGAAAGATTTGGAATGATTTTTCTGGATCAGTTCAGGGCCTTGGCTATTCCCCGTTAATAACAGCCAGTAGTAATGGCCTCTGATTAATAGCTTTGATGGGCCAGGAGCTGTGCTGTGTATTTCACAATCAAGGTCTCTATTCCTCCCGACTGTCGTGTAACGTAGGCGTCCTTCGTCCCGTTTTTACAGGGAGAGGGAACTAGGAGGCTCACAGGTTCTTGTCTGGGGCCACACGTATACTTGGTGACGAGGCTGTAAGCTGATTCCGGAATGTGTGGACCACAGTGGTGAAAGGAGTTTTATCCAATACTTAGGTGGTGTTCTCTCTGTGCCAGGGAGGGTTCTCTGTCCTTTCTGTGCGTGTGCATGGTGGGGTCCACCCCTAATGTTGTTGTGAGGGTTCCGTCATTACCTGTCCCCTTCGTACAGATGTGGAACTGCAGGTGTGGGGAAGCCTGGCCCAAGGATGCGTACAGCCGGCCGGGGGTGGATTGTTACAGCCCTTCTGGCCCCAGCTACCCCACTCTAGTTGCCAGGCCAACTGCATCCTGGATAGAATAACAGGACATGTCCGTATCACAACCAGAAGAGCTGCTAAGGCCGAGCTGCATCTCAGTTCTCACTTTCATTATGGGACCCGAGGGGTGTGCCTGGAAGAAATGCCCCTGGCAGCAAGGCGTGGGGTCAGTGGGGAGCTTGCAGACAGGATGAGAAGGACAGGTGACTTGGAGATGCTACCAGCGATACAGTTCTCAGGGTTGAACGCATGGGTTCTCTCAAAGGCGCAAGGCTGGGGAATGTGAAACCAGTTAGGAGAGCTTGTTAACAGCCGGGGCAAAAGATTGGGGGTCAGGAGTGAGGCATGGCAGGGCCAGACAGAGTCTGTGGTTTGCGTAAGGCAGCTGTAGACAGACTGGAGACGTGTTTGTTAGCTGAACTGCCTGAGCTTGCTGGTGATGGAGAAACCCTCAGTTTCAGCCCCAGGTGTGGCCACCTGAAACGTCTCCAGACGTCGCCAGACATCTCTTGGGGACCGCAGTCATCCCCAGCTGGGAGCCACTGGTCTAAAGACTTGGGGGCAGGACCGACCCTCAGTGCAAACTGAAACAGAATTCTTAGTGACCCAGTCGTTAATTTGACAAATAAAAAAATTTTTTTCCCACTTTTGGAAAAGGCTGGGGTTTAAGTCATTTTGAGGGCATCTTGTTTCCAAAGGGGGAAGGATCAGAGAGTTGCATTATTTTGGTCCCTGCCTTATGAGGGTTCTTGAGCTTCTTTCAGTATAGTGAAACTCTAGTGTATTTGTGTGAGAGTGTTGGGTGTTTTGGTTTTAGTTTTAAATTTTTATTTTTACTTAGGACATCTTTCTGATGTCCTTAAATAGGGAGGTGACACTTGAAGAAGCACTTTGGTTTGTGAATAAGAAGATGTGTTTGTGTGCCTGTTTGTGTGTGTGTGTGCATGTTTTTTAATACTCTGTTCTTGAATTAGCTGATCATTGCCATTGGTGTCCTAGATTTTGAGGTATTTAGGTAAGCACAGAGTTGAATTTAATTGTTTTCCCAAAGGGATTTGCTTGCTGTGTTGCTAAATGAAATTGAGGACGGTACACTTGACCTTTCCAGGTGAGGGGTGGGAGAGTAGGATGTGTTTGCAAATCATAGGAACTGAAACATGAACACCAGGACCATATGGCGTTCAGAAACTTCTATGATAATTTCAATGAATAAGTAACGTGCTTGAAAATCACATTTAAAAGTACACTTAGTGCTCATTGCAAAATGTGGAGAGAGCGCTTTGGGAGTTGAGGAAGAGATTCATTGGCATTCTTTTCTACCCCATGGTACCCTCATTGTGTCAGCTATAGACCAGAAACTGATGTGTCACCTGAAGATTGTATTGATAGTTTGGTGTTATATCTGTGGGGAGAGATTCAGATTGCTGTTGGTTGACAATTTGCTGAATAAGAAAGATCATGCTTTCCTAATACTTTATTTTTTAATAAATTTATTTATTTATTTATTTTTGGCTGTGTTGGGTCTTCGTTGCTGCACGCGGGCTTTCTCTACTTGCGGCGAGCGGGGGCTACTGTTCGTTGCGGTGCGTGGGCTTCTTATTGCGGTGGCTTCTCTCACTGCGGTTGTGGCTCGTGGGCTCTAGAGAGCAGCCTCAGTAGCTGTGGCACAGGGGCTTAGTTGCTCCGCGGCATGTGGCATCTTTCCGGACCAGGGCTCGAACCCGTGTCCCCTGTATTGGCAGGCGGATTCTTAACCGCTGCGCCACCAGGGAAGTCCCTATCCTAATACTTTAATGTATCATTTTTAAACGTTGTGATTCTTTTTCTCTCACTAAATAAAATTTCATGCCACTGAATAAAATTTAACGCTTACAAACAAATATTGTGCGACTGATAGCTTATTGAAGTTTTTCGTGGTTTTTTTTCCGTTGATATTAGCTCTGGATGGATTATATAGTTGTAAGCCCAACTGGGTCATGTTATGTTACCTCTCTCATACCAGATTTTCATGTGACAAGTCCTATCTTGGTCTTTGTATACGGGATTTATTTGGCATATCATGGTGTGAGTTGGGAAAGTGCTTTTCATTCGTCACGTGTGACATATATATGGTTGAATCTGCTGTCGTGGGGTGATGGGTAAATGATACACATGTCTATATATATATGCTCATATACATCAATGCATGCTCACAATACTGATTTCGCCAATTCTACAAGCGTTAAATACTTGTTATTAGTGTCATAATGCTTTAAAGAAGAAATCAAGTTTATATGTGTCTTGGTTAGTGTCTCTTTTTCTCCTCCTTTGAATAACTCATACTTTTGCACTGAACTTGTAAAACCTGCAAGCATAATAAAATGTCATTTTGCAGGAACGAATGGATATTAAATGACTTACCTGAAGAGTATATGAAGCAAATATGTTTCCCCATTGATTCTTAAATTAAAAATGAAGGATGTTTCCTGAATATTTATTTCCCTATACCTACAGTGCTACGTTTGTTTTTCCTCAAAGTTTAAAAAAGAAGAGTGACTTTGTTTTGGTTGGGATCCTGCTGTTTGTTTTGAATGCACAGCCAGGGCATGCTGGCTGTATTCTGTACTCAGCCATAATAAAGTGGTTCTCAGTGATTCTGATGAAACAAGAGGCTGCTTGGCTTTGTGGCAGGTGCATTGGACTTGTGCAGTTTGGTTTTGTTCTGTTTTCTGTCTCGGTTGTTGCTAATAGATAGATGACAGTTTACGATATTTGTGACATTTGTTGAATGAGTAAGCGAATGAATGAATGCACAGAGAAGGCCTTGAGTGCTGTTCTAGTTTCTATCCCCTGGAGCATCCACTATGCAGAAGCAGTGTTTCTTGCCAAAGCATATGTAGAGAGCCGTGTTCTACACCCAAGTGTGATGGGGTGAGGGCTCCCTGACTGCCGTCATGAGGTGGCATTCAAAGAAGTTGCCATTAGCAACCTACCAGTTGTCTTGTCCCTTGTGTTTTATTATTTTTTATGTTTTGCTGCTATTTTCTGCTATGATATTGTGAGTACGGTACAAATTTCTGTTTTGTGAGGGACCTTCCTATCTCACCTCAGATGAAAGAGGGCCCTCGGTTGCCCTGTTTACACACTGGGTGTAATAAAATCCAGTCTTAGGTGCAGAGGGATGATTCTGCTTGTGTGATATCATTCTAAAAGGTCCTCAAGTTCTTAACGAGGAAGGAGGGCCTAAGGAATTAAATCACAGAACCTTGTATTGGAAATAGTAACGGCGGGGATTTAGAAATTGCTCTCAATTTTTTCTTCTGAACTCGTGTTTAATATCATCTCAGGGTGGGTGCTAACGGCACTGATCTTCCATTGCTGTCTTTTTTTCCTCTTTGTCGTAGTCTTTACATTTGTGCTGTCACGTATGGTAGCCACTGGCCACGTGTGGCTCTTTAAATTAAATTAATTAGAATTAAATTCAATTTAGAAGTCAGGCCCTCCGTTGTACTGGCCACATTTCAAGTGCTCAGTAGTCACATGTGGCTAAATGAATACCTTACTAGATAACGAAGGTACAGTGCAGAAAGCTTTATCAGATGAGAGATGGTTAGTTAGATTTTTGCCTAACAGGTATTCCAGGAAAGAGAGGGAGGGGAAAATACCTCAAGTCTGAAGAAGAGAGAAATTTCAAACCAAGTGACTAGAACAGTGAATAAAAATTCAGCACATCAAAAAAATTACTACATGAAGGCTCATCATCATGTCATTTTAGAAAATCAGGGATAAAGGCAGTATCTAAGCACTTTCTAGATTTAAAAAAAAGTCATAGGAAGGATTTTGAATCAGAATGACATCATATTTCTTAAATTAGAAAACAGACTGAGCTTAGAATTCTATGAAAATTTATTTTCACTGAGAATTTTGAAGTCATTCCCTCACTGGTTGTTAATTAAGAGTAGCATAAAGTTGTTTGTCCATGTTCAGGATATCAGTATAATTTAGATTTCATACATCACTTCTCAGGAAGCTACTAGAGAATGTGTCCCATCAGAATGAGAGAGTAAACCAAGAAAGGGGAAGATTTGGGGTCCTGGAAACAGAAAGAGGCAGAAGGAAGTCTCAGGATGCTGGTGTGATCTCGGGGCATCTGCTCTGAGCCGACCCACCTCTGACGGGTACAGACTGGAGCAGAGACCAGAGGAAGGTCTGGTGTGTATATATGTGGGGAGAGGGGGTGGGGGTGAGGGCAGGATAGACATGGAACTGTGACAGATTATCTGAGTTAAAAATTGAAAGGTTGTGGAGGGTGTTGGAGGAATTATCAAAGAAAATAAAAGCAGAGGCAACTAATAATCCCAGGAAAATTGAAGAGTTGCATAAGAAAGGAATCATAATCACACTGCACTGCTTGCTCAGCGGTGCCGATTCCATTGTCAAAATAATACGTGTGCAGTCTAGATTTAACCCCCCACATGTTATACTGTCGGGGAAACATGGGAGGGCAAGTCCAGGATTGGTGATGGGAATTTTAAAAACCAAAAATCCTCTTCCATGTGTGAGAAAATCAAGTAAAGTGGTATCTGACGTTGATAGGATATATTATAAGCAGCTTACTTAGAAACATGGAAGTCCATACTAGGGAGCACTGCCAATAACAAACAGTTGTAAGGTTTGAAAGTGGTTGCTTTGTGAAGTAGAATTGAGGATAGATGGTGCTGGAAAGCTTGCCGTGAAAAATGAGTGTTTTGCCTCCCCTGTGTGCGTGTACTACTTTGAAAAGAATAAAAATGGTTTGGAAAATGAAAGTACACAGTATATATACCTTGGGCAGAATTATAGAAGTTTTAGTATGGTTCAGATTCGGGGTTCTCCACCTTGGTGATATTGACATTTGATCCAAATAATTCTTTGTGGAAGGGGCTCTATGCTGTGTGCTGTGGGATGTTCCGCAGCCTCCCTGGCCTCACCAGATGCCAGTAGCATTCTTCCCCGGAGTCCTGGCAACTAAAAATGTTTCCACACGTTGCCCGGTGTCCCGGGGTTGGGGCCGGGGGCGAAATCAGCGCCATTGGAGAAGCACCGATTTAAAGGATTTAAAATCTGGTATGGAATGAATCATCTCAATATATAAAAACACTGGTCAGCACAGTATGGGCAATGCAGGAAACAGCAGCTTCATCACGCAAAGCTTGAACCCCACACGGAGCAAAAGAAGTGGTTTGGAATTCTCTGGCACCGTGAACCGCCGCCGCCCACCCCTGCCTTTGGGACCAGAATGTGTCTTAGCCCCTGGCTCTTGGCCCGGTTAATTCAGGGCTCACTAAAAAAAGAAAAGGACTCAGGAGGAAACCGCGGCTCCTCTGTCATGCACCGTGGCTTCGGAAAACATATTTTAGATTTTTCACATTATTTTCAGGGTGATAAAACTGCATTTCTCCAGAGTGGAAATGTTAATCATTATGGCAACTTCGGGAAAAAAATGCACGCTTTGGATATATTTCTCTGCTCAGTTGGCTGCAGGACGAGATACATTCCTCCTACCTCCCCACCCCCCTCTCCCTCCCTCCCTCCCTCCCTCCCTCCCTCCCCCAGCAATTCTTTTGCAAGTTCTTGGTTCAGTTCCTTGCAAGGTGTTTTCCCTTAGAATTTACAAAGGAAGTCAACAGGAAAACGGTTCCTCAGATTTTTTTTTTTGATGTGGATGAAACCTCATAAATAATTTAATATCCTCATTTCACAGCTGAAGAATCTCTGGTTCAGAGAGTTTCTTATAATTAATTAGGAGCAAAGTGAGGCCTGTAACTCTGCTCCTCTTTTTTTTTTTTTTTTTTTTTTTTAACGTTTTCATTTAAACAAATAAAATGCATGTGCACAGTAATGCTGTGGAAGGAAGACAGAACAGGGCAGTGAAATGGATCAGGCCTCTGGTATGTTTTGTCAGCACTTCCATACAGTTCAGGGTTCTGAGCATGATCTGCCAGGAGCGTGTGCCCTTCCTTGTCAGCTTAGACAAAATGAAGGAAAAAATTTTAAAAAAAAGAAGCCAGAAGTTCATGAGGGGCTGCTTAACTCCAATTCCTCATGGTCCAGACAGAGCCCCTTTGGGGGGTAGGGGGTCTAGGATGATGCAGGAGCAAGTCAGAAAGGGAAGGCTCTGGTCCCCCCCGTCTCCCAGCTCTTGTTGGGGCAGTCCTGGAGCCAGCATGCGCAACCACTGCAGCTGTCCTCACACTGGTGGCCCAAAGAGTGACGTTGGTCCGTACTGTTCGGGCGACTCCTTCCTCCCTCTGCTGGATTGAGGCAGCCGCATTCTCTCCACCGACTGGCCCTCCGGTACTCTGCTTGCTGTCAGCATCCTCATTCCTGAGTACCGTGGTAGCGAGAGCATCCCCCGATATTTTGGGAAACTTCCGTGCCTTCCTCTTGCTCCCATTCGTTGCCTCCAGTACCACTCAAGCAGTAGCCCCTTTCTCTTCTACCTTGCCTGACTTCTTGTGCCAACAAGTGCCACCTCCTCCATGAAGCCTCTCTAGATTTCTTCCATGCGGAGAAGACGGCGTGCATGAGTCCTGGTCATCCTGTCAGCCGCGGTCCTCCTTGTCCTCCATCTCAGTAGCAGTTATTTGCTAGTCTTTGCCTGATTTTTGAGAGACGACTGTCACTAGAAGCCAAGAACACCACACTATTTTGGATTTCCTCCTACCTTGCCATACTCTCCTCTGTCTCATTGGCCAGGTCCTTCTTCTCAGGGTTCAGTGGTCAGTATATATAATATATATAATATATATATATAATGGACTATATTATATATATAATCGATTATATAATATATAGTCGATTATATACTATATATGTAGTCGATTATATATATCACATATACAGTCGACTATATATATTACATATGTAGTCAATTATATATATTATATATATAGTCGATTATATATGTATAATCTATTCTTTTTCAGATTCGTTTCCATTATAGGTTATTACAAGATACTGAATATAGTTCCCTGTGCTATACAGTAGGTCCTTGTTCTTTATTTCATATATAGTAGTATCTGTTAATCCCAAACTCCTAATTTATCCCTCCCCCCTTCTCCCTTGGGTAACTGTAAGTTTATTTTCTATGTCTGCGAGTCTGTCTCTGTTTTGTAAATAAGCTCATTTATATCATTTATTTATTTTTTATTTATTTATTTTTATTTATTTATTTATTTATTTTTGCTGTGCTGCACGGCTTGTGGGATCTTAGTTCCCTGACCAGGGATTGAACCCAGGCCCTCGGCAGTGAAAGCTCGGGGTCCTAACCACTGGACTGCCAGGGAATTCCCTGTATCAGTTTTTTAGATGCCACATGTAAGTGATATCGTATGATATCACTTGTCTTTCTCGGTCTGACCTAACTTCACTTAGCATGACCATCTTGAGACCAGTGGTTCTCAGCGGGCGAGTATGCCCTCAAGGGGACATGGGCAGTGTGGGTCAGTTTTGATTGTCACCCCTTGGAAGGATGGGGGATTCCTATCGGTGTCTAGTGGGAAGAGCCTGGGATGCTGTTCAGTATCCTGCAGCGTAGAGGATAGCCCCACCACAGACACAGCGGTCTGATCTAAATGCCAGCAATGCCGAGGATGAGAAATCCTGCATCAGATGCTTCCATCCGGGCCCACAGCTTCAGAGGTCATGGTTACTGCCGGACTTAACTCTGTGACTGTGACCTCTCCCGCTTGCTCAGACCTGTGTGTTTAACTACCTAGTTAACAGCCTGCTTGCAGAGCCAGTGGGCGTTTCAAAGTTCACTCCTCAGAAGACTCTTGATTTCTCTTCCGCTCAGCCTTCGTGCATCCCGGGCAATGGCCCCACCTTCCAAATTTTGCTCAAGCTCTGAACCTAGAAGTCGTCCTTGCTTCTTCCGTCCCCTCCCCAGCACGCCTCCGCCCTACCGGTGCGTCCTCCGGGTCGCACCCCCAGAACACCTCGGACTCTGTGCGTCCCTCTCCATCTCGTCTCTCGTCTTCCCTGCACTGTGTGAGCCACTGTGTTCCTCTGCGGAACAAGAGCTGCTTTGGGTTTTGTTCTAAGAGCGATGGGGGCCCCTGAAGGGTTTCTGAGTAGAAAGATGGTCACATTTTCTTTTCTCGTTCAGTCTGGTGCTGGGTGAAGAGAGGTCAAGAAGACGGGAGCAGACTCCTTTCCAAGGGCTGCAGAGTCCTCCGTGATCCAGGACCTGCTGTCACTCACTTCTGCTGCCCAGTCCGCTGGCCTTCCTCCCTGTCTCCCAGTCGCCAAGGTCGATCTCACCACGGGACATTTGCACTTGCTGGCCACTCTCGCTCCCATTCGAGGGCTCCCTCCTCGTAGAGCTCCATCCCAGCCCCCGGTGTAAACTCAGCTCCTTGTCCGCTGGTCCCTTGTCTCCCGCTACCAGTTTGAGCGACATCACGTCTCTCCTGTTAAACGGTCTCGTTGTGAGTTTTCTGGCGAGTTTGTTGTCACTGATCTCCCCTCACCGAGATCCCCCCAACCCCCCTTCTCACTGTCCGGCCGGGTGAGTGTCACGTGACGGCAGACCTCAGGTGTCCCGGAAACCAGGGCCGCACTGAGCAGCGTTTCCGCTTTCCGCAGGACTACTGTCCGGCCGGGTGAGTGTCACGTGACGGCAGACCTCCGGTGTCCCGGAAACCAGGGCCGCACTGAGCAGCGTTTCCGCTTTCCGCAGGACTGGGCGTGTGGTTCTCAGTAAGCACGCGCTGAGTTGCGTTGAATCTAGAAACACCTGTGTTTTCACTTAGCGTGTGTTAGGATGCTAGAGGAAAATGAGAGATGGGTAGATGTTTCAGCGACTGGAATTCCCTGGGGATGTGATCACAGTCGGTTCTCAGATAGCGAGACTTTTGAACAGATTTGTGTGTGTGGACAGTCACGTCGTGTGCTTTACCTAGAGACGTAAGCCTGCCGTTCACCTACGGCGGTTGTCCACCATCTGACGCCGTTATTATTTCAGCTTCTTAAGACCTCCTATTTCAGAAGTCTGCCTGCTTCGGGAACGGTCGAGAATGTATTCGAGATGTCTTCGTTGATATGTTTTGCCTGACTTTGGGTATTTTTTTCATTGACAGGTAACTGAAGACAGAAAACAGGCCTAAAAATAAACCCTAGAAGGAAGAAGGGATTTGCCTACATTTGGCTCTGAGTAAGTGGAATTGTAAAATGGATTTCTTTCTTATTCCATAATGAATATCCTGTCAACCGCTCCACGTTTTCTGGGCTTAAAAATTAACTATTACTGTATTGGCTGTACGTACCGGAAACAGTGATTTCCCAGGATTTCTTGTAATAGGTGATTTGGTAACCAGAAAATGCTTTATATCTGCGTCGGCACTTCGTAGCAAGCTTCTATTTTATTTAGCTTCTGGAAGTCAGAAATTTTAGGAGAGAGAAATGGAGATGGTTGTTAAAGTGCGTGTGCTTTCGAGGGAAGCATCGTTGCTGCTGTTTTTTCCCATGTGCGTTTCAGGTACTTATTTTTCCTCAGATGGCTGATTTATAATAAACAGAGTTTTTTGACTCTTTTGCCTTTTACAGGCTCCCTTTGTCTTGTATGTGCCTCTCAGAATGTGTTTGGAAAATGACAGGCATCCAGACAGGCAGCCACTGCTTGTGGACCAACCAGAATTTTCCATAAAAACCTTGTTTGGCACCATTGTGAGGCAACGTGGCCTGTGCTATAGGCCCCTGGGGAGGCGTTTTCCTTCTGTCTGAGCCCCACGTGGACTGTTGTGAGGGGTAGAGAGAACCCAGACTCACCGAGAACAGGGCCGTCTGGGTTCTGGAGTTGCCATCTTGGCTGCTGTATTTCACCCAGTTTACAGCGAGGCCCAATTCTCACCCACATCAAGAACATCCTTTTCAGACCACCTTTTATGAAAGTCTCCTCTTTCTGGGATGACCATCCTTTGAATCTGTTACTTCTGGAGCATTGTGGAGTATACAAGGATGTGTGAGATGTGTCTTGTGTTTTGGGGTAAGGGATTACACGTGCTGGAAAGCTGTGGTGTGGATGGGCTGTGCCGTGGGTGGTGCAGACATCTCCTGCTGTGGGAATTCCTAGGAAGGGTCTATTAGCCTGTGCTGGAGCAGCTGAGGAAGGCTGGACCTTTCTCTTGAAAGGGACACTTGGGTTGGGTTCGGTGCTGCATGGGATTTCAATACGTACTGAAGAAATGCGTTCTAGACGGGGACTCTGTGAGCAAAGGGGAGGAGTCAGGAATAAGAAAGCTTTTTTTTTTTTTTTAGGGAAAAGTGGATAGGCCAGCCTGGTGGAATGCAGGGGACTGGGGGGAGGGGCAGAAAAGGTATAAGGAAGAGGCAAGGACTCTGAACTTGACCCCGTCTGCACAGTGCCTAAAGGAGACTGATTCAGATTCTCCTAGCATTAGAGCTGCCATCTTTGTGCACCAAAGGTGACCTTTAGAACCAGCCCCCACGGGTGAAGAAGGATGAGTATATCATGGCAAAATACTTCTGCAACACTTACTGTGTGCCAGACACTGCCATAGTTTGGTTAACTTTATTGAGTCATAATTCACACAGCTGACAATTCACCCATCTGGAGTGCACATACAATTCAGTGGTTTTTAGTGTATCCACAGAGTTGTGCAACCATCACAGTTGATTTTAAAACATTTCATCACTCCCCAAAGAATCTCATACACGTTAGGAGTCACTCCCCATTCCCACCTCCCCCAGCCCCTGGTCACCTCCAGTCTACGGTCAGGGTCTGGGGGTCTGCTCATGCTGGACATTTCATGTAAATGAAATCAATCATGTAACGTGTGCTTTGTGACTGGTTTCTTTTTTACTTAGCATAATGTTTTCAAGTTTCTTTGTAGCATTCCTTTTGTTTGCCAAGTAACATTCCATTGTATGAATAGACCACATTTTGTTTATCTGTTCATGAATCAGACACCGTTATTTTTGAAGACTTCTATTTTGAAGTAATGTTGGACTCAAAAAGAGGCTGCAGAAATAGTACAGTGAAGTCTATCTAGAGCACCTTCCTCCGCCTTTCCAGGCTGATAACATCTTATGTGAAGATACTACTTATCGAGAGAAGGAAATTGACATCGGCAGTGTTGACACAAATGCAGACCTTATCTGGATTTTAGCCGTTCTTATGTGTGTGCGTGTGTGGGTGCATGTGGACAGTGTATGAAATATAATCACGTGTAGATTCGAGCAACCCCCACTGTAATCTGATGCAGAACTCTTCCATCAGCACAAGGAAAGCTCCGTATGCCCAGTCTGTATGGTCACCCTCTCCAGCTCCTGGCAACAACTGCCTTCTCCGTCTCTGTAATTTCATCCTTTCAAGAATGTTCCATAAATGGACTCATGCAACGTGCGGCCTTTTGAGACTGCCTTTAGTGACTTAGCCTCCAGCCCTTCAGATCCATCCCAGGTGTTGTGTATCATTACCAGCGCCTATGCCTAGTATTCCACAGTCTGGATGCACCAGTGTGTATTTATCCGCTCATTCGTTGAAGGATGTTTGGGATCTTCCTAGTTTGAGGCTACGACAAACAGAGCTGCTGTGAACACCCACGCACAGGTTTTGGTGTGAGCCAGATGCTGTTTTCAGGTCCCATTTATTCCTCATGCTGTCCGGCGAGGTCGGTGCCATTGTTGCCTCTATTGTCCAGAGAAGGATGCTATGGCACAGGGGAGCCCTGGGCCTCCCCAGGTCATGTGGGCAGTGCTGGAGCTGCCGAGTTTAGAAGATGCAGAGATGGCATTGGGCTTCCCCACCTTTAGGACACTGCTCAGGAGAGAGTTCTGGCCCAGCTGATGCGGAGAGCAAGCCACCCCGCGTCCCCCACCAAAGAGAAGAGCGCCAGCGTCAGGGCTGGGATCGGAGCCGCGCCGCTGGGGATGAATCCCTTTCGTGGACAGAAACAGACCCAGCTCGGAGGCAGCCAAGCCCATTGTCCTGTTGAGCTGCATCCCCCTTTGGAGGCCTCTGTGTGTGATCGGGGAGGAGGGTCAGGCACCTGGGAGCCCGGGGAAGCCCTGCAGGTGTTGTCAGCTCTTGGGGTGATGGAAGTCAAACCCACGGTCCACGGGGCACGCACCCGTGTTATTGCTGCCGAGAGCCACCCGGCTGCGCTCCCAGAGCCGCTGCCCACGCGCGTCTCCGGGAGCTGCCTTCAGAGGGGCTGCTTGCTTCCACCTGGAGTTCAGTCATCCAGGCGGCGAGAGGCTGAGCGGTGTCCTCTGTTCTGCCCTTTGTCACTGTTGTTGTAGTGCCAGGACAGAGGCAGGGGAGCAGGAGAGCCCCCCTGCTTCCATCACCCGTGCCTCTGGCCCTTCTGGGAGGCTGGTTGGGTCCTCTGAGCCTCGGTCTTCTTTCCTGTGCAGCGAGGAGGTTAATCCCTGCTTCGTAGTTTTTCGGTACAGCGTGTGCAGCGTTGTCTTGAGTGCCTCGAGTCAGTGCACGTGCCTGTTCTTCCTCCTGCTCTTCTCCCACTTCCCCGGCCTTATGCACAGTCTGGGAGTGACGGAGAACCCCGGACTACACAGCGTTTGCTTTGGGGCTGCGTTCTGTGTGCGTGTGTGTGTGTGTGTGTGTGTGTGTGTGTGTGCAAGCGCGCGCACATGCGTGTTGCTTATTCTAAGCGCCTGCCTTCTGCTTTCTCATTTTTCTCTGCTGTTCTTTTTTTTTTTTTGGTAGGGGGTTCCTAGTAACTGGGATGGGTGGCCACTTCCCACCAATTCCTTTCTATTCATAAAATCCAAGAAGGGCTCAAATGAGCCAGGTAGCTGTCATTAAAAGGAGCCCTGACTCTGAGAGAAGTGGTTCCCTGGAGCCCGGAGAGAGTTTCCCGTTAGAATTAGTTAGAACTGGGCACAGTAACAAGGACAAAACAGTGTCTTTTGTGGATCTCATGTGGGTGGACCGTTGTGTTAAAGACCAGACCAGTTGCCGGGGTTTTCATCCTAGGTTGGTGCAGGTGGCAGCCCGGGGAGGGGTGGGGTTTGTTCAGCAGGCCTGGGGTGCCATGGGCCAGAGTGGGGTGTTGCTCATTTGTCTTATCGAACGCCATAAAGCGTCCCGGGTGCCCTTGGAACCATCGCCCGCTGATTTAAAGACGTGAATTCCACGTGGTGGAACAATTGCACTTTCTGTGGTCTCCAGCTGATGAAATGTGCTTGACGAGGTGCTGTTGATAGCGTGATTCAGCCCTTCCTTCCTCCCTTCCTTCCGACCTTCGGTTCACATTTATTCAGTGTACTTTTCTTTCAGACAACGTTTGTCTTCTTGAATGCCCAGAACACACAGGTAGAGCCCCACAGACACTCCCTCCCTCCAGGTTATCAGGAAAGCTGCTTTCCCCCGAGAAGCTACTCCTTTCCTCTCGAACCCACGCAGCCTGGGCAAGGGCCGTTGGGAGCAGCCATGTCCCAACTGAGGGATTGAAAGTCTGGTGAACTTCTTCACGATGGAATCTGATGCAGATAGACATTACGTTCTGATTAATTAAATTCAAGAATAAGCTCTTGAAATTGGCTGTCAATTCTGGTTGTAAACTGGCCCGAAAATGGTGAGATGTTTCTTTCGTTTCTGACATCTGTTGCTACTTCTGGCTCTTGTACCAAATCAAAGTATGTTGTTTTTCTTAGTGTTTCCTTTTGGCTTTCCTTGTAAACATGGGTGGTTCCCAGAGATCTCTTTCTTGGTTTAGGACAGTGGCTCTCAAGTGGGGCCAGTTTTTTACCCCCAGGGGACACTTGGCAAAGTCTAGAGACATATTTGATGGTCACATTTGATTGATTTGATTGGGGGTGTGTGTGATACTGGTGTCAAGGGATGCTGCCAAACATCCCACAATGGACAGGACAGTCTCCCGCACCCCATCACACACCAGAGGATTATCTGGCCCCAGATGTCAATAGTATGAGCTTGGCTGCTTTGGGATTTGGCCCAAAACTTGGCACGTGTTGAATATCGCCCTCTGTCTTCTTTCACAGTAGTTTAGCGCCTGTTGGCATTGACTCTGAAACACCACGGTCAGGAGCTTTTGATCCTCCTACGATGTCACGAATACGCAGTATGACTATACTTTTAGAAAAGTATATGCTTGGATTTCTGTTCCTAAATTATGTTTTCCTTTGCAGGAAGAAATACGTTTTTGACAGTGTGATCGTATGTGTAAATTCATAGGCATCGATTCAGTTCAACTTCATTTAATTTATAGTCTGTTAAAAAGTTTGCATAATTTATTTTTTTTTTTTTATGAACAGTAATAATTCTAAATCTTATTACTTAGAATAATTGCGGGGAATTTCCTGGCAGTCCAGTGGTTAGGACACGGCGCTTTCACCGCCCAGGGCCCAGGTTCGATCCCTGGTTGGGGAGCGAAGATCCCACAAGGCATGCTACACGGCCATCAGAAAAAAAAATTGTGGGATCCTCCAAGTTCCTACTTATTGATTGATTGATTGATTGATTGATTGGCTGTACCACGAGGCATGTGGGATCTTAGTTCCCCGACCAGGGATCCAACCTGCGTTCCCTGCAGTGGAAGCTTGGAGTCTTAACCTCTGGACCACCAGGGAAGTCCCCAAGTTCCTACTCTTATAAGATACTTCTGTGCACAATTAGCAGATTTTTAAAGGAACCCCCGACCTGAAAATAGTCCTCCAGAAGACTGTAACTGAAAGATCATGCCTTTACTTAATACCTATTTAAGTCAGATTTACAAGGGATTATTTTTTATAGTGATAATATGCGTAACATATAATTTACCATCCTAACCATTTTTTTCTCAATAGGTGACAGTTTTATTTCCCATCTTAACCATTTTCAAATGTACAGTTCCGTGTCGTTAAGTATGTTCACATTGTTGTGCAACCATCCATGTGCAGACCTTTTTTCATCTTCCCAAACTAACGCTCTACACTCATTAAACAACTCTCTATTCCCCTCTCCCGGCCCCTGGCACCCACTATTCTTCTTTATGTCTCTGAATTTGACTATTCTAAGGACCTCATATAAGTGGAATCATATAAGGTTTGTCTTTTCGTACCTGGTTAATTTCACCCAGTGAAATGTCTTCGCAGTTCAGCGATGGTGTAGCATGTGTCAGAACCGTTTTCCTTTTTGTGGCTGAATAATGTTCCATTGTGTGTGTGCCCCATAGTTTGTTTATCCCTTCCCCCATCGATGGATAGTTGAATGGTTTACAAAGAACTCTTTTAAAGTTGGGTCCCTTTATGTCTGACTTGTGACCACTGTTTAGACATAGAAAGTGTTCAGGTGGTGTGTGGGGAAATGACGAGGTACTCACACAGAACACTCCAGAATCTTCCTCATACTGTTCCTCAAGTGCCCTTAACACAATTCTCTGCTGATGTAGGAACTGTCTTCTGACGTGAGCTTATATGTTCATCCCACCTGCCTCGTTCCCGTCAGCTTCCGAAGGAGAGAGCAGTGGAAGGAGTATTTTGATGGGTAGCGGAAGTGTTCAGAATGGCACCCTGTGCCAGCCCACGTCCCACCGTGCTCTCTTGCATTGAGGGCTCTTCCTCTGTAGCTTTTGACCAGAACCCCCTAATGGGGATGTGTGAATGTCCCCCGCTGCCCCTGAATATGTTTTCCTCTTTCCACCTCTTGTGCCTTTCCTTCTCTGCGAAAGTGTAAACTCTGGCTCTGTGTGTATAAGCTTTTGAGACACTTTGCAATCAACATGATGAAGTCTTTATGTGAAAGAGTTCTTGATTATTCAGAAATGTGTCTGTAACTTAAGCATCATCTACTTAGCGCTCCTGTATTGGGATCTGATTTTGTCCTGATGCGTTATTGCGGTACTTAATCCTAAAGCAACTGTTGTTTACTTGCAGGGGTGTCTTTTCAACGCTCATGAGCTTATAACTTTATTTACACAGAACAATTGAAATGAATTTCTTTGACATTTTGTTGCAAAGTAGGAAAACAGAATTCATGTGGTATCTGTTCGTTTGTTTCGCAGGTAAGGAGTGCCTTCTGAGTGCTGGGTGCTGAGAATGGAGCAGGATATTATTTTGCTAGGGGTGCCTGCCACACAAAGATTCAATCTGGTTTTTGGTCTGAGATGGAAATCGTAGGGTGCAGACTTGGAGCTTGATGTAAGCGCAGTAGAAATAGTTGAAAATCTGTTACAAAATTTATATTATCTCTGGCAAGTTACCTTACTCAACAAAGTGCTCTCGTGGCATTTTTAAGTCTTTTAAAATACACAGACACCAGCTACCTTTTGTTTTTTCAAACTAAATAAGGCGCTGTTATATGCATTTTTTTTTTTTTGGTAAACCTAAAGAAAAGCTTCATTTGAAAGGCAGATACTCACAGCAGAAGGATTTTCTGGTTTATTTTATGTTGCTGATTAATTTGAAGTATGATTCAAGTTTTAATTTATAGTTTCTTTATTAAATTAATTACATTATTGGGTACGCATTTAGTCTTTATTTTTATGTTGCTGATTAATTTTAAGTGTGATTCACATTTTTTTCTTTGTTAAATTAATTACATTATTGGTTACTTTCATTCTTTCATTTACAAACCTTCTAATCGGAGGCACTGCATTTGACAGTGATAAAGGGCTGGGTATTTCCTGACCTTTACTATTTTTCCATCCACTTTTTTTAAAGTTTTTTTTTTTTAATGTATTTATTTAATTTATTTATTTTTGGCTGCGTTGGATCTTCGTTGCTGCACACAGGCTTTCTCTAGTTTCGGAGAGCGGGGGCAACTCTTTGTTGCGGTGCACGGGTTTCTCATTGTGGTGGCTTCTCTTGTTGCGGAGCACGGGCTCCAGGCACGCGGGCTCAGTAGTTGTGGCTCGTGGGCTCTAGAGTGCAGGCTCAGTAGTTGTGGCTCACGGGCTCTAGAGCGCAGGCTCAGTAGTTGTGGCGCACGGGCTTAGTTGCTCCGCCCGTGGGATGCATGTGGGACCTTCCCGGACCAGGGCTTGAACCCGTGTCCCCTGCCTTGGCAGGCGGATTCTTAACCGCTGCGCCACCAGGGAAGACCTCCATCCACTTTGAAGACATTTTTCTGTGTGACCGCATAGTGTTTGGTTTACAAAACGTATGTTCCTCTAAAACACCAAATCTAAGCTGCAAATGTGTTTTCAGCTGAGTCTTGTCACAGTGTTTACTGACATAGAATGTTGTCACTTTGCGTGCTGTAGCTGTTTGTCTTTGTCAGTGGATGTAGGTAGAATATTCATCTTGCATGAAATTCAGATAAGCAGGGAACAGGTGGATTTATGGCTCTCGAAACCTGTGGACTCTGCAGCTGCGGTGAGTTCTTGAACTGTGAATAAAGAAATTCTGGACTGTGGCTAGCAAGGGCTGGCGTGACCTGATTGGCCACAAAATACGTCACCCTGTCAGGGATCTGTTTCTTGCGACGTGTCCTCTCTGGTTTGGTCCTGATGCTGTGATGCTGCAGCCGTGCGCTCCCTTTGAGAGGAGAGTGAGATGCCTCCTTCGTGTAGCAGCCCGGGCATGGGCAGAGCTGCTCCGCATCCCCGGGAGGCTTTGGGGTCCCAGTGGCTAAAGCAGGTTCTCGGGTCCATTTAGTCTCTGGAGGTTGAGGAGTGTCCGCACCACAGGCTCTGTGTCAGCCAGGTAGGGTGCACGCGAGGCTCGGCGAGCGGGCGCCCCTCCTGGTGTCACAGGACTTCATCGACAGGACTGCAGCACTTGCAGGACGAACGGAGTGGGGTGTACCAGGCCGTGCAGGGATTTTGGAAATGGCAGCTGAATTACTGCATTTTGGAATCGCTTTTGGAATCCCAGAGTCATGGCTGGGACAGACTTCCTGCCCCGTGTGTCCACTGTCCCCCAGCAAGAAAGAATGTTCCTTGGAGAAAGTGCAGAAACGACTGTGAAAATGTTCCCTTCTGTTGATACTGCAGAAGTGATTATCAAAAGTGAGTGTCCCCTGCCACACACACACACACACACACACACACACACATTTCCCTAGAGTGGAAACATCCTCTGCTTGCTGACTGCATCCACTGTCTCAGAGAAGGAATGAGCTGTGTTTAGTGCATTTGTGATTCATGGCCCAGGCTGGATGGCTTGTAGCCACTTCAGCCAGAGCCACTTTTTTCCGCAGCTTTATTGAGGTATGATTCACATACCATCAAATTCACCCCCTTAAAGTGTATGATTTGATCGTGTTTAGGGTACTCACAGACTTGTACAGCCGTCACCACAGTCTAATTTTAGAGTATTTTCAGTACCCCCAAAAGAAACCCCATACCCCTTAGCAGTCACTCCCCATTTCTTCCTCACTCTCCCCAGCCCCTGGCAACTGCAGATCTGCTTTCTGTCCCTGTGGATTTGCCTATTCTGGACTTTTCGTATAAATGGAATCATATGATACATGGCCTTTTCTGACTTGTTTCTTTCACTTTGCATAATGTGTTCAAGATTTCGTGCGTGCTCTAGCATGTGTCAGTGCTTCATTCCTTTTTATAGACAAATAATACTATTTCATTGTAGGGATAGACCCTATTTAGTCCATCCATTCATCAGTTGATGGACATGGGTTGTTTCCACGGTTTGACCATGGGAATCATGCTACTGTGAACATTCCAGTACAGGGTTTTGTGTGGATGTGTGCAAAAGTAAGATCAAAATGACCCAGTGAACCATTCGCTATCAAAATATTGGATTGGCCAAAAAAATGTTAGATGTTCCGTAAGAGGTTACGGAAAACCCCGAACAAACTTTTTGGCCAACCCAATAATAAAGGGAGGTTTTTAAGATGAAAATGTACATTTTTTCAAGTTAAGGATTTTTAAGGTAAGTATCCTTGTCAATTTGTTTTTGTCTTTTAGCACCCGCCCCGTCCCCCAAAGTATAGCACAACAGGGATATTTGAAGTTTAGAAGGTGTTGCGTCCTTCCCTGGGTTGGGACAAGCCAGGGCAAATGAGTGTGCTGTACCCAGGAATCCCTTGGACGCTGTGTGCCGCACATTTGGGCAGATACCAGGCCTGCTGAAGGCGGTGCAGTATGGAAACAGGTTTGTAGATGGACCTGGAGAACTCCAGGAGCACAAAACTGGGAGCAGGCTAATCAGGAAAGATCGGGTAACATGATGAGATGCAGCAGGTCATTTAAATGGCCCACATAGCTTGTTTGGATGAGGTAGGTTCAACCCTTTTCCTTTAACCCAGACTATATTTTTAGGCCAATCTAAGTATTTTCCGGGTTCATAACATTTTTCACGTATTGCCTGTAAATTTGGAATAAACGCCTTTTCTCTCGACTTCCTGTTTTTAAAAAATACAGTTCTTAAAATTACCAGCTTGTCCAAGGGTCCAGTGGTCAGTTTGTAGAAATTCCCATTCTTTAAATCCTTAAGAACCGCCACATTTTTTGAAATGAGTTATTCTTATTTTTCCAAGCCTAGATCCTCCATTGTGCCTGGTGTTAATTTGCCTCCCGGTCATTCTTCTCCTGAGGCCTTCGAGAAGCACGTGTGGCGTTAGAACTGTAATGAACGCCGTCGGATGGCCTTGGGCAGCCGCCCCGGATGCAGCCGCCCCCGATGGAACTTCCTATGAAGATGAGGTCGTTCCACACCCGTGCCATCCGGTGGAGCAGCCCCTGGCCCCGTGTGGATCTTGAGCTCTTGAAGTGTGGCCAGTGTGCCTGAGAAACTGGATTTTAGATTTGTTTCATTTTAATTCATTTAACATTAAAGAGCCACATGTGGCCAGGGGTTGCCCTTCATGGACAGGACGGGTAGATCAGGAGCCTTATTTGATGGGTGAGTTCATTGAGGCCCGCGATGGTGGCAGGAGACAAGATGTGTCTGTAGAAGAGCCAGACTGACCTGGGCCTTTATCTGGGGGGATACCTGGAAACCTGTGTGGTCCCTGACCCCTTGAGAGCAGTGGTTCTCTGAGGAGGTGGCTTTGCGTTTGCTTCCCCTCCCCCTCCCCAGATATCTGGCAGCGTCTGGAGGCGTTTGGGGTGTCACCGCCGGGGGCAGGGGAGCTCCTGGCATCTATTGGGGGGGATGCTGCTCAGCATCCTGTGGTGCACAGGACGGCCCCCCACAGAGTGATTTGGTCCCAAATGTTGCCAGTGCCTTGGGGGAGAAACCCTGCTGCAGATTCACGAGGCTGGCCTGGTCCTTCCATGTGGCGCAGACGGCCGCGGCCCCATCTTGTAAATGGTGAGAGGGAGCTTGCTCACGGGGTCGAACCTGGGCAAGTGTGCCACCCGGTGTGACCAAGGCGGAGGCGGTGAGTGGGGCGCCCGCCCCCCGTGTGCTGGTCCACTAAGTGTACGGCTAGGAAGGCAGCGTTTGTCAGGGGTCAGTCTGAGAGTGTCCTTTTAGGTGACAGAAGCCACAAACTCGTCCTCCCTGCTCTGCGCTGCTTTCTCTCAAGTTGAATTACGGGAACCCTGCCCCTCCCTGGTCACCAGCGTGGCGGGAGACGGCCGCGGGGCCTGGATGTGTCCTCGTCACTTCGGGTTTGGTGACTTACCCCTCCAAGATACTCAGAAAGCATTTGGAAAGGTCCTTTATTGCGAACCCGTCTTGGCAATATCGAGCCCGTGTTTGCTGGGTAGCCGCAGAGGAGCACCCACCTCTCGTTAGGGCCGTGAGGGAATTCTTAAGAACGTTTCCTGGGTGTAGTAAACAGCTCCGGCACGCACCCCAGCTGGAGGCGGTCCCCCCACCTCCCAGCACCCCCAGCCCTCCCCCCCAAAGCAAACTGCTGTGGGAGCTTGCCCTGGTCCCGAGAACTACGGGGCGTCGTGAGGAACGCGTGCACGTTTGAGGGTCGAGGCTGAGCGCTGCATCGCGCCAAGCTGGAGGAAGCGGGAAGGAGCCCTGGGAGATGCGGGGCCGCAAAGGGCTCTGTCGGTGGTGCAGACTGGAACGGGATGCTGCAGTCAGACAAGCGGCACAAACGGGTCGCCGCGGCAGGTGCAGGGGCCGCTTCGGCAGCGAGGCCGCTCCTAGCATCCTGGAACTGAATGGGCCGTTTCTTCTAAGGATACTGCAAAGTGTTGCGACCTCTGTCATCCTAAGGAAGCTCAGACAGCTTGCCAAACAGATAACATTGATAATAAGAGGAAAAAGAAATGAAACCATGATGCTTCTATTCTATGGAAGTCATTTTTATCCTGTTTGCAGAAACCACAGATTTAAGTGGGACAGATGTGTCAGCAATTTAATAAGACAGTTATCCTAGGAGTTAAGTTGAAATCATTCACAAAAATAAGCTCTCTGGCAAACTTGAAACCCCAGGGGGATTTTGGATCCTATTTAATGTAAAATGCCTTAAAGCGAAGAGTAGCAGGCATTTTGTTACAGTTCCAGGCAGTTTATTGTTTTGTGTTTTTTTCTCCTAAATATTTGTGAATGTGTGAATTACTCTGTGTGCCAGCCATGGAAAATAAAACCACAGAGAGAGGGAGGGAGGTGTCAGATAAATTCCTTTTCAGCAGAGAATTGAGGCGTCTTGTTATAACAGAATTCATCTCCACAACAACGTTATGCAAGAAGCTGTAACAGAGCTGAACTTTGCGGACTGTATCTCCACCGTCGATGCATTGGGAAGCCCACCCAGGCCTCGTCGCAAGCGCCAGTCTTAAATTTGGTATGAAAGGGGCTTTAGGACACCTGCCTGTGGGGTAGCAAAGGCGCAGCTTTTAGGATTCCAATTTTACGTCTTCTAGGGACTGGCCTTGACATATTTTGCATCGATGCTTACCGATAGAACTGGAAATCGGAACCAGAATAATTAGATTGACTTTTCAGATCCCGTATGTGAGCCGAGAAGGGAGTCGAAAGCACGCCCTGTTTATTCTTGCGAGGCTGAGGGAGGAAACGACGGGGCCGTGAGTCACTAAGAGCTGGTTGTCATTTTCCTTTACGCAGCACGGGATGCCCTTACACAGCACGGGATGCCCTCTGCATTTTGGGGTTCCAGATCCGGCGGGTTAGGATCCCCGTGCGGCCGTGAAGAGAAGTGAGCCACATGGGACTGCTAGCTGGTTTACACCCTGACCTCCTCTCAACAAGTCAGCCTTTTAGCCCCTGGCCGCCCCCCCGCCCCCAGAAGACAGCAAAGGAGGGAGCCCACAGCCATTTTCCACGCTGGATGTGAGCACTCTTCTGCACCTGGGAGTGACAGAAGGTCGAGGAAGGGAACGGGAAGATGGAGATGACAGAGGGGATCTTTTAAGTGGGTTCATGAAAGTAAAGGGAGCCACACTGGTACCAGCTTTTTTTTTTTTTCTGGCTGTGCCGCCTGGCATGCAGGATCTTAATTCCCTGACCAGGGATTGAAGCCATCCCCCTGCAGTCGAAGCACGGAGTCCTAACCCCTGGACTGCCAGGGAATTCCCTGGTACCAGCCTTGATATTCGTTAAAATCATATTGATTTAACCCCTGTCATTATTAGTACTGCTGTGGTTCTTGTTGCTCTTGGAAAAATTATCGCACATCCATCTTGAGTCCCTAGAAATGACAGCCCTGCTGAGTGAAAATGGTAAAGACCCCTTTCACGTGAGGCCTGACGTTACACAGAAACAGTTTTTTTTCATCTTCCCAAAGGCCATCTGAGTGAGTCGGTTAAACTCGTGTGCTTGCACGTCTGCAAGTTCTTTTCTCATGCTCTCTGTTATGATTGGTTCTTCCATTTTTTGTCCACCAGGATGCATCAAAAGGAGTCAGAGTTCACACTTTGCTCTGGAACATTCCAAGGACTAGGCTCCAGTGAGGAGCCTTCAAGGGCTCTGGTTCTCACTGAAGGGGGATTTTGTCCCCCGGGCGACTCTTGGCAATGTCTGAAGATGTTTTGGGTTGTCCCAGGTAGGGAGGCGCTCCTCTCCTCTCTTGGGTGGAGACCAGGGATGCTGCCCAACACCCTGCAGTGCACAGGACGGTCCCAACAACGGTGCCATCCAGCCCCAAATGTCACTAGTGCCAAGGCTGAGAAACCCTGTCCTAGGGTGCTTTCCACTTGCTCGGTGCTGCAGGAAGGGCTCTCTCTAAAGATTGTCTCCTTGGAGAGGGCCAGGTCCCGGTACACTGGCCAGCTGTGCAGGTCCTCGAATTCTGAAAGGAAGTTGGAAATGCGAGGGTCAAGTCAAAGGAAGCCTACTGCCTGTTGAGCGAAGCAGGGACCCCTGTGAGCTGCTGGAGGTCTGCTGCCTGGCCCAGCCCGCCCAAGGCCTGACTGTGTTTCTTTTTTTTTTCTTTTTAATTTTATTTATTTTTGGCTGCGTTGGGTCTTTGTCGCTGTGCGTGGGTTTTCTCTAGCTGCGGCAAGCAGGGGGCCACTCTTGGTTGCGGTGCGCGGGCTTCTCATTGCGGTGGCTTCTCTTGTTGTGGAGCATGGGCTCTAGGTGTGCGGGCTTCAGTAGTTGTGGCGCGTGGGCTCAGTAGTTGTGGCTCACGGGCTTCAGTAGTTGCAGCACGCGGGCTTCAGTAGTTGCGGCACGTGGGCTCAGTAGTTGTGGCTTGTGGACTTCAGTAGTTGTGGCACGCGGGCTCAGTAGTTGTGGCGCAGGGGCTTAGTTGCTCCGCGGCCTGCGGGATCTTCCCGGACCAGGGCTCAAACCCATGTCCCCTGCATTGGCGGACAGACTCTTAACCACTGCGCCACCAGGGAGGTCCCCCTGACTGTGTTTCTCATCGCGTTTTTCACGTAGGTTTCGCCAAGGTTTCTCCTGAAGGACGCTGACTCAGGGCTGCCCCTCCGGTTTCATTTCTTTCCAGGGCAGTTTAGGTGAAGTGTGAGCCCAGTGTTCCCCCAGGAGGGGTTATGAGAATCAGGCCCGCGTTTGCTAAATGAATGTATCGGGAAACTTCAGCATCGTTACCAGAATGTTGCTGACCGTTTCCCGAGGGTTGTTAGGGTGGGAGACCGGGTAGCAGATGCCTGTGGTTTCCACTGCACAAGTGAGATGTGTTGTGAAGGCCCCCCGCCAGTACACTCACAGCCGTAATTATTGCTTCAGAACAGCAAGTGAATGTTTAAGCAGTGTTTTCGTACTCACTTGACGTGCGATCCCTCATATGATGGTCATATCGTTGGACCCGCCCGCGTTGCATTCATTAGGTCTATAAGCTGAACGCTTCTTTGCTGATGCTCCCCAGGGGAACCTAATCCCCACAGGGGTAGCCTCAGGAAAGGGTCAAGCGTTCAACGTGTTGATTCCATTTCTTAGTTCTGTTTGTGCGCTACGGCCCTAGTGCCTAGAAAAAAGACTTCCTTATTTTTATCCAGTGCACCTAAGTCCGTGATGCTTGTGATACTGTTTATCTGATCAAGCATATAGGGAGATGAGGTTTATGAATTTCAGGTTTATTTCAAGAAACTGAGTTGGATGATTACTGGCCATTCGTCGCTATGTGATGGCTGCTTTAATCAATGGGGTTCCCGTGGTTTTGCTGCTGTTCCTGTTTCAACGAGGCTAGTGAGTAAAATTGGATATTAAAGTTGATTGCATTGGTTAAAGATTGGGACAGCGTTGCATATATAGTTTAGATGCTCGTCGGCTAACGTCTGACATATACACTGTTAGCTTGTTAACATGGAAATTGTCAAACATACAAAAGTGTATAGAATATTTTGGTATATTCCCCCTCACCCTGCTTCAACCACTGTCAAGATTTCATGAGCTGGTGTCACCTGTCCCCTCACTGTTTTTTTTCTTTTTATTAGAGTAATTTAAAGCAAATCTCAGGCATCTTGTTATTTCACCCCTGAGTATTTTCGGATATATCTCTAATATAGAAGTATTTTTTAAAATGTATTTACCAAATACCATCATTATCCTGTATGAGTTTCCTCTGGCTGCTGTAAACAAATTACTACAAACTAGGGGGTCTTAAAACAGCAGAAATGGATTTTCTCACAGATCAGGAGATCAGAAGTTCAAAATGAAAGTATTGGAAAGGTTGGTTCCTTTCGGAAGCTCTGAGGGAGAATCTACTCCATGCCTCTCTCCTAGCTTCTGGTGGCCCCGGGCGTTCCTTGGCTTGTGGTCGCATCACTCCAGTCTCTGCCTTCATCTTCACACAGCCTTCTTCCAGGTGTCTGTGTCTCCACATCTCTCCTTTCTCTTCTAAAGATGCCAGTCATTGCATTTAAGGCCCACCCTAGTCCAGTATGACCTCATCTTAATTTGATTCCATCTGCAAAAGACCTGATTCCGATATAAGGTCACATTCACGAGTACCGGGAGTTACAACTTCAACATACGTTCTTCAGGGGACACCATTCAGCCCACCCAGTAACTGTGAACTTAACTCTGAGCCAAATGTGCTGAGTTGATTAACTCACCAGCTACCAGAAATCTTTGCTGGAACGTGTTCATTATACAGATGGTTGCCTTTAATTGGGAGGTGGTTTTACCTGTCATCCCATCCCCAGGAGGGAAGTGAGTGTACTTGCTCAGGATCACACTTCTTGCGAGCATTGGGGCTGGGGAAGAACCCTGTCTGGCTCCAAATCCAAGGAAACCGGCTACGGTTTATAGTGCAGGTTCATGAGATGCATTTGCTTCAAGTCTTAGAACGTAAACTGTGTATTGGATGATCTCCGTGTGTCTGTAAGGCTGTACATCCACTCCTTTTTAATTATTTAAGCAAATTGTTGGTGCTGTAAGAACACACTATTTTTTCACTAGAGTTTTACATGTATTTTAAAACTTTACATAACTGTGTCTTTAGTGTATTTCTTTAAGTATGCTAAAGTTGGCCCCGCTTCTCATTTGTACCCCACCCACCATGCCCACCTGAAGGGGTCTTTCCGTTGGGTTGAGCCCCATCGGGGTTGCAGACCGATGCTTGCAGATGAACTAATCATGCTCTTAGGTCTCAGTGATGGGTCTAGGATGCTAGTTTGCTTGTGACTTCAGGTCATGTGGGCGTTTTCTACCATAGGGCATCGTAACTCATTTTTTAAGACGAATAGACTTTTTTTTTAAAACAATGTATGGGGTACAGAAATCATTCTTCTTTTTAGTGAAAGTGTTTATTGGCAATAAACTTAGCCCTCAACTTACTTGTATTTACAGTATCATTTTGTAATGGATACTCTAAGAGAACTTTTGTTTATACTCAGGATAAAAATTACACAAAATTAAGTGATGATTCGGAACGTCCTTCGGATAGATTCCTGGCAAGATGCCTCATGGACCAAGGCTTCCTCTTAGGATGTGTTTTTGGGATTGACTTTCTTGCTGCTCTCAGCTGCCTGGATTCCTGCTCACACACAGCTAATCCCTTGACAATTTAAGCATTGTACTTACTCTTTTATTTATTTATTTATTTATTTATGGTTGTCTTGGGTCTTCGTTTCTGTGCGAGGGCTTTCTCTAGTTGGTGGCAAGCAGGGGCCACTCTTCATCGTGGTGCGCGGGCCTCTCACTGTCGTGGCCTCTCTTGTTGCGGAGCACAGGCTCCAGACGCGCAGGCTCAGCAATTGTGGCTCACGGGCCCAGTTGCTCCGCGGCATGTGGGATCTTCCCAGACCAGGGCTCGAACCCGTGTCCCCTGCATTGGCAGGCAGACTCTCAACCACTGCCCCACCAGGGAAGCCCTGAACTTACTCTTGCTTAACTCTTCATCAATGATTGAACTCAAGAGTTCTTTTTAAAAATTGCATTGTTAAAGATTTCCTCTTGGGAGTTCTCCTTTTGAAAAGGATACAAATGATGCTAACCATTTAAAGTATACATTGTTAGCCATATGTTAATTTTTATATCCCTAACGTCTAAGAATCATGATGTAATACTAGTATGGGCTCAGAGTATCTCCCCTAAGATATTTACCTATCACCAAGGAGAGGAGAGCAGTGATTTATGGGGAAGAATCTCAGCAGATAGCATCACCTGAGCCCAGTTGCTATGGGTAACCTCACCAGGAATAAGGCATAGTGACATCATGTGATGCCCTGAGAAGGACACAGCATCACTTCTGTGGTATTCCTGCCCGGAATGCATAACCTGCATCTAATCGAGAGAAGGATTGGACAAACCCAAACGGGGGGGTGGGGTGGGGGGCGGCATTCTACGAAATAACTTCTCGCGCTCGTCCAAAGAGTCTGGCTTTGAATGGCAAGGAAAGAAAGGGTGACTATCACAGATCAATGGGTTGTGGGGTCCTGGATGGAAATCGGAGACAGAAAAAGGACCTGTGAGTTTGCTTAAAGTCTGTAGTTTAGTTAGGTATATTGTGCCCATGTTGATTTCTTCGTTTTGACCATTGCTATGTTTATTTAGGATGTTAACACAACAGGAAGCTACGTGAAGGCTACATGGGAACTCTCTACTATTTCTGCAACTTTTTATAAGTCTAAACTTATTTTAAAATAAAGAGGTTTTTTTTTTTTTCCCAAGGAATTATTTTACATACGATTTAATATGATTAACTAATGTTTTGGTTGGTGTTGCCATAACTTTTAGCAGTTATGTTTCTTTGTAAAGAACGTACCAAAATGTATTTTCATGCAAAACTATCAACTGAGACCTTATTTAGTTTGAACAAAATGTCATGGAGGTAGGGCTGGTTTTACATTGGAATTCTGAACATTTGCACTTTTTTTTTAAGGAAGTTCATTTCGTAGTGTTCCTCTCCTTGGAAGAAAACCCACCCATGTTCAAAACACAGCATCTTTTAAAGGCATTTGAATTTTTAAAGATTTTTTTCCCCTTACTTTTGCTTTGCTTATTATGAGTAGGGCTGTTCAGGGATATTCTGAATTTAGCTTTTAAATCAGCGCTGCATGTCATTCTGGTTGATCTGTAGTCTTATCCTCAACCTCACTGGAAGGGGCCTCTCCTTCCCGTTCTTAGCAATGTTAAGAGAAACCAGTGAGAAGGTGGGGCTGTTTGAGTCTTGATTGGCACATCCCATAGGGCAAAGGATGCCCCTGGGGGCATCGCTCAGAGACTCAGGGGCTACCCCCAATCCAAGTCATTATGGGGTGTGGGGGGCTTGTGGAGGGAGGAGTGGCGGAAAAAGTGGGTCGGGGCCAGGAGGAACCCAGCAGGGAAGACCCGGTACAGATCCCAGAGATGGAGCTGGTCCAGCATTTCTCGGGCTCTGCCATCCCAGCTGGGACTCTCGTTCACTCCGTGTGCCCTTGAGCAAAAGCTCCAAGCTTTAAGCCTAAGTTTTGTGCTCTGTCTCAAAGAACATCTTTCCCCTCATATGAGGATTAAATGCAGTTGTCCACGGAAAGCACTTAGCACAATGCCTGGCCCTTCAGCAGCCACTAGGCCCATTTGATGTTATCTTCTGTCCTCATTTTGTAGCAGAAGAGGTCACTGAGTCACACAGCCTCCTGTCTGCCTCTCTTTGCTCAGATGCCAGGCTCTATCTCCCAGTTCACCGCTCTCCCTTGTCCCAGCTGATTTAAGCTGTCTCTTACCAGTTGATATACTTACGGACTAAATCGTTGTTATTCTGACATGTATGTATTCATTCAAGGATGACGTAGTGACTCATGCTTTGTGCCGGTTATTATAATCAAGTGGTGGCAGTGGGGTGGGTCGGGGAGTGCAGAGGACCAGCCAGTCGTCAGCCGTCTTACGGAATGCCTGACGGGGTGCAAAGCCCTGCCCCTTCTGCTGGGAAGGGAGGGCCCCTGAGCGTCCTCCTGCGGGGTGATGACAGCTGTGTGGGGCTGCACCTGCCTTCTGGAGGTCGGGGAGGTGACATCTGAGCCAGCGCACCGGTGACGAAGAGGTTTCTGGAGTCCAGAGGAAGGCATCCTTGCCTAAGAGGACTGCATGTACTCCTCGGGCATGTCTGGGAAATGGGGCCTTCGGTGTAGCTGGGACCAGGGAGAATGCCCAGGGGAGATGGGCTGGTCCAGAGCATTGCCTGGGAACCAGCCAGCTCGTTTATTAATGAGTGAAACAAAGCCACTTGGTCACCCGAAGAACAGCTTTGATTTTATTTTGGTAATCTACGTTGTTTTGAATAGGAATGTAAAACTCAGTTTTCCACGGGCAAATGCGTTTCTTAATCGTTCATTCCCTTAAGCTTCTATAAAGTTTCTTATCTGTTGATGCCATTTTTTCTCTTCTTGCTGACTCCTGTTCCTGTCTTCTGCGTCTGCTTTTTCCTTCATAATCTTTGCCTTCTTGACGTTTATCGTTACCCACTGCTCCGCATCCTTCTCCTTCCTTTGCTTCTTCCCACGTGTCCACTCTGTTTACTGCCCGAGGCGCCGACCTTTCTGCCAAGCGCTAACTATGCAGCATTTTAAAGGAGTGAGATCGTGTCACAGCTCCTGGGGTGTAGCTGTGGCTTCTCGAACCTGGGACTTCTCACCCATCTTGGTTGTGGATAGTTAGGAAATCTTAACCCTTGGGTCGTTATTTGTATAGTAGGTCAAAGAGACTACCTAGTAGTTATGAAAACTTTCATATCCAGTCACGTATTTTTTCTTTTTTTAAAATTTTATGGCCACGCCCCGTGGCATGTGAGATCTTAGTTCCCCAACCAGGCATCGAACCCGCGCCCCTTGCATTGGAAGTGCAGAGTCTTAACCACTGGACCGCCAGGGAAGTCCCCCTTTTTTTGTTTTTATTGTGGAAAATATACATAGCAATATCATTTTAACCATTCATAAATGCACAGTTCAGTGACATTAAATACATTCATAATGTTGTGTAGCCAACCATCCCTACCTGCAACTTTTTCATCATTCCCCCCAAATAACTCTGAACCAGTGAAACAATACCTCACCCTTCCCTCTCTCCCTGCCCCCAGCGCCTTGTAACCTACGTTCTACTTCCTGTCTCTAAGAATTTGACTATTGCGGTGCCGCATATATGTAGAATCATATAATACGTGTCCTTTCGTGTCTGGCTTATTTCCCCAGGCACAGTGTTTCCAAGATCCTTCCATGTTGTAGCCTGTGTCACAGTTCCGTCACTTTTTATGGCTGAGTACTAGGCCACCGTGTGGTCGCCTCTCCTTTCAGAACAGCGGTCAGTGTACTGCCCACGTCGGGGTGCCAGAGGCCAGAGTGCTCATGGGTCTTCCCATGTTACATGTACCATGTGCTGCATGGGAGAGACGTTTTCTCTGAGTTCACGTATGTTGCCTGTTTTCACACCTCGCTTCTGTAGAGGTGGGCGTGGGATGTGGTACTTTGTCTCTTTGATACTGTCGTAATGGGGTTGCCCCCATCTGACCTAGTCAGACCAGACAGAGCCCTTCCTTCCTTCCTTCCTTCCCCCCCCTCCTTCCTTCCTTCCTTCCTTCCTCCCTCCCTCCCTCCCTTCCTTCCTCCCTTCCTCCCTCCCTTCCTTCCTTCCTCTCTCCTTCCCTCCTTCCCTCCCTCCCTCCCCGCCCCCCTCTTCCCTCCTCCCCTCTTCCCTCTCTTCGTCATTCAGCCAGCATTTCCTGAACTTGTACCACGTGGGGCATTGCGATGAGCACTGACTCCAAACTAGTGGACGGGCACAGGCCCAGTCCCCACCCCCACCCCCACCCCACCCCCCGCCATGGGAGAGTTTGTAGCTTCAGGATGTACTTGGCTCAGCTACATCCTCTTCCCTAGGTGTTTATCCTGCCTTCTCAAGGAATTGTTAGACTTTTTAATTTCAAATAAAGGGGTTTAATACTTGTTTCTGTATATCTCATCCAGTGCCTTTTAAAACTCATGTTTCCTGTTTTTTCTTTTACATGAGAGTAGCCACAGCCATGAAAAAAAATCAATTTAAGCGTGATTCATCACCACCATTTGTAACTGATTTCTAAGGAGGACTTTTTTCTGGTTCTTGGATCACCGTGATGCAATCTACATAATTCCTCTCTACTTGAGGGGAAAAATGTGTGTCTGGGATGGGAGGTGGGCGGGCATCTTTTTGGCTTCCGGGGGTCTGGCGCTGCCCCATCCCGGTGTTGACATGTCACTAGAAGATTAGGGCACATCCGACATGAAGGTGGTGAAGAATTCAGCTGGGATATTTTCTGTGTTCTGTATTGTAGAGAAATTGGCTGATTTTCACGCCTTCAGTGGTGAATAAATAGGACGCATGGTGTCAAATGAAGTCTTGGCTACTGCCCTAATGAGAGCAAATTCTTCTTCTTGTCTTCATGCATCCCTAAGTCCTGCTTAGGAACTTGAAGCAGACCACACCTCTGTGAAGTCCGTAGGTGTCTCCATGGTGAAGGGGGTGTACACGCACGGGTTAGCCTAGTTTCCTGCCCCTGAATGCGAGGAAACCCCTCGAACACCACGGAGTACATTCACATACGCTCTGCTTGTACCATACGATGTCTGGGGTGAGGGAACGATGGATGGAAGGGGTGGGCTCACCTGTTTGGAATGTCCCCAGGTTGAAGAACAGCAGGTGAAGTTCATTTAGCAGATGGAGGCCTCCTGGTGCCCCAGGTGTCACCCACCTCTACCTGCTGCCCAGATCTAGTGTGGGGAGGTGTAAGGCCAGGTGGGCGCCACAGGAATGGCTCTGGTCTGGGGACGGGTTCTCTCCTACCCGCTCCCCTCCCCCCAGTGCCCTTTCACCTGTCCTGCACCCAGCTCCCTGCCCTCCCGAACCCAAAGCCCTCCATCTCCGTACTGCACCCCACCCTTCCCCAAGCCCACCCTCTACCCAGGGCCCGTCTTCTGCCGTACGCCATCTCCATCCCTTCCCCTCCCTCACCTCCTAACTGCCCTGCCCCTACCATTGCTTCCCCTCTCCCATGCCCGCACCTGCCCTGGCCTCACCCCCAGAGCCTACTGCCCGCCCACCTGAGACAGCCCCCCGGAGCCCATACCTTTAAAATGGGATGCAGAGAGACTCCATTGGTGCGGTTATTCAAGGAAATGCATTTCTTAGGATAGAGCATCACAAATCAAGAGTCCTGGAAGCACCAGGGTGTATTAAAATTAAGTTTATAAAGCAAGGCACTCTCCCAGAGTGAACTTGTTCGAGATTCCTGACAAAACACCTTAAGCAATTTTTCATATCCGTGCATATGTTATTGTAAAATAACCTCCCCGGTTCTAGGTATCTTTACTCGAAGAGGAACAGAGTGGTATGGGGGCACGTTGTAAGCGGAGAGTAATGTGTTCCAGTTCTCAGGGATTCCTGGACAGTAATTTGATAGCGTTGGTATTAATAGTACTTGGAAAAATTTCCTGGGAAAATTTCTCCATGAAAACGTTCCCTGTTGATGCTGCTTCTGCCCCGTCCTGGTTTGCTCTCTTTCTGGGGTTTATTATAAGAATTTAACCTTAGCCCTCTTTGTGGTGCCTTCCCTAGATGGGGGGAGAATTATTTGGGAGACCAACTTCTTAAGAATCCACTGGAAATAGATTTTAGCCTCAAGGGATCCTTGTAGTGTCTTGTGAGATTACAGCTTCAAACAGAACGGATTTTTTTTAGAGCCACATACTAGAATCACTATGTAGTACCTCGGTGGGTTTATTTTACTTTCCTATCTCGAATTATTAGCACATACCTGAATCCTTGGAGGCTTCTCCCCCATCCCCCAAACTCTCCAGATGCCGCAGTTTGCATTTCCTCTGTCTGAGGCGGAACCCTTTAAGCGGCACTCTGAGGTTTCAGAACTTGGATTTCATTCTCACCTCGTTGTCAGCTACGGGAGTGGAGGTGTCACACTTTCAAAGGTCTGCAAAGCAGAGTTACAGTCAAATCATAAGTTTCGTGTTGTTAAGATGTAGACACGTCGAAACAGAACAGAACAGACTGGGCAGGTTCATGCCCTCCCTTTGCGAAGTCTCTCACCTCTGAGATGTTTTCCTTTCTCACCTTTGTATTTGCAGAGCTGAGCTTTTCTTTTCATGAGGTTACAGAAGTTATGCTTTGGAGGGAGAGTGGCTTTGGCAGCCTAGTGAATGGGGAGGGGGGCTTCGGAGCCTTGCAGGGAGGTGGCAAAGCCAAGTCCTGACTCTGTGTGGTGGGCTGTCCCCTCCGCCCTGTGAGATAGTTGGTGGTTCTTATCCGTGTCTGACACTGTCAAAAATGGGGCTCACCCACGGCCACAGGCGGCTGGGAAATGGTCCAGCGACCCTAGTCGTGAAGGTTTTCTCGTCAGTAATAACGTTAGATGGGTGAATCACGTTTTATTTCCGTTTGCTGGCAGAGAAGTGGTTTAACAACCTTGCTGATAAGAGGGAACTCATTATTCCGTGTTTGAAATTTTTCGATTTAGAGGGTTCATATAATAAATAATTCCCTTGACAAAGTCACTGACTGCATGACTCCTGGGAGCCACGTGTTAGGTGCCCTTCTTTTCAATGTCTGGCTAGCTTTTAGGAAAAGGTAGACAAACATGAAAGGGAATCCTTAACCATGGCTCAAATCCCTAGGACATTTTAGGAATTGAAAACCCTCAGTGGAAACAAGCACAACTTATAAATTGAGGTGCTTTTTCTTTTAAGTGTGCCAGCGCCCCAAATGGGTTTGGTCACCAGCCGGAGTTTAAACCAGCGCCAAGATTTTCACAGCTGACATCTGGCAACAGTATCCCTCAAGTCTGACTTGTACTGTGCTACATTTGAAACAGTTTACCGTGAAATCATGCAAAAAGTGTTGGGGGTGTCCTTCCTGAAGTTTTAGGTAATTCTGTTTTAATTTAATTGTTTACATAAAGTCATTCTCCTAAACTTCAGGAGAGCTAAAAATCAAGTACACAGAAACACTGTGCACGTGGGTTTTTTTCCAGTCTGCACTTGGTGACATTTTACCATTCACCTGGGCTCAACGAAATAAATTATTTTGTAAATAAAATCACAAGGAGACTGTTTAGTCTAGTAAGGGACCAGACGGTTGCAGTAAGTGACTGGGAGAATGTTGCAGGCAAATGTGTGGCTTCACTGGTGAAGAATAGATGTGCAGTGTTTAAAAAGTGCTTGAAAATGTTGAGCTAAAGATGGTTCCGATGTGGCTCCTCTCAAGTTGCTGATGGCTCGTAGGGAAGATAAATGTTTACAATTATTTGTCATGCAAGCCAGCCCTCTAAATACGAGTATCCGTAGGAGGCATGGGTCAGCGAAGTGGGCCGTGCACCCTAGAATGGCAGTCCCAAGCCAGGGCAGTTTTGCCTCCTAGGGGCCTATTGGCAGGGTATGGAGATACTGTGGATTGTCACAGCTGGGGGTACGGGTGCTTCTGGCATCTAGTGGATGGAGGCCAGGGATGCTGCTCAGCGTCCTACAGTGCCCAGGCCAGCCTCCACCATGAGGAGCCAACCCCCTGGTAGATGCCAGGAGAACCCGCCCCTTCCCTTCGGGACAGCCCAGAACGTCTGCAGACGTTGTCCAGCATCCTCTGCGGGCGTTACCGCCCCTGTTTGGGAACCACCGCCCTCTCAACTCTGAGGCTCTGAAGCCGCCCATCGAATGCCCTTCCCTCTCTTTGTGGCCTCTGGAGTTCAGGGGAGTTAAGCGGCCCCTGGGAAACTGGCTTAATATCTTGTAGGGGCAGAAAGAGAACCCCAGGTCCTCATTCCTCATCGTCTAGAGCGCCACCCTCTGGCACGGCCCACGACTTGTGCCGTAGTCTCTGGAAATGCACACGTTAGCATCTCGCGGTCCCCTCTCTGGGTTGCATGAATTTTATATTGTTTTGGATGTCGCTTTAAAGTCCTTCATGGAGGCTGGTGGATGTGTGAAGTGCGTGTGCATGAGACGTGTGCAGGAGGCTGGAAAGTCATCACAGAGCTTTCCCTCTGTGAATCCGAGTGTGGACTAGGTCGTTGCCAAGGTGTATGCAACAGTCCGTAACGTGCCCCGGGTAGTCCTGTAGCCGTGCTTTTTTCTCACTTTTAAAGCCGCACGGGGTGCAGGTGTCCGACCCAAGTAGAGAGGGCTGTGTAATCGTTAAGTGTCTCCTTGCAGTTTCCCCCAACCTTTTTAGGAAAGACCTGGGAATAAGCTGGAGGATCCTGAAGCCCCCATGCCATGGTTCCCCTTAACACCAATCGTGCCTGTAGCATCTCATTATAGATGCTGGGGTGGAGGCTATATACATTTTTGACATTGATTCGAAAATGGTCATAAGGAGGAAGTCATAAGGGAAACTAATGGTGAAGGAGGAGGCTAAGACCTCAGTGGATAGAAGAATCGGGAAAGTAAGTTAGAAATACAGATTCAATGCCAATAAAAATGGGAAAGGGTGTTTAAAAAGTTTTAGGCTTGAGGCATATCCACTGCTTTATTTTAGAATGTGAGCTTAGCTGTCGATTTCAGAGGACTGAAGTGCCTCTGCCCCTGGACCCTATAGAATTCTTTGCTTTTCATTTTCTTTATGAAATTATGGGAGCATTTTTCCTCCCAAAGATGTTAATCGGGAACAACAGTGAATGCCCACTCTCTCACGGTTCTCCAGCCCACACACATATTCAACCACCCACTGGCCAGAGTATATCTAAATGCCCAAAGTCATAGACACTGACAGAATCCTTTTTTTTTCTTTAAAGAAAGAAATGCATGATACGCCCAAAATTTATGGAAAGTGTTTAGATCAAGCATCCCTTGAGTCAAGTGTGTGTCCTTTAGGAGTTGTGCAGTGGGATGGCCCTTGGCCTGGCCTGCCCCCCACTGATACAGGCTCAGATGTTTTACCCAAGCACAAGCCCAAGTAAGGAGTTCTAAGGCCACCCTAGTCCTGTCTTTAAGCAGTGTTCTCCTTTTCTGTATCTGTTGTTAACTATTGCCACTACTAGGGCTTTACGTATTATATAGTCAACATCATTGTTATGGATTGAACTGTCTGCCCCATCCCCCAAAGAAAGATATGTTGGAGTCCCAACCCCTGGCACCTTGGAATGTGACCTCATTTGGAGGTAGAGTCTTACAGAGGTAACCAAGCCAGGGAGGTCATTGGGGTGGCCCCTGATCCCGTATGACTGGTGTCCCACAAAAAGAGGAGATTTGGACACAGATGCATGTGAACATGGAGATGCCCATCTGTAAGCCAAGGAGAAAGGCCTGGAACAGATTTTCCCTCCCAGCCCTCAGATGGAACCAACCCTGCCGACTGCTTGATCTCGGACTTCCAGGCTCCAGAACTGTGAGGGAATGAGTTTCTGTTTAGCCGACAGCTTGTGGTCCTTTGTTTTGGTAGGCCTATGAAACAAAAAAACTGTTTGCCCTATGAAACTAGTACATTGGTGCTAGTCTTTCCACATATTTCAGTCCATGAAATGAACCTGGGACTTTTTTGAGGAAAAGGAACATTGTAATGAAGTGATCTTGATTCCTTCTGCAAAGGCCATATTTCCAAACAAGGTACATTCTGAGGTACTGGGGGTAAGGACTTCAATATATCTTTTGGGGTAAACGTTAAGTCAACCCAAACCATCCTGAATGAGAAGGTTCTGTTGTCTCCTCCTACACACTGCCACCTGGTTCGGTGGAACTCCCCAGCTGGAGTTGGTGGGAGGGTCTTTCTCAGCGGGGTAGGGTCACTGCAGCGAGAGGGAGAGGGACACAGAGCAGATGGGGTCCCGTTCGAGGCGGTGTGCCGTGAACCCGTGAGTTTGTGTGGAGAGTTAACTTGACTGTTTTCGGAAGTGTTCTCTTGGAAGCCTCGAAACTTCTCATCTTCATCCTCCCCCGTTTCCTTCGATGGCTCTGGCCACATTACTACTTCCAGTGCAACTGATTCAATGACTTGTTTATAATTCAAAATTCATTTTGGGGCATAGTTCTCCCCAGAGCTAAAAAAAAATGGACACCCATGTGTTATGTAACACCCATTTGTGTTACAAATTTTGCCCATAGAGAAGAGTATATAACCCACAAGCAATATCTTGATTGGAAAATAAAATACCTCATATGTTGGAATACAAGGAAAAGAGGGTTTTTTTGTTCTCTTAATCTTTATCATTTTAGATGTAGCCATAACACCAATTCATAGTGGATAACCAAGCTTAGACTCTTCCATGAATAAATTGCAGGGGGAGGGGTGTAGAAGGATTCACACTGGGAGGAAAAGTAAGTGTCTCCATCACGTGATGGATGATGCCCGAGCACTCCTGGACGTTAGAGGTGGAAGGGAAGCAGAGACACTGACAAGTACCCAGGGTTTTATTGGGCCAGAGCTGGATGTGAGTTTCCAAGAGTACTGCGGTTTGTACTGTCAGGCAGGCTACTGATAGGGAACTCTTACTTAGATTTGGAATTGAGGCTCCCACCCCCAATTGAGGCTCCCTGGTGGGAAAGGGAAGAATAAAACTCTCTTGGGTTCACAGGCAAACAGTAGGTGTTATGAAGAATTTAAATGTGCTTCCTCCTACCAGCCTCTGGTTTCTGGGAGCTGATTTGCTCTTGGTGAGGATGAGGACTTAGAAGACGGGGCCCAGTTTTCCTGCACCACCTGGGAGCACAGGGCAGGGGGGTTAGTGCCACTTTGGAAGTAGCTACAGGGCTGTGGTTCCTTTAATTAAAGATCGTGAACATTGGACTTCCGGGGTATTACTGAAACTTCCAGTTTGGGGGGGATCTTTATAAAAGGAAGAGGTGCTCATATGTGAACCCCACAGAAGCACTGGAGAGAGAATGGAAGAACCAGTGAGAACGCCTGTTCAGTCTGTGATTCTCTGCTATATGGCTGTACTAAACCTGCATCCGTGGTGGGAAATCAATCTTTGGCGCTGCTGTGTCTCTCTCTGTTGGATCAGTAAAGCTCCCCAGGTCTTCATTTGCTTTTAACTGCTTATGATGGAAACCCAGCAGGATGTCACAGCTTGGAAAAAGTGCCAGAGAGCATCGTTCCTTTGTAACAGAGAAGAATACTCACCACTCCACTTAGGTAACGTTGATGAGCATTTCTGACCCCAGTTGGAAATACTTCTTGACGGGTATTTGAGTCATAAAATCGAAGAGGCCCAGAAGCCTGCCTGTGTTGTTCCTAGATCCATGGAAAGCCATGCTTTTTCCTGTACTGTTTTCATAATATTGTATCTGAATTTAATTCAGCGCAGCCGGTACTTGCTGAGTCTCTCGTGCGGATCAGGCGCTGTGCTGGGCACGGGAGGTATACAGATAAATAAAACTTCAGTTTTATCATCTGATTGGATAGGACAGGCCTGAACATGGCCAGACCCCTCAGTAATATTGGAGCAGAGAGACGGGTCTTCTTTCTTGCTAGAGGGAACGAACTGGTCAGGGCATGTGGACTGCGTTACAGGTGCTCAGGGGACCACTGGAGAGTTTGTTGAATGGAGAACGATGTAATTCATAATGTAACATGTTCTAGGGCGTTATCTTTGGCAGCGGTGGGGTCTGAGTCTCTGGGGTGAGCGCATCAGTGACAAACTGTGGCAGAAATCCGGGGGGAGTTCAGGGCCTGGAGGATGGCACCCCTGCCCCTACCATTGGCCTCTGCCAGCTAATCTCTGTCCTCACAGTTAGACCACCACGAACATCTGGGTCAGGTAGCGCTGGGATTCTCGTGGTCACATGTGGGCTCCATGGAGTTTGCAGGAAGGGGGTGTGGGTGAGGGCTGGCCTCTCCTACAGGAATGTGCTCCTTGGCTGGGTATGTATAGGGTATTTTATCACGTGAATTGCAAAGGTTGGTGACAGCTGTCCAGCTTTGGGCAGCCTCTGTAAGGACAGAACTTGTTTCTGGAAGCTAGTAGCAGACACAGACCCGTTCACTCCCCCTAGAAGTGTGACGTGGGCATGAAGATCGTGTAAGGAAATAAGGCAGCGTGATGTCTTCCATCCGGGACCCCCCATTTCACGTTTCTGGGATCCCGGCTCCTCGTTCACTCTGCTTCGGGCCCCTCTCCTACCTCTCTGACTGGGGTGGTGAGGGGCTGCGGGGTCTCGGGTGGGCAGGAAGAGAGCCCAGGGAACCATGTGCAGGAATTGCAGCCCTGGCCCACTGCTGTGTGCTCAAGTGAGACAGAAATGCTGGCCGTGTCCACGGGAAGTCAGGTGTGTGATCACCCCGTGATTGTGTTTTCCTTCTTTTCATCGTCACACGCAAATGCTGTCTTTCTGAGAGAGATGGTTACGAGCACGGCAGTAGTCTGTGCTGTGTGTAGTTCTCATCTGTAGAATGATCTGGAATGCCTCGTAATACTGTTGAAGCTCAATGAGGTGACTTCAAGGCTGTGAAGGATACAATTGATGATCATTACGGATACATTTGTCTTCAGGTTCCTTTTCTTCTGCTGTAGACTGGGAGCCTTAGCATTTCAGCTTGTCCTGCCACCAGTTTTCTGGTTTCCTGACCAAGGTGAACTGTATCCTTGGTAAGCCCTTCCTGTTGGTTCTGAGAATTCCTGGCTCAGAGAGCTTTGTCGTGAAATCGAGTCAACAGCAGTGACTGGTCCTGGATTTAGAGCTCATCTGCTTTAAAATATGTAGCTTTTGGGCTGCCCTGGTGGCGCAGTGGTTAAGAATCCGCCTGCCCATGCAGGGGACACGGGTTCAAGCCCTGTTCCAGGAAGATCCCACATGCCGCAGAGCAGCTAAGCCCATGCGCCACAACTCCTGAGCCTGTGCTCCACAACAAGAGAAGCCACCACAGTGAGAAGCCCGCGCGCCACAACGAAGACCCAATGCAGCCAAAAATAAATTTAAAAAATAAATAAATTTATTTTAAAAAATAAAATATATAGCTTTGAAGTTGAACGTTAACATATATATTTCAAACGGTAGCTGATTAGATAAAGTCAAGAGGTGGTTTCTTTCACACCAAATGGATGACAAGTATTGGGTAGAGTTGACTGAGATTTCTTCATCTTTTTTCTCATATATATATACTCATTGAATTTCCATTCTTATAAGGTGTATACTATTTAATAAATGATAATAGACCGTGTTTTTTGCTTTTATAAATGTCACGAAATCCTCAATAGTGTTGTCCCTTGTATTTTCTAATAATTGATCCTGGTTGGCTGGGTGTGGAATAACAGAATCCAGAAGTTCAAAGAGCAGACTTAGTCCTTCTTTTCTTTTTTTTTTTTTAGTTTTTATTGGAGTATAGTTGATTGACAATGTTATGTTAGTTTCAGGTGTACAGCAGAGTGAATCAGTTATACATATACCTATATCCATTCTGTTTCAGATTCTTTTCCCATATAGGCCATTACAGAGTACTGAGTAGAGTTTCCTGTGCTGTACAGTAGGTCCTTACTTAGTTATCTGTTTTATATATTAGTAGTGTGAATATGTCAGTCCCAACCTCCCAGTTTATCCCTCCCCCCCATCCCCTGGTAACCATGAGTTTGTTTTCTACATCTGTGACTCTACTTCTGTTTTGTAAATAAGTTCATTTGTGTCCTTTTTTTAAGATTCCACATATAAGTGATATCATATGATGTTTGTCTTTCTGTGTCTGACTTGCATCACTCAGTATGACAATTTCTGGGTCCATCCGTGTTGCTGCAGATGGCGTTATTTTGTTCTTTTTTATGGCTGAGTAAGCAGGCTTAGTTCTTGATCACATATAGAACTGTTTGTCATTAATCCATGTGGAGTCGGCATTCTTTTCAGTCCTGGTAAACGAGAAGCATGAATCATTGACTGATATGCCAGAGAACTCCTGGAGTAAGTGAAGATCCCTTCACTTTTCAGACATCCTAAAAGGTGAGAAGACAAGAGGGTGAATAAATGCACACACAGATACGAGCTGGTTTCTGCCCTTCTCAATAAGCGTATCTTTCTCCTTTTGAAGAGAAACCATTTCGGAATTTTGAATGAATTCTTCAGGAGGACTCATTACTGGGAGGAATGGAGAAAGAGCTCATTATGGTAATGGTTTCTCATCCGTTCTGTGGTTTGATGTCATAGACCCTGGGGGCCCGGCTAGGCTCTAGTCCTAGGGCCTCTTTTACTGATCTGAAACCCACACACCACCTTGGTTTTTAGAATAATTATCTAGTGATGTTAAACAGTAAAAATTGCGCTGTTTTAAAGGATCTAAAAATGCATACGGGGACACGCGTGTAGATAGCAGTCATATAAACAAACATGCTTTTTTTTTTAAAACATGCTTTTTTATGTATACATTTGTAGGCAGCATTTTGTCAACTCGGTAACTTGGGATCTTGTACGTTGTCCCTCTCCACTCCCACCCGAACCCCAGGTTGCTCCCAGGACATACAGGTGACTGTGGTTAAGCAGAGAAACCACCCGGGTGAGGATGGGCTGAAGTCCCAACGCAGGACCAGAGCCAGAGCCCGAGCCCATCAGAGGGACCGTTTCCTTACGCAGGGATGCTCTGAACGGCTGCGAGGGAAGCCTTTTTTTTTTTTTAAAGAGATGCATGTCTTTTATTATGAAAATTGCTGCTACATTACAGCCAGCATCTGAAACAGTATTTTAATAAGCACTTGTCTTGATTATAAAGTAGAGCAGAAACCATGATTCTTAGTGATTGTATCGGTTTCCTAGGGCCGCCTTAACAAAAGTACCACAAACTGACTTACAACAACAGAAAGTGGTTCTCTCACAGTCCTGGGGGCCAGAAGTCCCAGATCAAGGTGCCACCAGGGCGGCCCTCCTCTGAAAGGCCTTCCTTGCTTGTGTCCTATCTTCCGTGGTTTCTGACAACCCCTGACATTCCTCGACTTGTAGACATGTCACTCCAATCTCTGCCTTCTTTGTGTCTTTGTCTTCATGTGACCATCTTCTTATAAGCACACCCAGTCATTATTGGATTAAGGGCCCACCCTACTCTGCTGTGACCTCATTTGATGAATTCTCTGTGTGTGTGTGCATTTTCTTTCCCTCTCTGTTGTATTTTTATTGACATATAATTGACGTACAACACTATGTTATTTCCAGGTGTACAACATAGTGGCTCAGTATTTCTGTATATCACAGAATGATCACCACAGTAAGTCGTTAACCATCTGTCACCATACAAAGATACAATATTATTGACTGTATTCCCCGTGCTCTACATTTCATCCCCGTGACTCATTTATTTTGTAGCTGGAAGTCTGTACCCCTTAAGCTCCTCACCTATTTCACTCACTCCCCACCCCCTCGCCTCTACAACTACCTGTTTCTATGAGTCTGGTTCTGTTTTGTTGTGTCTGTTCATTTGTTTTGTTTTTTAGATTCCACATGTAAGTGAAATCATGCAGTATTTCTCTTTGACTTATTTCACTTAGCATAATACCCTCCAGGTCCATCCATGTTGTCACAGATGGCAAGATTTCATTCTTTTTTATGGCTGAGCAGTAGTCCTCTTTGTGTGTGTGTGTGTGTGTGTGTGTGTGTATACACATTTTCTTTACCCATTCATCTGTTGATGAACACTTAGGTTGCTTCCATATCTTGGCAATTGTAAACAATGCTGCAATGAACATAGGGCTGTGTATATCTCTTCAAATTAGTGTTTGTGTTTTCTTCAGGAAAATACCTAGAAGTGGAACTGCTAGGTCGTGTGGTCGTTCTATTTTTAGTTTTTTGAGGAACCTCCATACTGTCTTCCGCAGTGACTGCCCCGGTTTCCATTCCCACCATCACTGTGTCAGGGTTCCCTTTTCTCCACATTCTCGCTAACCCTTGTTATTTGTTGTCTTTTTGGTGATGACCATTCTGACAGGTGTGAGGTTGTGTATCGTGGTTTTGACTTGCATTTCATCTTGATGAATTCTGTCTGCGACAAACCTAGTTCCAAATAAGGTCACATTGTGAGGTCTGGGGGGTTGGGACCACACATATCTTTCTGAGGGGACCCAGTTCAACCTGCAGTGGTGGCGATTCCCCACACCATCCCACCCCACCCCACCCCACCCATCTTCTCCCAGACGCCCCTGGTGTCCTGACGTGGCTACCTGGCCACGCACGACTCATGCCCATGGCCATTTACAGGGCAGCCAAAGAAATCCAAACCGTTGTAAATTCTTTGTCTTTAATAAAATGAATGAGTCAGTACGACAGAGCTGCAGGTGCAGTGATCTGTCACCAGCAATTCTTGGTGCCCAGGCGCGTGTGCAAGCAGGGCGGGCAGCAGCCTCGGCCGAAGCTGGGATCGCCTGGGTGGATTCTTTATTTCATGACTTTCCTGCCAAAGGTCTGCAAACTCTCATGGCCTCTCCCTCAGGAGGTATTTTTCATGTGCTACAGTTCACAGGGGCGTGGGGCCGCTTTGCTGGCACGTGGAGCGCGTGTAGCCTGTTCTTGGTCACACGCGAGCGGGCCGGCGGCGGTGGGCTTTCTCTCGGGACTGGACGGGAGGGATGCTGCCCACGAGGACGGGGTTCAGGGGACGGTGTGGACTGTGGGCCCAGTTGCCTGGTCCCTGGACTATTCCGTGACTCAGCCACCTGCTGTTGGCGTTGCTAAGCTCCCAGCCACGGCGGGCGGGAGGCCCCAGAGCCGGCGTTCCCGAGTACAGCCCCCTTCGTGTTCTCACCAGAGGCGCTCGCGAGAAGCAGCACCTGTGCCCTGGGGTGTCTTTGCTGCCTGCAATCACAGGGCCCTTCCGTGGAGTCTTGCCCAGTTTCCTCTGAAAGAAATTGTATTGTGGACGAGTCATTGGTACAGTTAGACATCTTTTGAGACTCTCGGGCTCTTTTCAGGGAAACGTGTTAAACAAACAACACGTATGCTCAGAAATGTTCCGGATTTGGAGGTCTCAGAGCACGGTAGGTGAAACCTTGACCTTGGATTTGTCTTTGTTGGCGGCAGTGGCTTCACATGGTAAACAGGAGGTCACCTGGGTGTCCCGTCACCGTGTTCACCCCTTGGAGACGGACTTGGGGCCTTGGAGGATCAGCTTCCAGTAGCAGTTTGGGCAACAGGGAATACGGTTTCACATCATAATTACAGCCCCCAAGCAAGATCCAGCTTAATAATTAGAGTCCCAATTAGAGCATGTGCACATCCATCGCTTCTGTTCATTCTGGGCACTGATGTCAGACTCGTGAGAAAGCCAACCAAACAGAAATGGGAATTTGCATTGGCGGAAAATGATCTAAATTCTGTTATGTAGTAGAAGTAGTTTAAAGCCACAAAGGGGACTCTTTCAGGTAAATCTACTCTTTCATGATGATGCAAAATGCAGCACAGGTTCTCAAGTTTTTATGTCAAGAATTTGCTAAAATAAGTCAGACAAGTTTAGGATTTGCCTCATAGTGAATCAAGAACTTTAAGCAGGAACTTTTCTTCTAATCTAATGAAAAATGCAGCTTGTACCATTTGGACATAGAAATGCCTAGCTGAGGAGAGCAAGTGATTTGCTGGGGGTTTAGGGGTAAAAATATCTGGTTACTAAGGGTGCATGAATCTGGGAGGTAAATGATTTACCCAGTAGATCCAGATTTTACTAAAACAGAACTATTTGATGGTGGCAAGATAGACTATTTGCCGGGTCTTATGTTTGTTTGTGTTTGTTTGCATGCTTGGTTGAAGGCAAACAAATGGAATTAAATAATAATTGACTTGGAGGAGGTGATGGGGAAGCAGATGGATGGTATTAGTTTCTATGGTACTGTGCTTTCATGTTCACTAATGCACTCCGGTTTCAGCCCCTGTATTAGTTATCTATTGGTGTGTAACAAATTACCCCAGCACTCAACAGCTGAAAAATACAGATATTTATTATCTCACAGTGCCTGTGAGACTCAGGAATCCAAGCAAAGATTAGCTGGAATGTTCTGGCTCAAGGTCTCTCATGAGTTGTAGTCAACATGTTGTCCTGGGCTGCAGTCTTTTTTTTTTTTTTTAATTTTTATTGGAGTAAAAATTGATTTACAATTGGAGTAAAGTTTATTAGAGTATAGTTGATTTACAATGTTATGTTAGTTTCAGGTGTAGAGCAAACTGAGTCAGTTAGACATACACATATATCCACTCTTATTTATTTATTTATTTTTGGCTGCGTTGGATCTTCGTTGCTGCACACGGGCTTTCTCTAGTTGCGGCGAGAGGGAGGGTACTCTTCGTTGCAGTGCGCGGGCTTCTCAATGCGGTGGCTTCTCTTGTTGCGGAGCACGGGCTCTAAGGTGCACGGGCTTCAGTAGTTGTGGTGCGTGGGCTCAGTAGTTGTGGCACATGGGCTTAGTTGCTCCACGGCATGTGGGATCTTCCCGGACCAGGGCTCGAACCTGTGTCTCCTGCATTGGCAGGCAGATTCTTAACCAGTGTGCCACCAGGGAAGTCCCTATCCACTCTTTTTTGGATCCGTTTCCCATATAGGTCACTACAGAGTACTGAGTACAGTTCCCTGTGCTATAGTAGGTTCTTTTTTTTTTTTTTTAATAAATTTATTTATTTATGTCTGCATTGGGTCTTTGTTGCTGTGCATAGGCTTTCTCTAGTTGCAGCAAGCAGGGGCTACTCTTTGTTGCGGCGCACGGGCTTCTCATTGCGGTGACCTCTCTTGTTGCGGAGCAAGGGCTCTAGGCGCACAGGCTTCGGTAGTTGCGGTGCACGGGATCAGTAATTGTGGCTCGTGGGCCCTAGAGCACAGGCTCAGTAGCTGTGGCACACGGACTTAGTGGCTCCGCGGCATGTGGGATCTTCCCGGACCAGGGCTCGAACCCGTGTCCCCTGCATTGGCAGGCGGATTCTTAACCACTGCGCCACCAGGGAAGTCCCTATATAGTAGGTTCTTATTAGTTATCTGTTTTATATAAATCTCCCAATTTATCCTTACCTCCCCTTCCCCCCAATAACCATAGGTTTGTTTTCTGTGACTCTATTTCTGTTTTGTAAATAAGTTCAATTATATCATGTTTTTAGATTCCACATATAAGTGATATCATATGATATTTGTCTTTCTCTGTTTGACTTACTTCACTTAGTATGATAGTTTCCAGGTCCATCCATGTTGCTGCAAATGGCATTATTTTGTTCTTTTTTATGGCTGAGTAATATTCCTGTGTGGTGTGTGTGTGTGTGTGTGTGTGTGTGTGTGTGTGTGTGTGTACACCACATCTTCTTTATCCATTGCTCTGTCTTGGATAGGTTGTTCCCACGTCTTGGCTATTGTAAATAGTGCTGCAGTGAACATTGGGGTGCACATATCTTTTCAAATTATGGTTTTCTCTGGATATATGACCAGGAGTGGGACTGCTGGATCATATAGCAACTCTATTTTTAGTTTTTTAAGGAACCTCCATAATGTACTCCATAGTGGCTGTACAATTTACATTCCCACCAACAGTGCAGGAGGGTTCCCTTTTCTCCACACCCTCTCCAGCATTTATTGTTCGTAGATTTTTTGATGATGGCCATTCTAACTGGTGTGAGGTGATACCTCGTGTTTTGATTTGCATTTCTCTAATAATTAGTGATATTGAGCATCTTTGCGTGTGCTTTTTGGCCATCTGGATGTCTTCTTTGGAGAAATGTCTATTTAGATCTTCTGCCCATTTCTTGATTGGGTTTTTGTTTTTTTTGATATTGAGCTGCATGAGCTGTTTGTATATTTTGGATATTAATCCTTTGTTGGTTGCCTGGGTTGCAGTCTTTGCGCGTGGACCTGGGCTGGAGGATCAACCTCAAGGTCATTCATGAACGTGGCAGTTGGAGGGAGGCTTCAGTTCCTCACCTCTCTGTAGGGCTGCCCATGACCTGGCTTCCCCAGAGTGCATGATCTGTGTGCGTGTGAGAGAGACTGAGACAGGGAGAGGGGAAGAGAGCACGGGAGAAGGAGATAGATAAAGAAAGTGCTAGAAGCTATGTGCTTTCATGACCTAATCTCAGAAATGACATGCCATTACTTCTGCCATATTCTGTTGGTCACACAGACCAATCCTGGCCAGTGTGGGTCGGGGCAATTCCAGGGTTCGAATACCAGGGAGTGGGGCTCCTTGGGCACCATATAAGAGGCTGCCTACCACAGCCCTCTTATTTTTTACACCCATAAATTAGCGTCTTGGTTAGAGAATTACTCATTTGAGTACATAGTCAACTATCAGAAAATGTTGGGGGTTTCCCTGGTGGCGCAGTGGTTGAGAATCTGCCTGCCAATGCAGGGGACACGGGTTCGAGCCCTGGTCTGGGAAGATCCCACATGCCGCGGAACAGCTGGGCCCGTGAGCCACAACTACTGAGGCTGCGCGTCTGGAGCCTGTGCTCCGCAACAAGAGAGGCCGCGATAGCGAGAGGCCCACGCACCGCGATGAAGAGTGGCCCCCGCTTGCCGCAACTAGAGAAAGCCTTCGCACAGAAACGAAGACCTGACACAGCCATAAATAAATAAATAAATAAATAAATAAATAAATAAATAAAATTAAAAAAAAAAAAGCAAATAATTTAAAGAAAAAAAAAAAAGAAAATGTTGGGAAAATTTTTTAACCAGGTCCATGCCCTAACCTTTGGAGCCATTAAAATGTACAAATGAAGACTCTCACTTTACTACATAGTTAAATAAAAATTATGTACCCATTTTGTGCTCTTAACTGTATTCTTGGATTTAAAAAAGTAGTTTTCCTCCCATGAAATGGAAACATCTATTGAGCCCCTAGTGGGTGTGCCCCATCAGCTCCCATCTCCTCCATAATTTACTTCAATCTTCCAATTACTGTCAGAATCACTGCTGCCCCTCTACATGCGCCTTCTGCCCCGAGACATGAACGAAATGTTGACCTTGCCTTTTCAAAATATGAAATAACTGAATTACCCTTTTTTATTGTCTTCTATGCAAAGTTAATGGGAAAAAAAATGAATGAGAATTTTTTCCGAGCTCTTACTCATGATTTCAAAGATGATAACATCTTTATTGAACTTTGCTCTCGTAACACTAAAATCGTTCATTCATTCAGCAGGTACTGATGGAATACCTCTGTGTGCCAGGCATCAGCGAGGCCCTGGAGTTTGCACTGTAAAGGTGCAAAGGTAGAGTGTAAGGGCAAACGATCTTTTAACAGTAATTTAAGGCATGTCAGATATAAAGAAATGAACCTGGTGGGTAGTAATTTCATTTTGTGAATTCTGGATACTCGGATTGACTTAGTGGACATTTCATAGGATCCCAAGGTTTGAGATTCTCTTGTAGCGCTTCTGTTTTCTAAAAGGTAGCTGCAGTGCAGAGAGAGGAGTGGCTTTCCTGAATGGAGAACTGGAGCTGGCACGAGGTGGACCCGAAGGGATTGGCCCCCAAGGCAGCACTGGCCCCGAGCCAGGTCCCCTCTGTTAGCACCTGCATGGTCAGAAGCCCCCAGGTGGTTCATTCACGTGCAGTGCTGCATTGGAAGCCCTTAGCTTGTCCTAAATGTTGCCGGTCGCTTTGGCATGAGCTTGGGGATGCCAGTGTTTCCACCTTTACAGCTATTGGCTCTCACTCCTGAGACCCAGGGCTTGGCCAGTATCCCCCTTCTTGCTTTAATTTTTCCCTGATGGACTCTCATCTTCCCTGCTTTTCAAGTTCAGCTAAGGCAGATAGCCAAAAATTCCTAAGGGGGGGAAAGCTGAAAATACTGATAAAATAAAGGTTAAAGAAGATGGCATTTTGAATGGTGGAAATGCAACTTGATAGGATTGTGTGTGTGTGTGTTTCCTCCAGGGTTGCCAAGGCTAATGATTGGTGATGTGTTGAAGGTTTGCAGCAAGGCAGACTCATAACTATGAAAGAATTATTGATGGTTTTGCCCCAGGAACAGATGTTGACCCCGATGGGGTTGGTTTGTGAATCTATTTATGTGTGCCGGTTTTCTACCCAGGGGAGTGAGCCACTGTGTAGACGGCAGGTACCGCTGCTTCTGCTTCTTTCAATCACAGTCGCGCCGTCTTAGCTGGAGGACTGAGACGCCTCTCCGGGCAAGTTCGTCAGAAAGCATTGGGTAAATCAGGGAATCATAAGAAATGAAACACATATATGTGGTTTATAAGAACTTTATCAACTGTATTTCAGACTTTTTCTGGATTTACCCTTTTTTCCATTAATCTCCTTTTTCTGTCCCAGGATCCCATCCAGGACACCACATTGAATTCAGTTGTCCTGTGTCCATCTTTCCTTTGGGCTGTGACAGTGTCTCAGACTTTCCTTGTTTTTTGTGGCTCTTATTGTTTTGAGGGATACTGGCCATGAGTTTTGTAGAATGTCCTTCACTTTGGATTTGGCTGAGGTGTTTCACATGGTCAGACTGGGGTTATGAGTTTTGGGAACGAAGACTGCAGAGGTCGAGCGCCCTCTGATCATGTCACATCAAGGGTGTGGGCTCTCACATGACTTATCTCTGATGAGCTCAACCTGACCTCTGCTTAAGGTTGCGTGGGCCGGCTTTCTTCACTATCGAGTTTACTGCTTTTCCCTTTCTTTCCGTACACTGTTCTTCCAAAGCCCATCCTCGGTAATGTAGGGGGAGCCAGTGAAGCTTCACCTCCTGGAGATTTCAAGTTAAACTATTTAAATGCAGGTTTATTCACCCATCGCTTGGTAGAAGGTAACAGAGCCTTTTCTTGGAATGGAGATCCAGTAATTCTAGTTTGGGGTCACCTTTCCTTACAAACTGTACCTTTGATGCACCCTCTACAGTTTGCAGTATTGATTTCTTTAAAGTGCAGTGGGACTTGAAGGACATTTGTGAAACCATCTCAGTGCAGAATCCATCTGCAGATTTACTGCCTTTTCCTAGATATCTTCAGTGTTGTCCACCCTGCCAGCATTTCCATGATACACTTCTTTTAAATTAATTTATTTTTGGCTGTGTTGGGTCTTCGTTGCTGCGTGTGGGCTTTCTCTAGTTGCGGCGAGCAGGGGCTACTCTTCATTGTGGTGCGTGGGCTTCTCATTGCGGTGGCTTCTCTTGTTGTGGAGCACGGGCTCTAGGTGCGCGGGCTTCAGTAGTTGTGGTGCACGGGCTTAGTTGCTCCGCGGCATGTGGGATCTTCCCGGACCAGTCTCAAACCCGTGTCCCCTGCATTGGCAGGTGGATTCTTAACCACTGGGCCACCAGGGAGGCCTCATGATACATTTTTGTTTGATGATCTGTCTATAACAAAGCATCCGAAGTAGTTTTGGTAGGAAAAAAAGATGGTACTCCTAGCTCATTAGTTTATATAATATTTAATTACTTTTCATAAATGCAATATGAAGCCCCACTGGCATAAGCAGGTTTGAGACCCAAAGACACTATGGGTTATGAAGCACCCAAGTATCCAGCTGGGGTGGAAAGGCCCTGGGCCTGCTGGAAAGGAAGGAGACCCCAGCCCAGTGAGCTCCAGGGCCTGTGGACAGCTGTCACCACGTCCGCAGAATAGACTGCCTTGAGAAGGTCAAATGGAGGCCTCGTTAAGAGACCTTCTCCTCTGTGTATTTTTAGAAACAGCAAATATCAACCGTAAATATTTAATGTTGTGTTTATAGACTTTGGCATCATAAAACTTCAAAAAGGTGACTCAGAGGTGTTGGCTGAGTGTGTACCTCAAGGACAAAAGAATTTCCCTAGCACACTGCACTGTATAAGGAAAACCATAATTGACATTCTTAGAAAAGAAGTAAATAGGTAAATAGCTGTCTTATTTATCTTATTCATATTCACCAGATGAGGAATTAGTCATTATTCCTTGCTGGCCAGGGTTTTCATAACTCTTTTCTGATGTTAAAAATAATGTGCTGCCTGTAATGAGCAATTTGAAAAAAGACAATGAAATCCAGAGAGAAAAAAAAACCACTTCTCAACCCACCCATGGCAGTTCGCCATCAGTGTTTTGGTATATTTTCTTCCAAGTGTCTGTATTCATGTGTATGTAACATAACATAATGTATGTTCAGCTTTGTAATACGGCTCTTCCACTTAACCTTACAGAGTAAGTGTTTGATCATCGCTGACATTTATTGAAAATATTTTCATGCATCTATGCCATCAAGTGCATGTACTGTAGTTGATTTAACACATGTTGGAGATATAGATTGCTTCCAATTTTTGCTTTAGGATAGATTGCTGGGAATAAAGCTGTAGGGCTCTTGAGACTGATTACCAAATTGCTTTCCTGAAGTGTAGTGCCAATTGTATAGCATTGCCAGGGGATGGGGGAGGGGTGCCGGTCTCTCAGGCAGCTCATGAGATTGTGGTCAACTGAGCCGAGAATGCAGGCATTTTTTTTTTTTGCATTTCTGTGATTTAAAAAAAATCAAAGGTGGAATATTTCATCTTGTTTGCCAGTCATTTGCATTTCTTTTTCTGTGAATTGGACATAAGCTGCTTTACAGGCGTTTCTCAGGTTCTGTTTTGAACATTACACTTTCTGGGTTTCATGTGAATGCCAGCTGTTTTAAAGATTGCGGTGTCAGAGTTTCAGCTAAATGGGCCATTTCTGATGTTTGCTAGGATATTAGTCTCCTGACCTTAGCCAAACTGGGTATCTGCCTATCAGGGCTGCATATTAAACAAGAGTGAAGTCCAGAAAGCAAGAAGGCATGTTAGCAAATTAATTTGTTACTAAGATTATACCTACATGTACACTTCTGTCGTCAACTCTTTGACGCCTTTCCTTGAAGCTGTGGTGTATCTGTGAGCGTTATGACGGCTTGTTAAGGAGAGTTGATGTGTTTGAATGTCACTATGGTAGGTGGATGCAGCTCATGTTGTATTTCCTAGTGTGTTTATCAAAAGACAGTATCTTTATAGAATGACATCTGTAGGAAAAGCATAGATTCTTATGTTAGCTAATAAAAGATTTTAAAATACATATAATTATAAATTGGCAAGCTTGCTAACTTGTTTCTACTTGTCATTGGCCAACGTTTGTTTCCCAAGGGTGTGTGTATATGTGTGAATGAGTGTGTATGTGTGACATATGTTTTGTTGTGCCAGTGAATTAATTGAATATCTATTATGTGACAAGCTCTGCGCTGTCTTTGAAGCATTGAGCTGGTTCATAATACACTGGGGACAGGAGGGAATTGTTTGGTTTTTTTAATTGCTCTGAAGTCATTGGCTGTTACTACTCTCTCCTTTCACTGTTTTATAACATCACACAGAAAGCTTTACAAATATTCTATTTCAGTTTCTCCTTTTAGAGTGTTTCAGTATTTCTAATTTTTTTTTCTATTCTCTGAAGAATGCTTTCCAAACTTGGAAATGAAACTAATGAAAGGGGAGGAAAGTGATGATTCAGAAATTAATGATAGAAGGACTTAGCTGATGGTCCAGTGGTTGAGACTCTGTGCTTCCGCAGTAGGGGGCGTGAGTTTGATTCCCGGTCAGGGAACTAAGACCCCGCATGCCTCACGGTGTGACCAAAAAAAAAAAAATATATATATATATATATATATATGTATATATATAAATATATAATATATATATATAAAAGATAGTCAAAAAGAAACGCTGATGAATTTTTTAAATTAATTTATTATTTATTTTTGGCTGCGTTGGGTCTTCGTTGCTGCGCGCGGGCTTTACTTGCGGCGAGCGGGGGCTACTCTTGGTTGTGGTGCGCGGGCTTCTCATTGCAGTGGCTTCTCTAGTTGCGGAGCACAGGCTCTAGGCGCGCGGGCTCAGTAGTTGTGGATCGTGGGCTCTAGAGCGCAGGCTCAGTAGTTGTGGCGCACGGGCGTAGTTGCTCCGAGGCATGTGGGATCTTCCCTGACCAGGGCTTGAACCTGTGTCCCCTTCATTGGCAGGTGGATTCTTAACCACTGTGCCACCAGGGAAGTCCCTCTGTGATGATTTTGGAGTGCAGTGTCTGTCGTTTTATAGCTTAATGGATTTGGCTTCTCAATGGTGTTTGTGTATTTTTGCTCAAAATTATGTTGAATAGGTAAGTCTAGCCGTGAGTCATTTCCCGCCAAATTTCAACAGATGAGGTGTAACGCGTGGAGAAATGGTCGTACTTCTGTAATAAGGAGTGTCTTCTCAGGACACGTGGAGAAATGGTCGTGCTTCTGTAATAAGGAGTGTCTTCTCAGGACTCGAGGTTCTGGTTCCTTTCAGTGTGTTCCTACACGCTAGGCGTGGTCTTGGTTCTACGTTGTGCAGTACACACAGAAATGAGGAAGGGAGGGAGCAGCAAGGCTCGCTCCCAGGTTCCTTTCCAGATTGTGGCTCAAGGTCAGAGACGTTCAGTTTGAACTCAGTTTCCCGGGGCATATGGGTGCACGTACATGCACAGTGCCAGTTCCAGCTGTGGACAAATGGAATCTGTATTCTCTCCACCGAAAAATTTTGGGGGCACATAATTTAAAACTTTGCATGTGAACCAATTAAAGAGGAATTGCGTGGCCTGGAGAGTCCCCAGATCCTTCCATCCTGCAGACCACAGCCAAAGGATTTTAGCTGCTGCAGGCTCTCAGATTGACTTGGAAGGGAGCCAGGTCCTTGGTCTTCACTGTTTTTCTTGTACCTCGGCATCCCCGTGAGATATAGACGGTTATTCCCACTGTGCACTTAAGATGCAGGGTTTCAGACAGGTTGAATAATTTGACCATGACTGTGGAAACGAGTAAGGGTTCAGAGCCAGGAATTAAGCTCAGGGCTGCCTCCACCAGATGCCTCCTCTGATGAAAGGGATGTTTTTCAAGCGTTGTTTATGTGGTGAAACACCTCAGGGTTCCAGAGAATTAAAATTGGTTCCAAGACACACTGTGAAGACTTAGGTTTCTGACCAGGAAATCATTAGTCCCAATAGTTTTTAAATTTTTTTTGTTGTTGTTTAATATTTATTTATTTATTTGGCTGCACCGGCTCTTAGTTGCCGCATGAGGGATCTTTAGTTGTGGCATGCGGGATCTAGTTCCCTGACCAGGGATTGAACCCGGGTCCCCTGCATTGGGAGCGCAGAGTCTTAACCGCTGGACCACCAGGGAAGTCACTAGTCGCTATACTTTTATTTCTTTACTCCCTCTTCCCCGATGATGAATCTCTCTGTGTTATAGGAGGTCAGTTAGCAGCTTTTAACCTTTGTAGTACGTTGGAAGTGAAGAGGTGAGTCATTCAAGTCAGCTGGTAGCCTGGGATGTAACTTTATGTAGCTCTGGGGGTGACGGAACTCTGGTTCCCTAAAGCACTGCCTCACAATGGGGGCCCCAGTGTTCTGTCTTACCTCGTGTCTGGAATGGCTGCTCCAGCTCCTGCCCTCACATCACATCCCTGTTCCAGTCCTTGAGTAGGAGTGAGGAGGGGGACTTCATTACCTTTAAGGGCACAGACAAGAGGTTTCATTTCTGACTTCTGCTCATAGCCATTGGCCAGAACTGGGGTACGTGGAAAGCTTCTCCTTTTGGAAGGGGTGTGGCCATGTGCCCACACAAAATCCAGGTGTCCTGTTCTCAAAGGGTGAAGGGGGGAAGTGGATAATGGTAGTCTAGCCGACCCTGTCCTCACTTTAGTGGGAAGGTGGCGTTACTAAAACAACAACACGTTAGATGCAAAATTCTAGACTGTGGGACAAGGGTCATACATGGTACAGCAAGGGCTCCTGCAAAGAGCATCCCTGGCCCATCTTTTGAAGCTCAACTGTGAGTACTTCCTGTCTCCTGCCCACCACTTACTCTGGGTTTTAACCAGGTGACTAGAGACCTCTTTCCTTGTGCACGAAGTGGGAATATGGTCTGCCCCGTGTTATAAGGATTACATGGAGTAATGAAGATGAAAGGGAGCGACTCTGTTGCCTTTCTCATCGTAGGTTGGAGGTCATCTAATGCGCTGCTGGGAGTTACCATTTTACACGAGTGTGTGTTGTTCATAACGCAGCCTTCTTGTACAGGAAGGGACTTTGTCTTCTATCTCCATGGTCCTTCCGCACCGCATAGCACGTTGCGTAATATTTGCACACGAAGTTCTTGATGAACTTTTATGCTCTTTGGTCATTTGCATTCACTCCATCTCTCAGACTAACACATTCACCAACCAGTAAATGTTTATCGAGCACCTACCACGTGTGTCAGGAATTCTTCTAGATGCAGGGAATATAGCTGTGAACAAACCAGACAAAAAGGTTACATTCTAGTGGATAAAAATATGGGTCAGGTATGGCACACTGGGTGTTTTGGTACCAAAAATGAGTGCGTGTGAAATCACTTTGATATTTGCACTTATGTTGTACTTTATAATGTTTAAATATGGGCATTATTTACCAAAGAGCAGATACTAACAGTCATACACCCGCACCCACAGAAGAGGAATACAGTAGAAATGTTCAGTATTGATCGAATATTTTTAAATGTTAATATGGTGTATTTGAATTATTTGTTTATAATTTTCAGTCATGTAAGTAGAAAATTAAAGTTCATTTAAGTTCTTTTTTGTTTTCAACAAATACATAAAATACCACCTCCCTCTATATAATAGTACTGGGTTGAAAAAAAAGACAACACAACACTCTTTAGTGTTGCCAGTTAGAAAGAGTGTAAGGAAAAATTGATTCCTCCTGGGGTTTGTGTAGAAATTAGCAAACCTAATGATTTTCCCTGGGCATGATCTCTTTTAAGCTACTGAGAAGTTTATAGTCATGCAGGTTGAGTGGAGTGGATAGTGATTTAGAGAAGAATTGAGGTGATTAATAAGAAGCCCCTGATTTTGTTTTAATAACATACTCTGACCCAATAAGGAAAATTCAGACTGTATTTTCTTACAGTGGTAGTGCTGTTAAAATGTATGCAAATGGAAAGCTTTTATGTATTACTAGGCCTTTCATAGTATTTTGCTTTCCAGGGAGCTTTGTAAATCATTATATTTATTTTTTACCCAGTATATGCTAAATGCTCCTCTTGACCTGCCACTGTGAATTTTCATTCAGTGAGAATCACACTGTTAAACGGAGGTTTATGCCATGTAGAAATTAATGAGATAAATGCAGATAGACCCAGCTGTGTGAGGTCCCAGTGTGTGATGAATTACTTCCTTACATTTATGGCGGACTTCTATCCCCCTAATGTGCACGTGGGAGCAGCCCCATTTATGAGTGCTTAAATGTGGACTTCATCTGTATGACACCGTTTTGACTGATTGAGCCGTTAAAATCCAGTAGGAAGAATGCGATGGGGGAGACAGCATAGACAGCTACAGGACATCATAATTGTTTTATTTGACCAATTTGTTTGGGACTGAATTGACTAGATTTGTGGTGTCTGGCAGGTACAGCTTCTCATGGCACACATTCTGATGAAATAGTGTTAATGACGGTTGGTCTACTGCATTTTAAATAGATGCCTTGTAAATTCTTAGCCCGTTGATGTATGTCTGATCATGTGGTCTTCTTTTTCTCACCTCCCCCTCCATCCCTCCACGAAGCCTGCCCTGATAGTGGACATGGGTTCTCTGGTCAGAACAGTGCAGCACCACATACAGAGTGCCTTCTAGGTCGAGTGGAAGGTTAGCTTCATTGCGATCTGGAAGATTCAGACCATCCTTGGGTTTTTGCCTTTTGCTTTTTTCCCTCTTGATGAAGCTGATGCTCTAAATTTTTGTAGTAAATATGGTGCATTGATAGTGGTATTATCTGACCTATAATTCATAAAATTGAGTGGCATATGTACAGTGTTTTTAGTCTGTTAACTTTTGGGAGAATGTATTTGTTTCCCAGTGGGAGTTAACCTGTGGAGAACGAAGGAGTGGGGGCATGAGAGTTGTTTTTGTGAGATAGTAGCTTTATTTTTTATTTTTTAAATAAATTTATTTTATTTATTTTATTTCATTTATTTTTGGCTGCGTTGTGTCTTCATTGCTGCGCACGGGCTTTCTCTGGTTGCAGCGAGCGGGGGCTACTCTCCGTTGCCGTGCGCGGGCTTCTCATTGCGGTGCTTCTCTTGTTGCAGAGCACGGACTCTAGGCGCACGGGCTTCATTAGTTGTGGCACGCGGGCTCAGTAGTTGTGGCGCACGGGCTTAGTTGGTCCACAGCGTGTGGGATCTTCCCGGACCAGGGCTTGATCCCGTGTCCCCTGCATTGGCAGGCGGATTCTTAACTACTGCGCCACCAGGAAAGCCGGTGAGACAGTAGCTTTAGAAGAGAGAAGTGTCAAAGCTGTGTGGATTGCCAATCTGTGAGGACATGCTAGTTGCCCATTACAGTGTGAAGAGTCTTTGAATGCGGGAAAGACAGAAGCAAGATTGAGTTCCTACCAGTAGAATGAAGGTGTCTTACAGACAACATAGGAGCAAGGGGAAAAAAAGGTTCAACTTGTACAGAACATGAAAACTGGTTCCAGGAAGAACAGATAAATTCCCCAGGTACATAAGGAGATAGAATGGGTTTCTGAATCTTGGCGCTATTGACATTTGGAGCTGGATATTTTTGGTAGTGGGAGCTGTCCTCTGTATTGCGGAATGTTGAACAGCATCCCTGGTTTCTACCCAGTAGATTCCAGTAGCTCTCCCCACAACAGTTATAGCAACCAAAAATGTCTCCAGATATTGCCAGATATTCCCCCCGGGGCAGGGGCAACATCACCCCAGTTGAGACCCACCAGAATAGATGGATAAATGCAAACAGATACGAGGATCTTCGGTTCTTTCATGGCAGTGCATACGGCGTACCATGGGAGCCCAAGGAGGCAACCAGCAAACCATTGGTCTTGGGGTCCAGAAGCCTTTTGACTTAGTGATCTCTGGGGGAGGTGAGTGTAAGTCAGTAAAGGTAGAGGTGGGGGAGGGGAAGGATTAGATGTAGAGGATCAGCATGATGGTTTTTTTTTAATTTATCATATTTCGTGGGTATGTAGCTCACCTCACAGATAGCTGCATTTAAATAAAATTTTCATAAATGAATTTGTATAAGCTAATATATTCAACACAGTACAGAATTTACTCATTTCAATATGAATTTACTTCAAATTCCTTTGTGTATCCTTTTCTAATATTAAGAAGCTAGTTGTAGTGAAAATACTCTTATTTATGTTATATATTCAGCATTTAGACCCTTGTATCTTGTGAAGGGGCTTCAGAGTATTGGGGGTGTCTGGAATATTGTGATATAGTGATTTACTGCATTAATTTTGTATTATAAAGTTATAGCCATTTAACTTTGGGCGTTCTCAGGACTCCAAAAAGGGTGAGTAATCACTGGTAACTATCAGAACTTCCTGGCATTTGGAAGCACAAATGACTTCTTGATTTGTGCACATTATACATGGATATTTATCACAGGGATAAAGTAGGCAGTTTAGTATGAAAGGACCTTGGAAACCTACCCCCCTCAATCTGACCTGAGCATTGTCACGTTAATTGGAGAAGTCAGTTAAGCTGGGAATCATAAAAAATGATATGTACACGCCTTACTTTTTTGTTGTTGTTTTAACCTGAAGCGTGTGGATATTCAGTCATCTGCCAATACCTTTGCTCTGAGGAAGATTCACCGCCAGGAAGTTCTGCCCTTTGGTCTGACACCATCCACGCCCATAGTGTATTTCATGTGGTTTCCAGTGTCTAGTGAAAACTTAAGGACACCTGCACAGAAATCTCACTTCTGCATCTTTCTACATTTCCACCTTGCCTTCCAGTCATCTTGGTTGCCTTTCCCACACCTGACTTCACAGCATCTGTTAAAATGATTCTCACTGACCCTGTCCCTAGAGCATCAACTTCATTTCAGCAAAAAACCGGAAACAGGCTCTGTGTGCACTCGTGCTTCATCATGTGAAATATCTCAGTGAAGTGTGTCGTTGCAGCAGCAGGGACAGCTGAGCAAACCTGGACTGGCTTTGGCAGCAGGTGTATCCGGGGGTGGGGGAAGAAGGGCAGGGGCGGTTCTGAGCGCTGCTTTCCAGCTGTGCGCATCCATCCCTGTGTCTCGGGCATCCCGCCTTAAGTTTCTTCTGTAGAGGAAGAAGAAAGCACAGGTAAGTGTGTGTCAGTTCCCTGCGCCTCCTGGTGTCACTTTCCTGAGCTGTGCACGTGTAAATTGGTGCCTGGCTGGCGACAGCAGACGGCAGGCTCAGCCACTGGGAGTGGCAGAATCCTTTACGAGAACCTTTGGCCGTTTATCTTGTAACTGTTAGACCTTCCAGCAAAGAGTGAAGCCTAGTAATTATGTATGTGTCGGACTAGCCTGGTTGTCAGTTTTATGTAATGCTGATATTAAACTCTTACGTGTAGGTGACACGGGGCTGCACCAGCATCTACTCATAACCATATGAATTTAGAGGGATGTGATTTCACGCGGCTTACACGCACACGCTTTATGGTTGTCATTAATGCTTGTTATAAAAGCCCTGTAAGACCTGAAAATGGCACATGAGTCATCAAGGAGGAAAATGCCATCTTCACTGGAGTTTGGGTGTTAAGTACATCGTATTGTATTCTGAATTTAAGTTCATATACTTTTCCGTGTCCTAGGCTGTTTATTAAGCATCTTTGTTGCGTGTGGCACAAGGCTTAGCTTTGCGGATGGAGGGTGAGCTGGACACACTCTGGGCTCAGCCATGTGGGTGCAGAGGCCGTGCCCTGCTGGAGCTTGCCTGCTACTTGGAAGACAGGCGGTAAACAGGGGAACTGATCAGCAAGATGCCTTGATAGTAACGCATGCTGTGGAGAATGAGCAGGGCGATGTGACCGAGGGGCTTGGGGTGGGAGGGCTTCCACGTTAGAGGTAAGAAATGGAGACTGATGAGTTGAAGTCTCAAGGATGTAGCTGGGAAGAGCCGGGGAAAAGAGTTCCAGAAGGAGGGAACAGCACATGCAAAGGGCAGGCAGCGGGACTGAGCTCTAGAAACTCGAGGGATGTAGAGGAGGCCAGGCCAGCATGATGGGGACAGGCGACTGACCAGGAGATGAGGTGAGAGCTGTGTGCAGGGGACCCCCAGACAGTTCCTTACAGGATGTGATGGTAATGGTGATGTGTTTGGACTTGAAACCCTCCAGCGGCTTCCCACTGCACTAACTGGTGGCTGGCTGCTGGTGGGGGAGGGATTGAAGTGACTCCAAGTGGGTTCCAGGCATAAGGCAGTCTCATTTTCTCCCTCCCTCCCTCCCTCCCTCCCTCTCTTCCTTCTCTCCTTCCTTCCTTCCTTCCTTCCGCTGGGTCTTAGTTGCGGTTCCCCGGCTCCTTTGTTGCAGCAGGCGGGCTCCTTAGTTGTGGCATGCATGTGGGATCTAGTTCCCTGACCAGGGATCAAACCTGGGCCCCCTGCATTGGGAGCACAGAGTCTTATCCGCTGCGCCACCAGGGAAGTCCCAGTCTCATTTTCCACTAGCATAGCTCAGCGGACCTGGGAAGGAAAGCACAGACTTGGGACACTCTTCAGCGGGGAGCGCCAGCAGACATGCAGATGTCCTGGCTGGAGGAGTGTGGGTCTGGCACGTGACCCTGAGTAGGAGGCAGATGTCCTGGCTGGAGGAGTGTGGGTCTGGCACGTGACCCTAAGTAGGAGGCAGATGTCATTTATTCGGACGGCGGGCTGGAGGAGGGACGAGTTGGTGTGGGTGGTGGGTGGGTGAAGGATTCCACTGTGGACATGCCACGTTCGAGATGCTGGTAGGACCTCTCAGTGGACGCGTCATGCAGGCTGGTCCAGCGATGAGTATGCAGCTGGGAAGGCCAGGACCCTGAGACATGTATTTGGGATTTGAAGCCAGGGGCTGGGTGAGTTCACGGGGGAGATGGATGGCAGTGCAGTCCTGTCCAAAGGGGCTCGATTTGCAGTCAAACAGAAAGCAAGCCAAAGGTCAGAGAGATGCCTTTTGAGACTTCCCTGGCGGTCCAGTGGTTTGGACTTGGTGCTCTCACTGCTGGGGCCCCAGGTTCAGTCCCTGGTGGGGAAACTAAGATCCTGCAAGCCGAGAGGCACAGCCAAAAAAAAAAAAGATTCCTTTTGGAAACTTAAGGTGGCTAAAACGTTTCCAAAGTCATTCGATAATCCCTTGTATTTTCATAGAGGTTTACAAAGTAAGCTTGTAGGAGATCAGAATTTAGTGAACCTGCCATCAGGAGACTTTTTGACAGAAGATGCATCAATATCATCTTATTCTTTTTAACTCTTTTCTTTCTAATAAGGGAAACAGCTTCCACTAAGAATTATACTTAAATTTCCCTTTTTTCCCTGACTTTGCAGCTTTCATCTTAGGTGGGAAGAAATGATTCAGCCTAGATTAAGTAGATCTGAATACCTGCTATTTTTCTTGGGCTTCTAGAGTTTTTGCTAACAATCACAAGTACGGTCCTGAGCATCATATAACAGCATAATGTGTTAATTTTTTTGAATGACTTATGATTAACCTTGATTTAGCAATAACATTGATCCCATTTCCCAACCACAAAGATCAATACAAATTTAATTAACCAAAATGTGTCATTCTGCCACTGTGAAGCTAAATTCTCCAAGGACAGAAGCTGCTTAAGAATTTCTAGGTTTGACTGACATTCACATATTCCAGAAACTACCAAGATCCTGAGATTGTTTCTAGGGAATGCCTCTGCTCCACTGGGAAGTATCTCAGAATGTCACCTTTGAGTTTGAAGATAACTGAGTACAACTTTTTTTTCACAGTTGGAGAGTTTGACTCTGGCTTATGGAAAGAAAGCAGACATTTATTCTTGACTTGCTTCAGAGTAAATTGGCTGATGCCCATTTTAAGTGTTACAGATATTTTGATCTAAGTTTGCCTGTAGCCAACAGCAGGGTCTTTGGAAGAAATACATTTGCATTGAAGGTTCATTTTCTTTGCGATCTTTTTTATTATGGTAAAACATATGTAACATAAAATTTACCATTTTTTAACCACTTTTAAGTACACAGTATAGTGTTCTGTGGCATTAAGTGCATTCACCATCCATCTCCAGAACTTTTTCATCTTCCCAAATTAAAACTCTAAGTAGTAACTCTCCTCTCCTCTCCATTCCACCCCCCCCCGCCACCCCCCAGCTTTCTGTCTCCATTTCTGACTACTCTAGGTACTTCATGTAGGGGGGATCCTAGGTTATTTGTCCTTTTGTGTCTCACTTATTTAACTTAGCATAATGTCTTCAAGGTTCATCCGCGTTACAGCATGTGTCAGAATTTCATTTTTTTTGTAAGCTGAATAATATTCCACTGTATGTGTAGACGACATTTTGTTTATCCATTCATCAATCGGTGGATATCTGGGTTGTTCCATCTTTTGGCGATCGTGAACAATGTTACTAAGAACATTGGGCTGCAAACATCTGTTCAGGTTCCTTCTTTCAGTTCTTTTGGTTTTACACCTAGAAATGGAATTGCTGGATCATCTGGTAATGGTATGTTGAATGTTTTGAGAAACCATCATGTTTTCCTGGAGGTTCATTTTTAAGTAATCTTGGTAAGGTATGATAGCAATGGAATCCTAACCATGCCTCATCTTATCTCACACGAGAGTGAGCAAACTATAGCCTGTGGGCCAAATTTAACCGATGACCTACTTTTGTACAGTCAACAAGCTAAGGATGGTTTTTACATTTTTAAGTGGTCCAAAAAATCAAACCAAGAACAACAAGTCATGATGCATGAAAAGTCTATTAATTTTATTGTACATAATTAAAATTTCCTCAGAACACAGCTGTACCCATTGATGTCTGTATTGTCTGACTGTTGCTCACTACAGTGGTGGAATTGAGTGGTTGTAACTCTGTATGGCCCATGGAGTGAAAAATATTTACTGTCTGACCCTTTAAGAACAGGTCTGCCAACCTCGAATCGAACAGGTTAACATGACAACAAGTCAGATGAGCATATTTACACCTGTTGAATGCTCTGCCTGTGTGCGGGGGCTTTTCCAGTGGTCTTGGTGGGTCATCAAGCCGTCTCCCTAATTTATCACACTGTTCTGAACCTTATTTGTGTCACCGTTTCACAATTAAGCATCAGTCCTTGGGGAGACTTCCTTCGGTCAGAGATGCAGGTGTAAAACCCCAACCAAGTTTGAAACTCGCCCACTTCAGGTACATTTGCTTTTCTGTTCGCAGTGCCAGAGTTTGCCTCCCTGTCCTTGTAAGGGACTGTCTCTTCCCACTGAAAAAGAAGTAAATCTCTGTATAATGGAGGATCCAAACTGAGAAAGATTTCTCAAAATTCGCTTACTTTTCTCATATGCTTTTTTGGGAACAAGGTTTGTGCCCTACTAAAAGGCACTGTCTTCTATTTTTAATCTGTGATATTTCTGTAAAACCATGTAAATGTCATACTTAGAACGGAAGGGCATTTTCAGCATTTTTTTGCAAAGTGCTTTTCTGTGCTGTTAGGGCTGTGTGTGACTTGTGAAAACTTCTATTCACACAACCGGAAATCTGACACAGCACTGGTTCCCTCTGTTAACAATGACACCTTCAAAGTACCATTTTAGGGTAACACTTTGTTCTGTTTAATTTGTTGTCAGAAATATCATCCCCAGAGCTTCTTAATATACACATCCAACTAATACTACAAGCACCTATATACTTATGCATTTAACATATTATTTTCTTTAATTCATGAAAGTGATCTTAAGGCCTGAGAGAAATTTGAACAGCTCAAAGGAAATCAGGCTAAGCTTAAACTAGGAAATTCACTTAAAATTCTATTTTTCCTTTATATTTGGTTTTTATAGGAAATAGGGCGTTTGCATTTTTCCCTTTTTGAAACTGTGTGTGAAATTATTTTTGCATGAAGAAGCCTGTTGCCTACTAGACTGGTAAAATGGTATCAATAAAAGAGAGAAAGGTAGGCAGATAAAATCATTTGGGTAAGTGTAGCATGAAGATAACTGCTAGTCAAGAATTGTAGCATCTACACTCAGTCTAATCTGATTTGTTTTCTCATGTGATCCTGTTCTTTTTTTCTTTCTTAGACACGCTTGCTCACTTAAGAATTCCATTGTTTGAAAACCAAGTAATTTGTTTCCATTTAAGAAAAACTAGGGATAAATGTGATTATGTTCCAGTTGAAACGAAAGCATTTTATTTGTTTGACTGTTCTGGTCCCTTTAAGGGAATTCTCACATTTATTCCTTTGTGGGAGTGACTGATGAAAATGTTTGTAGATTTATCTTGGCTTTTTATTTTTATTTATGTTTTAATTGTGGTAAAATACACATAAGATTCATCTTGGTTTTTATTTTTTTTCTTTAAAAATCACAGAGAATATAGAACAAAAGGAACACAGCAGAATTCCAATGCCCAGTGTGCAGCTGTTCCCACGCTGTGATTATGATTGTAACTATCGTTCTGTACAAGCCTACACGTCTGGCTTTGTGTGTATTTGAACATGTGAATTTGTGCAGTGTAACTGTAAAGCACTATGCTCCTTCCATGGCACAGAAAAGTTAAGTTACTTACCAGGAGACACACAGCCCTCAGCGAGGGATTCTGGGGTTTAGCCAAGGTCACTCCGGGACCACACTGCTTCTCAGAGAGTCTGCCAGCTTGCATTGTAAGGGATGCATTGTAAGGGAGCCACTACCCTTTGCAAGCAGTGAGTGTAAATTTCTGAGAAACAAGGCCACGCTGAAATCCAGAGAAGAGAAAGCCAACTTAGACCGGGCATAAATACAGCATGATTGAGATGGATAAACAAGACATAGGCAAGAGTTTGGCCTTCAAGGCAAACATAAACTGTTAGAAGAAGGAGTGGTTTTTTTTTTTTTTTAATTTTATTTTTAAGAGTCCCTCAGAAGTGCCATCTAAAGATAGGCCGAGTGGTGCAGTGGAAGGACGACGGGATTTAGGGCCAGACAACCTGGCGTGACTTCCAGGTTCCAACCCCCCTGGTGATTGGCTGTCCAAGTCTGTGAGATATTGGAGGATGGTGACGAATTCAGTGGTGGGGAATGCATCCATGTTGCCCTGAAGCATGACACAAATGCTGTGTTTCTCTGTCCCACACGTGCACATTTGGGCATACGTATTCCTGATCAGGCACGGTGAGATTCTCTATATTTTATGTGACTTCAGCATCCCAAGCACACACTGTAAAAGCCAGTGGGGGACCTTCACACCCTTAGGAATCTGGGAATTCTGATGACCAATCAGAAGAGGTAGTTGACTCACAGAAATGCTCATGTGTTCTTTTTTCTATCTCAAGATTCAGTCTCCCTTTTAAACTAGGAAAACTCAAGTCTTTTTTTGACAGAGGTAATGCCAGACCCTGCACTGGCCGTTGCTTCCGTGAGGTATGTTATCTTTCAGTGCCCCACGTCATCCATTTCCAGAGGTCAGTGGTACCTACTCCCTGGCTGGATTTATGTCAGAGTGCTTCATCGCGATAAAAGCGGGCTTTACTTAACTGATAGATTTCTTGGTCCTGCTTCACACGAATTGTCTGAAGTGTTTCTTTCCCCAAAGAATTTCATACTAGAAACTGCCTTTTGCAGCCACAGCATGTGAGAGTAAACTTACGCTGATGTGGTTCAGCCACGTGAGAGTGAGGAAGAAGCAAACCTAAAACTCTTTAGCCATCGTGTCCGAGAGACCCAGCCTGCGTGTCCTTCCAGCCCCCGTCTTTGGAGGACTGACGGAAGGGCACCCACACGTGAGTTTATTCTAGTTAGCAGTGTCACGTAGCAGGAAAGGGCAGTGAGGAATCAGAATGCTAAAAAGGTGGGCAACATTCATTTTAGGAATCGGAAAATACTCATATTCAGTAGCCGTTGTCGCATGAAATTAGGCCTTATGTGAGAATGCACGTTGTACATATTTAGCTATGATTTTGCAGTCATGTATCTTAATAATAATTGCTGCTTATGATTTCACAAGTTTCCAGAACCAGCGATGGAACAAGGGAAGCATTAACATCTTGAAGGCAGATCAATCAACAGAGTAAGAATTTTAATGGGAATTAGGGTATGTAGAAATTGCCTAGGTTTCATCCCTGAAGAACTGAAATTCCATTCCTGCTCCGTCGTTTACTCAGCTGAGTGCACAGTCTGCTGGTTTCTTGGTCAGTGGACTGACCTACTTGGTCATCCTCCTCATCTGTAAATAAATGGTCTCTATAAATAAGATATTCACTGTTGATCTAAGACTCCATGAGTCTGGGTTTGACATAATGGGACAGATGCGCACGTGAACAAAATGTAAAGCCCCATGGTGGCTCACTCCTGTTCCGGCTACTATGTCCTAGACATAGAGAGTAACTGTGAGAAAGTCTGATGTCAGTCAGGTGAAAAAAACAAAGTGTCATAGAAAATCCAGAAATGAATTCAACTTAGTTGCTTGTCGGTACAGTGCAAACGACTGAATACATTTCAGACCAGCTCGGAAGTGCTAAAGATTAACCAAATGTGAAAGGGTTAGAATTATGCGTAATGGGTGCACTGTGTACATGCAGATTGATTATTCAAAGTGTCTAGAAGACTTCTCTCATAAAGTGTGTTATTGGTTGCAAATTCCGATGTACTTCCATTGTGCAAAAATAACTGACTACCGGACTTCCCTGGTGGCGCAGTGGTTAAGAATCTACCTGCCAATGCAGGGGACACGGGTTTGAGCCCTGGTAAGGGAAGAGCCCACATGCCGTGGAGCAGCTAAGCCTTTGCGCCACAACTACTGAGCCTGCGTTCTAGAGCCCGCGAGCCACAACTACCGAGCCCACGTGCCACAACTACTGAAGCCCCCGCACCTAGAGCCTGTGCTCCGCAACAGGAGAAGCCACTGCCTTGAGAAGCCTGCGCACCGCAACGAAGACCCAAAGCAGCCCAGAATTAAAAATAAATAAATTAATTAGTAAATTAAAAAAAAACTGACTACCTACCTTCTATCTAAATTACTGTGAATTGTGAATTGGTGTGCTGTAAAATGATGAGAGCCCCAAAACTGAAGCTAGAACTGGGGGTTCAAATCCTAACCACTTACGAGCTGTGAAGCCCGGTTCTGTTCACTTAAACTCTCTAGATCTTGGCCTCTTTATATACAAAGTGGAAATAACGAAAGGGCTGCTGTGATGGTTAAGTTGTATAATGGACTTTATGAAATGTACACTTGCTTTGCGGACTGACGGGCAAGGAGTGGTTTTATGTAGGCGGGTAGTAAGCAGCCTTGCTGTTCAAGGAGTTTAGTGATGAAAACAACTAAACAACCATGAGTGGTATGTGCCACTCATGACTAAATTCAAGGATTATAGTCAGCAAAATATATTTGTGTTAAAAGTAGGAACACGTATGTGCGGAAACTTGTAGAAGACTGTGGAAGAAGCTCGTGAGTACAGGCTGTCTCTGCGTGGTGAGAGTGGGAGGACTTGGAGAGAGAAAACTTTGAACATTTTATCCTCATGTCAGGATTTCTCTACCTCAGCACTAGTGACACGTGGGGCCCGATAATCCTTTCTCATGGGGGGACGTCTTGTGCATTGTACGAGGTTAGCAGCACCCCTGACCTCTACCCACTCCGTGCCAGGGCCCTCCTTCCCCCCACGTTGTGACGAGGAATGTCTCCGGACATTGCCCGATGACCTTTGGGGGACAAAATTGCCTGCAGTTGAGAATCACTTAAAATCTCTCCCATGAACATGTATTACTTACATAATTTTAATGGCATTTTTAAAAAAATAAAATTTACTCAAAGGAGTTGAAAACTTACGTCCGTGCAAAAACCTGCACACGGATGTTTATAGCAGCTTTTATCCATCATTGCCAAAACTTGGATGTCCTTTTTGTAGGTGAATGGGTAAATGAACTGTTGCATCTAGACAAAGGAATTACTATTCAGCGCTAAAAAGAAATGAGCTCAAGCCAGGAAAAGACATGGAGGAACCTGAAATGCACATCACTAAGTGAGAGAAGCCAACCTGAAAAGACTACACGCTGTATGATTCCAACTCTGTGACATTCTGGAAAAGGCCAAACTACAGAGACAGCAAAAAGATGAGCGGTTGCCAGGGTTTAGGGAACAGGGAGGGATGAGTAGGTGGAACACAGAGGATTTTTAAGGCAGTGCAACTATTCTTTATGACACTGTAGTGGTGGACACATGTCATTCATTGTACATTTGTCCAAACCCATAGAAGGTGCAACACCAAGAGTGAACCCTCATAGAAACTCTGGGCTTCGGGTGGTGACGACGTGTCAGTACGGGTTCATCGGCTGTAGCAGATGCACCCTCTGGAGAGGGGTGTGGACAACGGGGGAGGCTGTGCATGTGTGGGAGCAGGGGGCGTATGGGAACTCTCTGTGCCTTCCTTTCCATTTTGCTGTGAACCTCAAACTCCTCTAAAAACTAAACCTATTAAAAATAATTTTTAAAAAGGAAAAAAAATTAAAGATGTCATCTCCACACTGATGAGATTATTCTGTTCAGGTTCACACTTCGTGATCCATAAAATAAAAGAATTGGGACGTTTTCGTGAGACTTTGCACTTGGGTTCTGAAAGCACCATCTTAACGCAGCATGGCATTTGCACGAGTGTCCTGAGGGCTCCCCGTGGCAGCTGTGTGTGTGTCCCAGGAACCAGGAACCTGGGCTGAAGTCCACCCCACACTCCTGCTGCCGCCTCCACTGTGGTCATTCCCAGGGACAAGGCACAGACCTGCTTCACTTCTGGAATAAAGCACTTCTGTCTTGTGTTCATGTCTCAAGTCACCCTGATGATACTGTACCGTTGTCTATTTTAATTTAATAATGAGTTGTGAGTGCACACCTTAATAAAATGAACATGATTTTGCCCCAGGGCAGGGGTCGGCAGACTCCTGCCTGTAGGCCAACCCCGCCTTCCGCCTATTTTTGTAAAGTTTTATTGAAACACACCCACGCCCATTTACGTACTGTCTGTGGCTGCTTTTGAGCTGAGGCACAGTGAGTACTTGTGACAGTATGGCTGCCAAGTCCAAGATACCTGCTATTTGGCCCTTTACAGAAAAAGTGTGCTCACCTCTGCTTTACAGTTCTGGAACTTTACCTTCTTCTGTTGTCATATCTCGATATGTCTCCCAATTTTTAAATTCAGTTTCAGGAAAGGGGAGGATAATCAATAGAGTAACCTAACTAGACAAATACTAGAGACCACCAAGTACATCCCATCTGAAGTATTCTGGGGCGTTCCTTGTGTTTTTCTGCACACTGTGTACTAGCATGTATTTATTGAAATGCCTGCCCCGTGGGCTTTTTGATCAAAGATACAAAACACCATCGTTTTCTTTTATTAAAAAAAGAAGTGTTCGCAGCATTCATGATAAGGGCACTTGAAAGAACAGGGCAGTTGTATGCGGAATTTTGTACCAGGTGCTGCTGGAGCCATTGTTTTAAGAAGGTTTCTCAAGAAACGGACTCCAAGACTGAGGTGGAGTGGGAAGTTAGCTGGGGTTACAGATTTACTGCAGGGGCATGGGGAGCAGGATGGGGCCGGGCATGGAGCTGCCATGCCACCTGGAAAGCCCTTTTTGCCCCATCCCTCCAAGTACCACCCCCTATCCAAGCACTTCTCTTTTTTTTTTTTTTTTTTTGGCCGCATCATGCGGCATGTGGGATCTAGTTCCACGAACAGGGATGGAACCCATACCCCCTGCACTGGGAGCCTGGAGTCTTAACCACTGGACCGCCAAGGAAGTCCCTCCCAGCACTTGTCTCAGCTCCGATGTGCCTGACTTCAAGAACGGAGGCTGTGACTTCTCAGAATTCTATTCCTAAACCCCCAAGGGTGTCTTAAGTGCGCAGGTGGATGCAACCTGGGTGTGACGACGCTCAGACTTCTTAAGGACCCTGATGGTCTGGTCTCTCTGCCCTCTGCTCCCAACAGAGCAGGTTCACTGGGTTGTGTTATGTTCACGTATGGATCCCTCACGAAAGGCACGTGCTCTTTTCCAGGTCCAGGAATCGCTCTGTTTCGTTTCCTGTTCTATGTCGTCTTCACCTCCATAGCGTCCTCCCCAGCCTCACTAAGCAGGGAAGAAATACAAGAAATCACAGAAGATGAGAATGATAAGTGGAACATAATAGGAATACATATCAATAATGTATAGTAAATATATATAATGTATCAACGTGTGTCAAATATACATACATGTATTCAGAGACAATATGTACTTTTGCAAAGTGGGTTTGTTGTAGAGTTGAGTGTGGCTTTTTTATCTAGTCTCACACTCAGCCTTTTAATCGGAAACGTTGTACCATTTACCACCAACTTTTTGTTTTCTGCTTGTGTCGTGCATTCTGGTTTTTTTTTTCCCTCCGTTCCTCCACTTTTGCCTAAACTGAGAATATTTTATGATTTTACTTCACGGTTAGCTTGTTAGCTATACCTCTTTGTTTTATTTTTACAGTGTTGCACTAACGTTTACAATATGCATTTTAACTTATCACAGTCTACATTTGAATGATACTTTACCACATCATGTATAAGAAACTTACACCAATCTGTTTCTGTTTGCCTTCTATACCTAGTTCTTTGTGCTTCTGTTGCCATACATCTTTCATATATGTTTAAAATGCTACAATACATAGTTACTTTGCATTAAGCATTTATATGTAAAAGAAACTTCAAAATGAGAAGAAAATATTTTTATATTCACCCCAATAGTTACCATTTCTGTCACCGTTCCTTTGCATAAATCCAAATTTCCATCTGAGATAATTCTTCTTAAAGAACTTACATTAATATTTCCTGTGGTGCAGATCTCCTAGCAGTGAATTCTGTCTGCATTTGTTGTTTGTTTGGAAAATTCTTTACTTTGCCTTCATGTTTTGAAAGATGTTTCATCTGAGTGTAGAATTTTAGATTGACATATTCTTTCAGCCCTTGGAAGGTTTTGTTCCGTTGTCCAGAATAATGCAAGCCAGAAGACAACAAGTTTGTGGGATTTGTTATGTTTTTCCTCTGGATGTAATTTTTTTTTCCCTCTGGCTGCTTTTAACCGTTTCTTTTGTTGCTGATTTTCAGGAAATTGTGCTTTCTTGGGGTTTTCTCTGGTGTTTATCCTGCATGGGGTTTGTTTAGCTTCTCGGATCTATTTTACCTTTTTTAAACCTAGAATTTTCCAACAGATTTGATCTTGAAATCTTTGCTTTAAATATCACGTTGTCATCTTTAAGAGCTACTGTTTTAGAAATGAGCACTAAAATGAACACAGTCTACTTTGGGAAACGAAGATAAAAATCAGTGTTTATAATTTTTGCGTGATTGTAAGTTTCTGTTGACTCCTTGGACCACAGAGAGTTGGGTTCCCCAGAAAGTTCTCAGACCCCCGCCCTGGTAGTGTGCAGAGTGTGTCCACATCATTAGCTTGTGGATGAGGTTTCATCAGTAACTGTCTGGGTAACTGCCAGCTTTATGGGCGTGCTGCAATAGTAACCATTTCCCCCATCTCAAATATAGGTCAAAAACTTTACCAAAACCTTTCTCACATTTTGTACAGTAATGATCTATTGACACATTAATGCACAGGAAAGGAGAGTTGATGGCACACCCAAGATTACCGTCTACAGATAACAGTACTGAAATGTTACTTCCAAAAAACATTCAAACTCTACATTTTTTTTAGGCATTGGACAACAAATATTACCATTTAACTATGGAGACTTCTTTTAAAATAATCTTTCAGGGCTACTGATTTTTTTTTTAATTTTTATTTATTTATTTATTTATTTTTGTCTGTGTTGGGTTCTCATTGCTGCGCGAGGGCTTTTCTCTAGTTGCGGCGAGCGGGGACTACTCTTCGTTGCGGTGCGCGGGCTTCTTGTTGTGGAGCACAGGCTCTAGGCGTGTGGGCTTCAGTAGTGTGGCACGCGGGCTCAGTAGTTGTGGCACACGGGCCCAGCTGCTTTGCGGCATGTGGGATCTTCCCAGACCAGGGCTCGAACCCGTGTCCCCTGCATTGGCAGGCAGACTCTCAACCACTGCGCCACCAGGGAAGCCTGACCATGCAGGCTTTTTAAAAGGAAGATCTTTTAGGATGTTACTTGCTTTTAATTTATAGCTTTCTGTTGTTTTTATGGTGTATATGCTTATTTTTAAAGAATATTAAAGGTTAGACCTTTGGAATTTATGCACAAAATTAGTATTTATCATTAAGAAAAAATTCAAAACATTTTTTCTGTGTCATAAATAGAACTTTAACAGAGAAGGGATCCCTTTAGTGTTGTCTCTTCGAGTTTACACATAAACAGAGAAGGGTACACTCTTAACCATAGTGGCAAAAAAATAAATAATCCACCTAAATAAAGGGTATTCCAAAAATAGATTTTTTTTTTAAAAGATGAGATGATAAGAAATGAGATGATTAATGTACTGTGACCTTTCACCTCACAGTACCCATTTTCCTAGTTCGGTGAGTGAAAAGAGAAATGAGGATGATGGCCTGATTTTAATTCCCAATGGATAAAGGCTCATCTAGAAGTGTCCTACTTCTTGACACTATTATGATATTAAAAGTAACATTTATTTTTGTAAGTCATTACCAGCTTGGCACACTTGCATTCATTTTCGTCAAGTACTGTCATCTTTAGATTTCAAGCTTCCAAAGTCTAAAGAAATGCACGTTGGTTTTATATTCTCTTGGAGAACCTACAGTCTTCCAACAGCAGAACCTCCCTTTATTGGACTGTCTAGCAACTGATGTATTCAAAGTCAATCAGAAAGTTGTCTTTAAAAATTTCAGCATATTTCTGAAAAGTCGGAAATTTGGGAGAGTTGGGCAAACCATAGCATATTGTACATGGAGTGTCATTATCTAGGTGGTTACCTGGGTACATGGAATAGCCAGATGAGGAAGGTGGTTCACAAAATTTCTGCTTGCCTACGGCTCAGAGCCATGAGAAAATCGTAACAGGAGAGAGAGAATTTAGTGTATGTGAACCCCTGGTATGACACTGTTAGTGGTGGTTCCTGGATATATCATTGAAAACACATTGTGAGATTCTGGTAGGAAGGATTCTTTCATTGTTTATTAAAAGGATTACATAACTTAAAGCACTTAGAACAGAGCCAGGCGGATAATAGATGCAATTATGTGTAAACTATTTTTTATTGTTTTTTTCTTTTCCATTATAGTTTATTACAGGACATTGTATATAGTTCCCTGTACTTTATAGAAGGACCTTGTTGTTTATCTGTTTTATATATAGTAATGTGTATTTGCTAATCACAAAGTCCTAATTTATCTTCCCCCAAACCCTGCGCCTGCCAAATCCCCTTTGGTAACCATGAGTTTGTTTTCTATGTCTGTGAGTCTGTTTCTGTTTTGTAAATAAGTTCATTTGTATCATAGTTTAGATTCCACATATAAGTGGTATATGATAGTCTTCCTCTGTCTGACTTAATTTACTTCGTGTGATAATCTCTGGGTCCATCCATGTTGTTATAAATAACATTATTGCATTCTTTTTTATGTCTGAGTAATATTCCATTGTATGTTTGTGTGTGTGTGTACCACACCTTCTTTATCCGTTCATCTATTGATGGACACTTAGGTTGCTTCCATGTCTTGGCTATTGTAAATAGTGCTGCTATGAACATTGGGTTGCATTTATCTTTTTGAATTAGCCTTTTTTGCAGATATATGCCCAGGAGTAGGATTGCTGGATCATGTGGTAACTCTATTTTTAGTTTTTTAAGGAATCTTCATACTGTTTTCCATAGTGACCACACCAATTTACATTCCCACCAACAGTGTAGGGGGGTTCCCTTTTCTCCACACCCTTGCCAGCATTCATTATTTGTAGACATTTTAATGATGGCCATCCTGATCTGTGTGAGGTGATACCTCATTATAGTTTTGATTTGAATTTGTCTAATAATTAGCAATGTTGAGCATCTTTTCATGTGCTTATTGGCCGTATATATGTCTTCTTTGGAGAAATGTCTATTTAGGTCTTCCGCCTATTGTTTGATGGAGTTGTGTTTTTTTTATTGAGTTGTATGAGCTGTTTGTATATTTTGGAAATTAAGCCCTTGCCAGTCTCATCATTTGCAGATATTTTCTCCCAGCCCATAGGTTGTCTTTTTGTTTTGTTTATGGTTTCCTTTGCTGTGCAAAAGCTTATAAGTTTGAGTAGGTCCCATTTGGTTTTTTTTGTTTTTATTTCTATTGCCTTGGGAGACTGACCTAAGGCAACACTGGTATGATTTATGTCAGAGAATTTTTTGCCTATACTCTCTTTTAGGACTTTTATGGTATCATGTCTTATGTTTAAGTCTTTAAGGCATTTTGAGCTTATTTTTGTGTATGGTGTGATGGTGTGTTCTAACTTCCTTGATTTACATGCGGCTGTCGAACTTTCCCAGCACCACTTGCTGAAGAGACTGGCTTTTCCCCATTGTATATTCTTGCCACTTTTGTGGAAGATTAATTGACCGTAGCTGTGTGGGTTCATTTCTAGGGTCTCAATTCTGTTCCATTGATCTGTATGTCTGTTTTTGTATCAATACCACACTGTTTTGATTACTGTAGCTTTGTAGTATTGCCTAAAGTGTGGGAGGGTTCTGCCTCCTCCTTTGTTTTTTTTTTTTTTCCTCAGGATTGCTTTGGCAATTCTGGGTCTTTTACGGTTTCATATAAACTTTTGGATTATGTGTTCTACTTCTGTGAAAAATGTCATGGGTACTTTTATAGGGATCACATTAAATCTGTAGATTGCTTTGGGTAGTATTCTGTAGTATTGCTTTGGGTAGTAATCCATAGCATTGCTTTGGGTAATCTGTAGTATTGCCATTTTAACAGTATTAATTCTTCCAATCCAAGAGCATGGGATGTCTTTGCATTTCTCGGAATCATCTTCAATTTCCTTTAACAGTGTTGTATAGTTCTCAGCATATAAGTCTTTCACCTACTTGATAGGTTTATTCCTAAATATTTTTTTTGAAGCAATTTAAAAGGGATTGTTTATTGTTTTTTTGGTTTTTATTTATTTATTTATTTATTTTACTTTCCCTTTCTGATACTTCATTGTTAGTGTAAAGAAGTGCAAAAGATTTCTGTATGTTAATCTTGTATCCTGCTACCTTGCTGAATTCGTTTATCAGTTCTAGTAGTTTTTGCATGGAGTCTTTAGGGTTTTCTATATATAATATCATATCATCTGCATGTAATGATAATTTAATCTCTTCCCTTGCAATTTGGATCCCTTTTATTTCTTTTTCTTGTTGGATTGCTGTGGCTAGGACTTCCAGTACTATGTTGAATAGATGTGGTAGAGTCAGCATCCTTGTTACAGATATTAGCAGAAAGACTTTCAGCTTTTCACCATTGACTATTATGTTGGCTGTGGGTTTGTCATAAATAGCTTTTATTATGTTGATGTGTTCCCTCTGTACCCACTTTGGTAAGGGTTTTTATCATGAATGGATGTTGAATTTTGTCAAATGCTTATTCTGCATCTGTAGAGATGATCATGTGGTTTTTGTCTTTTCTTGATGTGATGTATCACATTGATTGATTTGTATATGTGGAACCATCCTTGTGACCCTGGGATGAATCCAACCTGATTATGGTGTATGATTTTTTTTATGTGCTGTTGAATTCGGTTTGCTGATATTTCGTTGAGAATTTTTGCATCCATATTCATTGAAGATATTGGCCTGTAATTTTCTTTTTTGGTAGTGTCTTTGTCTGGTTTTGGTATCAGGGTGATGGTGACTTCATAGAATGTCTTCAGGAGTGTTTCTTCCTCTTCACCCTCTTGGAAGAGTTTGAAAAAGATGGGTATAAGTTTTTCTTTATATGTTTGGTAGAATTCCCCAGTGAAGCCATTCAGTCCTGGAATTTGTTTGCAGGGAACTTTTTTAAAATTATAGATTCTATTTCACTTCTGGTGACTGGTCTGTAAAAATATCTATTTCTTCTTGATTTAGTTTTGGTGGGCTGTATGTTTCTAGAGACTTGTCCATTTCTTCTAGGTTGTCCAATTTGTTGGCATATAATTGTTCATAGTGTTCTCTTGTGGTTTTTTTTAAATTTCTGCAATATCAGATGTTATTTCTCCTCTCTCATTTCTTATTTTGTTTATTTGGGTCCTCTCTTTTTTCTTCTTGGTGAGCCTGGCCAGAGGTTTGTTGATTTTTGTTTACCCTTTCAAAAAACCAGTTTTTGGTTTTATTGAGTTTTTCTATTGTTTTATAAATCTCTATTTTATTTATTTCCTCTCTGATCTTTATTATTTCCTTCTTTCTGCTGACTTTAGGTTTTGTTTGTTCTTCTTTTTCTAATTCTTTTAGGTGGTAGGTTAGGTTGTTCATCTGAGATTTTTTCCTTACTTTTTAAGGAAGGCCTGTATTGCTGTGAACTTCCCTCTTAGGATTTCTTTTGCAGCATCCCCAAGATTTTGTGTGGTTGCGTTTTCGTTGTCATTTGTCACAAGGTATTTTTTAATTTCCTCTTTGATTTCATCGTTGACCCATTGGTTTTTTTAGTAGCATGTTTAGTCTCCATGCAGTCGTTTTTTCCTCATTTCTGTTTCTGTGGTTCAATTCTAGTTTCATGCTGTTTTGGTCAGAAAAGATGCTTGGAACAATTTCTATTTGCCTTAAATTTGTTGAGGCTTGTTTTGTGTCCTAGTATGTGGTCTGTCCTAGAGAATGTTCCATGTGCACTTGAAAAGAATGTGTATTCTGGGGTTTTTTTGGTTGTAATGTCCTGAAAATATCAATTTTTGTCTAATTGTTCTATTGTGTCATTTAGGATCTCTGTTGCCTTATTGATTTTCTGTCTGGAAGATCTGTCCATTGATATCATTGGGGTGTTAAAGTCTCCTACTATTATTGTATTCCCATCAATTTCTCCCTTTATGTCTGTTAGTATTTGTTTTATGTATTTAGATGCTCCTTTTTATTGTTTTTCAATAACTTTAACCCAGGGTTACCAATCCTGTTGAACGTGGAAAATTGAATCACAGAACTGTTTTTCATGTGGTGATACTAAACACATACTAACAATCTGGAAAACATCATTCTGAAGAACATGCTTTGGCAAGCTCTCTCCTACTTCTTTGAAAGCTCCATTTACTTGGCTTCCAAGTTCCTGTGGTTCTAGGCTTTCCTGGCAGCAGCCGTGCATGTCATTGTCCCCATTTTATGGATGATGATGTAGAGGCAATTGCTGAAAAGGCCTGCTGCCTCAGGTATCTTTCCCACCTGTCCTTCATGGTGTGTTAGATTCTGAGGGTCAGGAATGCTGTGGTGACTTAGCAGGGTGGTTCTGGTAGAGGTCTCTTTGAAGTTGCAGTCAAGACATCAACCGGAGCTGCAGGCACTTGATGGTCTGATTGTTACTGGATGATCCAGTGCGATGGTGGCTCTCATGTGGCTGGCAAATGATACTGGCTGATGGCTGCAGGCCTCAGTTCTGCTCCATGCTGACCTCTCCATCAGCAGTTAAAGGAATTTAATTGTACACATTTGATTCATTTTTATCAGGAGATATAATCAATATGTATATAGTTAAGCATTTCATTTATGATCAATAAAAATGTAGGTTTATCCTGAATTTTCACTTAGTGAGCCATATGGACTATTCGTTTTGTTCCACAGATTTGGGCAACCAAGAAGGAAGCATTATGACAATCTATGAAAATATCCCCTAGATAATTCTTTTTGAATCTAAGCCCTGTGTGAAACTGTTACTTCACCTTCTCATATTTCACAGTAAGAATCAGGCAGAAGTCATAAAGAGATGAACTTAGTGAGTCTAAAATCTGTTCTGTTAAAATAAAGTTTCTTGGCATTATTGGCACTTGGGGGCTGATCAGTCTTCCGTGCAGGGAGGCTGTTCTGTGAGTTGTAGATGCTTAGCGCTATTCCTGGTCTCTACACACTAGGTGCCAGTAGCTCCCCTCCTCCACTTGTGACGACTGAAAGATGTCTCCAGACATTGTCTAATATCCTAAAGTCCCCTGGGGCAGAGAGCACAGCCATCCCTGGTTGAAAACCACTGTGTTAAAATAGGACACACCATGATAGTTCCATGCTTCTATTAAGGGTTACATACGTGGATCCATATCAGATATCAGTGTGAGAAGGTACCTGGATAGCCAGAGTCAACTCAAGGGGTCCTGAGAAACCAGAAGTGCAGGCAATTCCCAACTCAAAACTTTGGAGCCTGACTACCTCAGGGGAGGGAGAAGGATTTAGAATGATAGCCAGGGCTACAGGCAAAACAAAACCAATCCAACACCTCTGGTTGCCCTGATAGACTTTGCAAAGCTTCTGAGTGGAAGAGTAATTTGGTTTGCCCCAAGGAGAGCGACACTGCACTATTCCTTGTCTCTGGCAAAATGATGTAGAACAATACATACCCAAGGGATGGAAAACAGGGGCTCGAACACATTCCTGGACATCAGTGTTCCTAACAGCAGTATTCACAGTAGCCAAATGCCCATCAACTGGTGGATGGAAAGGTAAACAAAAGGCAGTCCATGCATTCAATAGAATAGTATTCAGCCATACAAAGGAATGAGGTACTGATACATGCTACATTGTGGATGAACCTTGAAAACATTATGCTAAGTGAAAGAAGCCAGACACAAAGAAGGTATTGTATGATTCCATTTATATGAAATGTCCAGAACAGGCAAATCTGCAGAGACAGAAAGCAGGCTGGTGGGTTGCCTGGGCTGGGGGAGGGGGGAGGGGGATTGAGGACTGCCCACTTAATGGGCACTTAATGCCCACTTTCCTTTTGGGGTGATGTAAAAGTTTTGAGACTTGACATAGGGGATGATGGCACAGCACTGTGAATATACCAAAGGCTTTACACCTCCTGTGTGGGAGGACTGTTAGTCATTGTCTGCACCATTCCATGCCAAGAACTGACAGCAACCAGAAAATGAGTCCTTTTTATATTTATTACTACCTTTGAGAATAAAGAATGTATTGCATTTGTTAAAATCATTTGCGTTTCAGACTTCACTGGTGGTCCAGTGGTTAAGACTTTGCCTTCCAATATGGGGGGTGCGGGTTCGACCCCTGGTCAGGGAGCTGAGATCCCTCATGTCTGGCAGCCAAAAAACCAAAACATAAAACAGAAGCAATATTGTAACACATTCAATAAAGACTTAAAAAAGGCTGGGGGGGGGTGGGACTTCCCTGGTGGTCCAGTGGCTAAGACTCCATGCTCCCAATGCAGGGGGTCTGGGTTCGATCCCTGGTCAGGGAACTAGATTCCCACATGCTGCAACTAAGAGTTCGCATGCTGCAACTAAAGATTCCACAAGCTGCCACGAAGATCCTGCACGCCGCAACGAAGATCCCATGTGCCACAACTAAGACCTGGCGCAGCCAAATAAATAAATAAATAATTTTCAAAAAATCATTTGCGTTTCACACAAATCTTTTTCAGCATGTATATTTTTGCCAACACTGTTTATTGATAGTGGTTCTATTTAGGTGTTAATAATGGGAAAATCAGGACTGACCAGGGATTGGAAGGTCAGGTTTCTCACTTTAACTTATTATTTCTAGTAATAAACTAATTAATTATGACATGTTGCATAACCAGAATGTTATTAACCAGTCATATTTCACATTTTTTGTGTTTATAACACACAGATGATGTTAATTACATGTATTGAATTTAACAACATATCAAAGATAACCTTCAATTTGTGAGTTACCATCTGTTTTGGACCAGAGAATAGGAATTTGATACTAAAGCTTTTTCCTGAACAGCTTGTAATGAGAGCTGTTTATATATTAATTACTTAATTGAATTATTATGGATTTTAATGTTTTAATTTTCAAGCAGTTTGGGGCTTATTGTGGTGACATCTGCTCCTATTTTGATACTTTATGGTATTTAGCAGTTTCATCATAAGGCTATTTTGGGTTTACAACCCAATCCTGAAAATAATTTGCTGTCTGCTTCAGGTTACTGTAAGGAGTATCGTCCTATTTCGTCTCCACTACCGAATTTTTTTTCATAATGAAATGTATTTTTATTTTATAAGCAAAGTCAATATTCCCTTGTGCCTGCTTCAGTCTGGTGCCCTTTAATTTCTATTCAAAGAGCCATAGAGGAATTTTGTTTAAATCTTATTATTTTCCTTCAGTGGTAGATTTTTTCAGTTGTCCTGGTTTTATCTTATATATCCTTATGTTGTTTAAAAATGTACTGTAATGAAACTTAAGGGCCTATGAACCTGCTTGTAGAATCCTTTTAATCTCCTTTCTTCGAACGGTGTAACTCTAAACATGACTCCGTGGGAGTAATTTACTTGAATTTCCTTAAAACGTTTCCAGAGGTTCTGTATAAATTCACTAATAAGAAACACCTTCATTCATAGCCTCACTTATGGATTGAATTATATTAAACCTGGCACCTTTTTATTATCACTTAAGACTATTGAACAAGAATTTAGAGAAAACGACAGGCATTTAATTTCCTTAGTTCTTGAGCTTGTAGATAATTTAAACTCTGTAGGAGACTGGATTCACTCACAACTGAAGACAGTTTATGAGGAAGAAGGTAAATATCATTAAGTAGATCCTGGTTGCTTAGTGTTTATACTGACTGAAAAATAAGAATGAGTTTTTGATATGAAGGATTATCTTATGAGATATACCCCTGGCTTCTTCAGAAATCCATGCAAGTGGAACACCTGTGAAATGAAAATGTAGGAAAACAATAATGGAAAAGTTGAGAGTCAGTGCTTGCTTTCGCTTTATTTTAGGGAAGCCAAAAAAGGAAAAAAAGATTCTAATGTTTCTGTGTTTTTTTGAGCACATAAAAGAGTAGATATCTGCACACAAACATGCATGTTGTGATTATTGTAAACATTTGCCCAAGTAATGTCTGTAATGTCAGAAAAGATGTCTGGAGCATCTTTTCTTCTCTTAAGGGTGTGTACAGTTTAATTTATTGGTTGTATGTGATACGGTCCCTAAAACAAAGATATTTCAAGTGGGCATTAATTATCATTGAATGATAGCAGGAACAATATCTGAGCTAAAATCAATTTTATTTACTTTGAGACTTTTTCCTTACAAATCTCTACATGTACCATAATACTGACTGGCTGTTTTAATTTCTCCTTTTTCACACTGCAAATAAAACTGCATAGTTTGTGTTAAAGTTTTAAGACAGAGATTATGAAACAGTAAAATGTGTTACGTTTGAGTTGGGATGAAAAAGAAAAACAAGAATAGGACAGGTCAAAGGTGAACAATTCCCAAAGAATTGTAAGGTGTTTTTTGTTGTTGTTGTTGTTTTTCAAATCTCCCTGTTTCTCACCAGGCAGGTCCCAGCAGACACTTGGCGTTTTATATGATCGGATGCTGGGGAGCCCACTGGTTCAAAGGTCTACACATGAAGTCAGCCTAAAGGTAAACGCCTGCCATTGATCTTTGTCTTTTACCTGAAATTCGTTTGAAGCAGAACTGCGTTTTGCCAAAACTGAACACCTTCTGTTTTAAAATGCTTTCTTTAGAAGGAGTCTGAGGTCCTTCTCCTTGCTGAAGTTGAAGGTAGTAGATAGAGCATCATTAAATAATGATGGGCTATCTGGTCCATTCTGCATGACAGATTGGCCTTTTATTGCCTTCTAAGAATTGTGGATACTGAACCAGCTATTATAAACTTTTCTGGGTCTTACCAGAAGCAGATGACACTTTCTAAAATCATTCCCTCTTGTCAATGCTGTGAATTAAAATTAAGCTGCAAAATTAATTATAATTGGGCACATGAGTCTAGATCTTAGTTGACCCCTGTATCTTAATGCTATGCTTTATTAGTTTCTTAATATGATTTGTGTCTATCTGCAAATTGACTTACTACTTAACCTTGAAACTTCTTAGAAAAACATGTAGCTTACTATTTATAGATCTAGTGAGAGGATAAGGTATCCAGAAGAGCAAACCAAACAATCGTAGATGCACAGGCAGCAAGAGTTGAAGCCCAGGGAGTTCCCTGGCGGTCCAGTGGTTGTTAGGACTTCACACTTCCATTACAGGGGGCATGGGTTTGATCCCTGGTTGGGGAACTAAGATCCTGCAAGCCGCATGGCCAAAAAAAAAAAAAAAAAAAAAATCAAGAGTTGAAGCCACATCCCAAACTAAAACTGATGGCTCCCCTCCCCCATCCGCTACCAAGAAAAAGCTGTTATCTTTTGGTAGATGGGATTTTAGGGTTTGATTTTATCATTTACTGTTTTGTGTTTTCTGGTTCTTTCTTTAATTTTTTTAAATTAAAAAACTGATAGAACTTTTGTAATTTTAAAAACATCAAGAAGGAAATTTGGGGAAGATTTTTGCTTTATTGTTCTAAAGGAACCAATCAGAACTAAAATGATAGACCCAGATTTAACCAAAGTAAGAATCTTAGAGGGGTGGGATAGGGAGGATGGGAGGGAGATGCAAGAGGGAGGAGATATGGGGATATATGTATATGTATAGCTGATTCACTTTGTTATAAAGCAGAAACCAACACACCATTGTAAAGCAATTATACTCCAATAAAGATGTTTAAAAAAATCTTATTGAAGTATTTTTGTTTAAAGCCAAATTTATAACAAGGTACATATGTACAGTTGACCCTTGACTGGGTTTGAACTTCACGGGTCCACTTATACATGGATTTTTTTTCAATAAACCATGGACTACTGTATACAGTCCATGGTTGAATCCACAGATGAGGAATCATGGACACAGAGAGCCAACTGTAAAGTTATAAGTGGGTTTTCAACTGCACAGGGGCCAATCCCCCTAACCCCCATGTTGTTACAGGTTTAACTGTATTAGAATTTCAATATTTTACTTAAATATTTGAAAAGTGTAGTTTGTTTTAAAAAATAAAAAATTATAAAAGGTTAATTGAGTCTGTGACATCAGATGTTGACATCCATGTTGTAACGTGAATCCTTTTTTATGGCCAAATAATATTCCATTGTATGGATATACCACATTGTGTTTATCCGTTCATCAGTTGACGGACATTTGAGTTGTGTTTACTTTTATTGAGTGGTTATGAATAATGCTGCCATGAACATTCGTGCCAGTTTTGTGTGGACGTACACCTTCATGCCTCTTGGATATATACCTGGCAGTAGAATTGCTAGGTTGTTACAGTAACTCTGTTTAACATTTTGAAGAACTGTCCAACTTTTCCAAAGTGGCTGCACCATCAGTCAGTATTTTTTGAAATGCAGTTGAACCATATTTTAAATGTCAGAGGGAAGAGGAGAGAGAGGAGGTCTGTTGCTCATCAGTGTTTCGATTGTGTACTAATTCAGTATTTAGGGAACGTAAGCTTTGCTTGAATTGAATTGAGCACACGCTGACTTCCTGCTGTGTGTGAGGCATTGCTGTTTAGCTTTATAGATGACTCTGGAAATTTCTGTAGCCTTTGTTAACTCCTTGCGCAGTTTATACGTGCAGATGGTCATTTGGGATCGTGCTGGGAAATGACACGCTGTTGCTTACCTACCACAGTACCCATGGTGCATCCACGAGCTTGCGAGTCATCTGTATAAACCACATGCCCTTTCTCTCTGTGTTGGGTGCTGTGCGTCAGAAAGTGAGGGCTAATATCTGTTCCCCTTAGACTTAGCTGGTTTCAGCAGGTGCCTCCGTTGAAAGCCATTCACAGCAGACCGTGGCTGTGGTGTTTTCTTGGCTCTTCATTTCACAGCGGTTGGTGTGTTCACCAGGAACATCCACATTTTGGGGCATCCCCTTCAGGTTCTCAGACAGGAAGATTTCAGGCTGGGAAGCGACAAGGCAGGTGTGCTCTAATGTAGAAGGGGGAAAATCTTCAGGAGAGCGAGGTTGGCAGACCTTTTCTGTCAAGGGCCAGAGAGTAGATAGTTGAGGCTTCGTGGGCCAGTGGTCTGTGTTGCAGCCGCTCAGTTCTGCCCTTGTCGTGTGAGAGCGGCTACCGATCTTACACAGATGAACAAATGCGGCTGAGTGCCAACAAAACTTCGCTGATGGACACTGGAATTTGAATGTCATGTCAGTTTCATGGGTGGCAAAATAGCATTGTTTTGATTTCCTTTTCACCCATTTAAAAATGTAAAAGCTATCGATACCTCACGGTCCTTGCAGAATGCAGCTGCAGGTGGGAATTGGCCTGTGGGCCACAGTGTGCCCACCTTGACCTAGACAAACACACCTGTTCTATTTCTCCCTCTTCTGACTGCAGCCTTTGAGCTGGAGGACATCCGAGGTGCAGCTCTGCAAGGTCTGTGGCGTGCTTAGGACAGCATCCAAGTTGTGGTTACTCGGCGAAAGCACTGCAGATTCTCAGGGAATCAAGACTTTTAGGAATTTGAGGGCCTTCCATGTGAAGAGCGGCTCTGGACTTGTGTAACCGCCCCCACTCAGATGTTCTCAGTGCTAGGCAGTTCCCCGCCCCTCCCCAGGGGACACTTGATCACGTCTGGAGACATTTTTCAGGGAGGTTGAGTGCTACTGGCATCTAGTGGGGGGAGACCAGGGATGCTGCTCTACATCCTCCAGCGCACAGGGCAGCCCATCCCAGAGATTTATGTGGTCCCAAAGGTCCGGAGTACTGAGATTGACGAACCCGACTCACTGCTACTGTCACTACTTCATTTTGTGTTTTAATCTTAACGGTTTTGTGGCTGTAGAAATTTAAGATGCCGAGCATTTGACTACAAGACTGAGTTCCTGCGTTTGCTGACGTAACATGAGGCTCATTGAACTTCAGCAGATACTTGGGTTCATGATGCTTTAAGTATTTTTCTTTTAAAACGTTTTTTTGTTGTTGTCATTCATTTAAATGGAAGCATCAAAATACGCTTTAACACCAAGATTTTTGAGATGCAGGCTACCTCAAAGGGCAAGGCATCGCCCGCCTTAATATCTACGGAGAAAACCACAGGGTTTATTTTTCAGAACTTTGGAGGTCACCTTATATGAGTAAATGACCTCACTTTTGACTCCACCTACTGCAGAAAAGGGAATCATCAGGGCCCAAATTAAGTCCTGCGTATGTGGGTGAAAATCACAGTGTCTTAGAGGTTTCATAACCAGCCGTACATATTCCTGAAATTTGTCTGAGGGCCTAGTGCACATTGTAAAGAATCCGATTCCAGCCTCTCAGTCTTAGAGATAATTAAAATCTGTACGTTAATTTACAGATTAATCGGAAGCATTAGCTTACAAGACCAAAGTCATTAGAAAAAGAAGGCAGACTACTCTTACGTGGAAGCAGCAGCTGTCTGTGTCTCCCAAGGCACTTTGCTTTGAAATCTTGGGTACCTGAACTGGCATTTCACTGTGTAGAGGAGAAGACTGTAAAACGATAACTGTGCTATTGGTCTTACATGCATCGTCTGGCTCCGTGATGCCGACTTTCTTAGCAGTGGTTTGCTGTTACTGGGTGGAACATTTTTTAGGAAGGCTTCCTTCTGGGTCTGCCTCCCGATCAGGCAGAGAAGTGTAGGGTGGGTAGGGTTTGCGGCTCAGAGGATTTCCGAGAGGACCCGGTGGCCGCTTTGGAGATGCACACACGGTCTTGGCGGTAACTCCAGGACGGGACGCCTCTCTTGTCACGTCAGCATCCTTCATGGCTCTGCACACAGGGTTGGGATGGAAGGCCCCAGCCAGCCGTTAATTAACCCAGAAGGGCAGCCAGGCACAGAAAGGACCCTGTCTGAATGCCTCACCCAGGGGATGTTTTCGATTTTGTGAACCGCAGCATTATTTTTGTAACCCAAGAAGACTCCCTCCTCTCTGCTCTCTCAACCCTGCGGCTGTATTTCCTGCTTAGCTGGGTTGCTCTCATAGTGATAATTTCTGAAGACACTGCCAGATTTTAATCACATTTTAATGAATATGAAAACAGTTCACGTTCATAGGAGAAAATTTGGAGACTACAGAAAGGCACGCACACATACACAGATAAAATTCCAGCATGATCCCACCCCTGGAGAGATGGGTGTATTTTATTATATTTTTTATATTTTAGAGGGTATCTCTTGTGTGTGTGTACAAAATGAAATTTAGCAACATGCACGTTCCATCTTGAAACCTATTTTTTTCATGTATCGCCGTATCATGGACATTTTCTCTCGTCATGAAAATCCTTTTGAGGACTGCATCTTACTACTACTTCCTTACTACTACTAGTTCATTCTTATATTTAAATGGCAATGCCACTGCTAGGCATGTGAATTCTGGTAATAAAATACTAGTTCTTTGATTATAATTTTGGACCATTTGACTCCCAAGTAAGTAAATATAACTGTAAAATTAGTGAAAAATCTTACCTTTGGGGGGATTTTTTTTTTCTTACTGTAAAATAATAGACATACTCATTGGTGAATGAAGATATGTCTATTTAAAAAAAAAAAAAGGTGAAACCACTGTTAACATTTTCCTGTTCTCCGCCCAATCTTTTCTGTATATATTCTCCTATAATTGGGGTCCAACTGTAAGTGCCTTAATTTATTGAATCACACTTATACTGTCATTGGACAACAAAATAGGTTTCAGTAGTTTCAGTGGGTACATACCGGCTTCATTACAATTTTGCCGGAAGAACAGGTATGCAATGTATAAAACAAGCCTGCTTCATCTCCACAATAAGCTGGTCCCCATCAAGATTGTACAAAAGGATTTATATGTAAATGTTGATGCGTAAATTAAAACTTTTCATCTTAAACTGACCACTGGGAAACTCAGTTTCCGTTTGAAGAGAGAAAAACATCATGGATAAAGCAAGCAGGGAGGTAAGACCCACTACGTTCCAGTCAGCAGAGAATTTGTGAAATGCGGAGAGAAAAAAAGTGCCTTGTTATGATGAGGTAATTTCTAGCAGATTTTCCAGCTGCTCTGGCTCTCCGTCCTCAGTCTGCATGGAATCAAGTCCCAAAGCGCCCTGAGCCTCGTCCAGAAGATTACTTTAAGGGATGGATTCTTCCAGCGTGAAAGCCAGCAGACTGATAGCAGAGACAACACATGAGACAAACTTTCTTCCGTCCCTGCTTTAAAGGGTTTTAAGAGAGCATTTCATAACGGGACAGATTGTGAAAAGAGAAGCTTGTGCCACCAGTGATACCCGCCGAGCACCACGCTCCCCGCCCTCTAACCACTGTGTGCTGACTTCACTGTTTCCGACCCAGGCTCCCCTCCTGTTGGCAGGGAGCGCGCTTGCCCTTTCTGTCTTCATCTGGCAGAGCCAACTCTCAAGTAGCTCCCTTGTGATTCTATCCTTTAAGATAATTGAAGAGCCGTTAAGATTGTGTTGTTTGGGGGCAGTCCTCTCCCTTCCCAGAGCACGAGAGCATATTAAATACCGTAAGTGCATACTCAGTACAACGAAACCCTCAGACACCATTTCTCCTGCAACTGAATTTTGAACTGTTTCGTGCCCAGGACTGTGATTCATAGGAGCTTTTGCTGCCTTGAAATTAAATCGTGAAAAGGAGAATACGATAAATAATAAGGATAAATCATCTTCCCTTTAGCTTCCTGATGGATTTAACCCCAAATTATGATTTATGTTGGAGTACTCATCTTTAGTGGGGGAACTCCAGGGATGTCATCAGTCCGCACTAATTTTTCCTCCTTCTGTAAGCAGAACAGAGGGAATGTGAGTGAGGGAATGTGTAGCTTTACCTCGCAGTGAGGGCAGTTATTTCTTTTTTGCACAGTCACAACGCCAAAGACCTCAGATCAACCTAACTGGAGGTGCCTCGAATCGAAACTGGGTCAGGCGAGAGAATAAACACAGTTGCAGTAATTAAGAACCCTTTTTAATTTTTTTCCTTCTTTTGGAGGCCGAGGAGGATCTACCGGTGCTGAAAAAGCTCTCCTTTATTCTAGAGCTGGGGAGGTTGGAAGGCATCCATGGGAGTCGTCAGGACTTGAGCTGGCCACGGCTGCCGCTCCGGAAACCGGCGAGGTGCTGAAGTGAGAGCCGGCCCTCCGGGTCTCCGTGGTAGAAGTGCCAGGCCAAGTGTGGAGGAAGGTGCTTTCTCGGACGGGCTCTCGACCTACCGCTGGCCTGTTTACGCGTCACCCGTTGCCAGCTCTGAATCACTTTGGCAAGGGTGCTGTGTTCCTCGGGCCCTTGCGGGGGTCTCATTGCTTTGGGGATGCTCGCAGGTAGCCGAGTGGGAGTAATAGGCATCCTGCCTCTCTCCTGTGCACGGGGCCCTGACCTGGGAGTTTGTATAAAAGCTTTGCGTCCTCACCACCTCTGCCGGGTGTAACGGCTCTCATGAGCCTCAATTTGGAGAAGGGAAAACTGAGCCGCGTGACTCGCCCTGCAGTCCACAGCTAGAAAGGGATGGAGGTATGATTAGGAATCAGGCCACCCGGCTCTGAGCCACGAGGCCCCCGAGTCCTACGTTTTGCGCTCTCCTCTGTGGCTCTCAGGACGTTAGTTCCCTTACCTCTAGCCAGCAAGTCCGTGGACATTGGAACCATCACCCTGGTGTACCCCAACTTTATTGCAGCCAGTACAAGCGTTTCGAGCTCCACATCATGTGCCCACAAAAATCGTCCCTGGCAGAAAGGACACAGGCCAACTTCTCCCCCACCTCACAGTCCGTGGTGACGGCACAGAGGGCCGTCTTCCCGCCCTGGGTCCCGGGGAGCACTTGGTACGTCCTTGAAGGTTACCTAGCACCACACACATACACACACGCACACAGACACACACACACACACAGCTCCTTCCTTTCCTGCCTTTTTCATACTTCTCCGCCAGCTCTTGTGTCTGTCAGTCAAGGATTCACCTTCTCCCTCTTCCAGACCTTCCTCCCTCTTCCCTGACCTAGCCTTCCCTGGAACCCTGCTGCTGCCCCTCTTAGTACCTTATGGTATAGGCGCGGGGCTTTAACTCCAGGAGCTTTTCGTTATTTGCATAGACATCTTACTAACAGCTTCAAGGAAGGGGCGTGTGTGTGCATGCATCTGAATTTGTTTCATCCCTGCTATTGCCATCACCGTGCCTTGAATATCGTAGGCGCTCGGTAATTTTTTCTGTCATCACTTTGTACCTCATTTCTCTCAAGTGCGGGAAGACCAGGGCGAAGCATTTGCCTGTGTCTCCATTTGCAGCTGGGTTACAGTAAACACGCGACTGGGGTGCACGCGCTCATCTCACGTGAGGAGTGGCGGCTTCTCACTGTGCGGTCTTCTTCTCGTCACGGAGCGTTTCTTTCTGAAGAGGCGTTTGTAGGAAGTAACGTCCGGCCCTGGTGGTGATTGAAGAAAGTCCGCGGCGAGCGTCAGGGCTGTGCTAGTACTTGCAGTTGGGCAGCGTGCCTCAAAACTGACAGAAACCGCCTTCCCACCTGCAAGATGTAGCCTTGGCTCTCATTTCAGAGTCAAAGAGACAGAAAGGAGGCAGAAGAGTGGTTCCCAGGGCCTGGGGGCGGGGGTGACGAGGAGTTAGGATTCGCTGGGGACAGAGGTCGTTGGCGGTGATGAAGAAGTTGTGGAGGTAGGTAGGGAGGTGGCCGCGTAAGAACAGGCATGTCCTTAATGCCACCACCGGACTGTGCACTTCAAGACGGTCACGATGGTAAATTATATGGTATGCGTATTTTAACACAATTGAAAAAACAAAACAAAACAAAACGCCAGACCTGGGAATTGAGCCACTGAGGTAAATTTCACGTGTCTGTGTCTGGGGTAGAGAAGCCCGCGCCCGTCCCTGAGTGAATGGTGTGCCCGGGGCCGAGCTCACCGGCTAGGAACTCACAGCCTTGCCTGCTGCTACTTCACACCTGCGCTAAGAGCTGGCTCGCCTTCCAGCGGAGATAGCGAGGAGGGCCTCGAGGAGCAGGGTTCTTAGAGGCGGAATCCCGGTTCCCTAATGAAGAGGAGCAAGGCGCCCGTCCTCCAGCCTTGGCTTACGGGCTGCCTCAGAAAACAGCGCCCCGGATGGTCAGGTGGCAGGCGTGGCACGGAATGTCCTCACTGCCACCCACACCAGGAACTCGGCGTTGGGAGGGACCCCCAGACCCTCGGTTGAGAGGTCTTCCAGCCCCAGCAGAACTTTGAATAGCACTGTAATACCAGCACGTTTATTTATTATACATGAAATTATACAGAAAATCCCTGATTTTAAAAAATCCATAATTTTATTCTAACGTCTCTCTCTGGAAATTGAGCTCTTGTCTTGGAGAAAAGAGGATAGGTAACTTTTTTTCCCAACCTTTTGTAGATCTTGGTGAAATTTGTCTAAAACAGTAGTTTTTGCCAGGTGAAGATCAGCCGTTTTACTCATTTGAGTCAAAATAGTGATGTTGACCCAGTAAAATGACAGCAGCCACCTTCAAGCACGTTGCTCAGAGGTATCGCAGGTAGACACCAGTTAATTGTTGGTTTCTCTTGATTTTGGTGTAATCAAACCAAAGCGTTGGAGTGGATTGAATGTTGCTGTGGTTTATGGTCAGTTTAAAGAATGTTCTCCTGTGGGTATTGAATAGTCTCACAATATATATGCACATTTTAGTTCATTAGTCACTGTAAATCCTTTTTTTTGGAACTAGTTAGGTTTTAGAAGAAACAGTCATTTAAGAAGTTTAAGCCATTTAATTTAAGAGGTGTTTTATTCGTGGGGGGGACTTTGATCCAATTATTAGATCAGTTTTTAAAAATTAACACATGTATAGGCATACCTCATATGTGTACAATCATACCTCATAAATGTCACATGTTGTACTTCGGAGACATAGCGTTTTTTACAAATTGAAGGTTGGTGCCAGCCCTGCAGCGAGCAAGTCAACTGGCGCCATTTTTCCAACAGCGTTTGCTACTTTGTGTCTCTGTGTCACATGAGGGTAGCTCTTGCACCATTTCAGACTTTTTCATTATTACTGTATCTGTTATGGTGATCTGTGATCAGTGATTTTTGATGTTATTGCAAAAAGATTACAGCTCACTGAAGGCTCAGATTTTGGTTAGCATTTTTTAGCAATAAATTTTTTAATTAGGGTATATAGCTTTTTTTAGACATAATACTGTTGCACACTTAATAGACTACAGTAGGGTGTAAACCTAACTCTTCCATGCACTGGGGAACCAAAAAAAATCCTGTGACTCACTTTATTGCTGTGGTCTGGAACTGAACCCACAATACCTCCAGGTGTGCCTATGTTGAGGTGGACCAGTCCGTAGAAACACATGACACTCTTGTGGACCAAGTGATAATGACATCCCTGGTTCTGTCGCAGGCCGGGGATGGTTTTTGTGTTCTTTCCTCTGCTGTTTACAAATCAAAAATCCTTTAAGAAGTTAACACCATATTGGGGAAAACATTCTGATCCTTGGATCCTAACTTAAAATTTCAGAGAGAAGATGAATCTGGGATCAGAAAGTAGAGAGCTAGAGCTTAAACAGAAATTTTCTTAGTTGGGAAAAAGGATGATGCATAAAGAAAAACAGAGGAACGGACTAACAAAAGTCGTCCATAATTCCCCGTCTCTCGAGGATCTTAAATTCTCTCACTCAGGAGTCCCGTGCTAACGCTTGTGCGGACACTTCTAATATGTATTACAGACACTTGTGGGGTGGGGAATGTTAACCAGGCTCTGGGTACAGGGGGTCGTCCGTATGTATCCAAATACCTTCTCCTTAGAAAACAAGAAAGATCTGGATGCTGAAAGACAAAAATCAGTACTTTCCTTATGGAAATGTGATTTTGTGGAAAGATTTTACATAGACTATTTGAAAAAGCCAAGCTCTTATGGTGCATTTTAAAGGATCCTTTTTAGTAGCATGGCCGTTTCATTGAGCAATGTCTATGAGCTAGCTCCACGCTGTCTTACAATTTTATAAATGGAATTCATTTCAAACACAAAATGCTTAGTTTTCCTGTATAACAGTTGTTCTCAGCCAGCAGCAGTTTAGCAATTTGTAATATTGGGTAATGTCTGGGGGTGTTTTTGATCATCACAACCGTAGGGGATGGAGGGACGGTTGTGCTGGCGTCTAGTGAGAAGAGGCCAGGGATGCTGCTGAACATCCTACAGTGTGCAGAGTGTTCTCATAACAGAGAATCATCTGGCCCCGAGTCAAGCCCCCTGAGGCTGAGAGACCCTGTTGGTTAGATTAGATTTCACTGTTTACAAGTACTCAAAATGACAATAAAAGAAAAGGGGGTTAGGGGTGGTGTCTGAGTCCATTCAGGCTGCTATAACACAATACCATAAACTGGACAGCCTAAACAACAAGCATTTATTTCTCACAGTTCTGGAGGCTGGAAGTCCAAGGTCAAGGCAGCAGCAGGTTCGGTATCTGGTGAGGACCAGGTACCACCATCTTCCTTTCATGTAAGGTTTACACTGTACTGTAGTCTGTTAAGTGTGCAACAGTGTGTTCTTACATGGCAGAAAGAGGGAGAACTCTCTGGGGTCTCTTTTATAAGGGCACTAACCCGTTCATGAGGGTGGAGCCCTCGTGACCTAATCACGTCCCAGTGGCGCCACCATTTACCGCTTACCATAGAGAGAACCTAAAACTGAATTCCTCACGAGAGCTGAATCATCATCGTTACTGCCACTCGATATCATCAAAAGTCTCTTTAGAGCTACGCTATTCTGCCATACACATCTTTGTTATTATTTGTTCTGTCCCTTGAATAATGTTTTATTTTTTCACTTGGATGTGCTCTGATTTCATAGCTTTTTATTTAGTCTCAAATATCTTCCTAATGCCATCTTATACGTGAACTCCCCGGAGTTCAAGCAGACATCTCAGGACAGATTTATATTTTGACTGTCAAATTTTCTTTCCAGTGTCTACAAAAGTACAGAAATACCACCTAATTAAGTGAAGAAGACAAGTATTTTTGCATGACAAAATTCTGGTAACGACAAATTAAAATCTTGTTAAGACGACAAAGTGAGAACTGGAGTGCCCCAAGAGGCCACTGTATTAGTTATCTGCTGCTGCATAACAAATTACCACAAATTCAGCAGCTAGAAACAACACGTTTATTCTCTCATAGTTTCCCAGGGTCAGGAGACTGGGCACGTGCAGGGCTCCTCTGTGCAGGGTCTCGAGAGGCTGCAGCCACGTGGTGGCTGGGCTGCATCCTTATTTAGAGCTGAGAAGGGAAGGGTCTTCTTCCAAGCTCACACTGTTGGCAGAACTCAGTTTTCTTGTGGTTGTAGGACTGAGGCGCACAACTTTCTAGAGACTGCCCCTGGTTCCCTGGGCGGTTCATGTGAAGGCCAGCAGGAGAGTCTTTTTCTAGTCCAGTAAGAGTCTTGTACAATGTAATGTAACAGTTATAGGAGTGACATCTGGTTATCCTTGCCATATAACCTAACCAGGGTGTGGCATCCATCTCCTTTGACATATTCTGTGGGGTAGAAGGGAGTCATAGGTCCTGCCCACACTGGAGGGGAGGGGATTATATCAGGTGGGACTCATTGGGGGGCCATCGTGGGGTGTGTCCATTATGACAACCTTTAATTCAAATCCTCCCAACTTGAAATGTGCATTTTGTCCTTTTATCTTTTTCTAAACAAATGGAAATTTAATTGTAATTCAATAATGAAAGATTTGCCACCATAAAGATGCCTGAAAACATATGGCATGCACTCTGAAGACAGTTTCCAAACAGCCTGAAATGTTCAGTATTGATGACATAATTGAAGGAAGTTGTGGCCCTTCTTGGCCACTGCCGTTTGGAGTGAACGCTCTTATACATGTGTGAATTCTGCTCTATCTGTGGATAAAAGAGTTCTATTTGATTGACTTCTGTCCTCTTTGGGTTGCTCATAGGTCTGACTTAGGATTGTGAAGAAAATTAGGCTCTTTCTTCTTGTCTGCCTCAGACACAGAGGCTTCCGAAGTTCTCATCATCCCCTCGCTCCTCCCCCAGGTTTCTACCTGCCTTCCCGGTACTGCGGTCTCGGCCAGACTGATGCAGGCAGTTCTGTGGCAGAATACAAACGATGTAGGTTCTCTCTGTGTCCGTGGGGTGGCTTCCTGACACCTGGGCTCTGTATAGAAGTCATGTCAGGGTGACACACATGCTGACTTAGCTCCTCACTGGCGTGTGTCTGCCTTCTCAGGGCCATGTGCACCCTATAGGTTCAGTGACGGTCAAGTTCATCACTGAACTTTTATGAGTGGAAGGCGTTATGATTAATCACTGCTTCAGAACCACCGGTGTTTTCCAGACCATCTGGTCGCCCTGCCTGGGGGTGTCAACGTGACTGCTGGCCTACCCGGTAGTCTTCCCCATCTGTCTAGGGAAGGGCGGCATCGAAGGCAGCCACGTCTGTCCCACTGCGCGTCAGGATTCCCTTCAAGCTCGCTGTCAACTGCGTTGTGATCATAACGCACACGGGATTTTTAGTGAATAAAAAGTCAGTGTGTGTTCTCATTTGCTGTGGCCCCTGAGTTTGCCTCCATTAGTGGTTTATATATGAGTCCATTCCAGCATTATAAAATACACCAACTCATCTTTTTTGGGAAAATTTTCACCTGTATGAATGTGTCTGTACACACACACACACACACACACACAATGACAAAATCTTTATGTAATCACAAAATACAACCCAGATCAGGCATTAATTACCTTCCCATGTACAACATCCTGAGTATTCTGTTTTTCAATCATCTCAAAAAGAATGCAGTAAAAAAAGAAAATATACAGGCAGTGTTTCAAAACTCTCTTCACTTTCTCGTCTCAGCTTTCCCACAGAAGGCGGCCCCCGCTTCGTGAAGACCTCATCGCCGCGAGGTGGGGCTAAGATGAGCATAACCAGTGACGAGGTGAACTTTCTGGTGTATCGGTACCTCCAGGAGTCAGGTAAGAGGGCGGCTCCTGTCTGTGGGGCATCCCCTCCCACAGGCCGGGTGCAGGGCGGGCAGCCAGCCGTTCACTGCTCGCACGCCCAGCCTGTGGAATAGGAGAGCTCAGAACACTCGTGTTCAGAGGCTTATGGGGGGAAGAGAGGGTTCTGGGCCGTCCCACTCCTGGGGTGGGAGGAGGCAGTGTGCTCTTCTTGCCCTTGACATTTCTGTTCACGTGAAATCAGACTGGAATTAAGATCAAGAGCAGTTGTGATAGATATGGTGAGGGGCGGGGGTGATTTGGGGTTCTTGGCCCCCAGCACAGGGAGGGCATTTATGGGCTGGTGTATACATATGGTGTGTATATATGGGGGTGGGGTGATTTGGGGTTCTTGGCCCCCAGCACAGGGAGGGCATTTATGGGATGGTGTATTCATATGGTGTGTATATATGGGGGTGGGGTGATTTGGGGTTCTTGGCCCCCAGCACAGGGAGGGCATGTATGGGCTGGTGTATACATATGGTGTGTATATATGCGGGTGGGGTGATTTGGGGTTCTTGGCCCCCAGCACAGGGAGGGCGTTTATGGGCTGGTGTACACATATGGTGTATATATATGCGGGTGGGGTGATTCAGTGTTCTTGGCCCCAGGCACAGGGAGGGCATTTATGGGCTGGTGTATACGTATGGTGTGTATATATGGGGGTGGGGTGATTTGGTGTTCTTGGCCCCCAGCACAGGGAGGGCATGTATGGGCTGGTGTACACATATGGTGTATATATATGGGGGTGGGGTGATTTGGTGGGGTGGCTTGAACAGAAATATATCGTCTCAGTGTTCTGGAGGACAGCAATCTGAAAGCACGGTGTCAGCTGGCGTGGTTCCTTCTGAGGGCTGTGACGGAGTCTGTCCCAGCCTCTCTCCCAGCTTCTGGTGCTTTCCCGGCTGTCTTTGGCTCTCCTTGGCTTATAGGTGCATCATCTCCTGATACATGCCTTCACCTTCACGTGGCATTCTCCCTGTGTGCATGTTCCTCTCTGTCTAAATTTGTCAGGTTTCTCCTTTTGTAAAGACACAGTCATATTGGATTAGGGGCTCCCGGTATTCCAGTACAACCTCATCTTAACTAATTACATCTGCAGTAACCCTGTTTCCAAATAACGTCACGTTCTGAGGAGTACTGGGGGGTAGGACTTCAACATATGAATTTGCAGGGACACAATTCAACCTATAACAGTTTGTTCTGCACACATTTAAGCTTTATACACTTGGTGTCGTGTTGTATATATTCTGCAACTTGATTTTTCAAGAAGGAAGCCAATTCCCGGGTCCCACTTGCCAGAAACACACGTGCTAGGATTCAGGGTGAACCAACTGTGGGCCCCTGGGACGGGCTCTTTCAGGGTCAGCCCAGAAGGGTGCGATGGGCAGGCCTTGCAGGCAAACCAAATGGCTCGATTCTGATTCTTGAACACCTTATTTACCCATTGGAAAAATGGTTATCCTGGGGCTTCCCTGGTGGCGCAGTGGTTAAGAATCCGCCTGCCAATTCAGGGGACATGGGTTCGAGCCCTGGTCTGGGAAGATCCGACATGCCGCGGAGCAACTAAGCACGTGCGCCACAACTATTGAGCCTGCGCTCTAGGGCCGCGAGCCACAACTACTGAGCCCGCGTGCTGCAACTACTGAAGCCCGCAGCGCCTAGAGCCAGTTCTCCGCAACAAGAGAAGCCACCACAGTGAGAAGCCCGTGCACCACGAGGAAGAGTAGCCCCCGTTTGCCGCAACTAGAGAAAGCCCGCGCAGAGCAACAAAGACCCAATGCAGCCAAAAAATAAAATAAATAAATTAGGGGAAAAAAAAAAGGTTATCCTGGGCAAAAGGGATGAAATACATCGGGCATGTAGCATGTTACAAATAAACCTCTCTCCACCCAAGCCTGGATCTCTCTCTCTGCTAGCGACCCCAGCTAGCATTATTCATGGAAAGTACACGTTCTTTCTACATATACACTGGAACATTTGGATTAGCTGTCGCCAGAACATAGTATAAAAAATTGATAAGCAAAACAAAATAGGCACTGCCTCACCCCTGTAAATCAGGGAAATCACTATCCCTGCTCTGATACCTTAACCTCAGAACTTAACCAGGGAATCTCTCACCTGGAGTACAAGTGTTCCCCTAGCACTGATCTGATAGATTCCCAGAAAGGATTGCAAATGAAAATTCCGTGTACCACACCCTGTCTCCCTGTAGACTTCCAGCATTGAATTTGGGATTCTTTCCTTTTAGAAACACCTCCGCACAAAGATAGGATGAAGGCAAAAGCACGGTCAAAATGTGTAAACAAATCACACTCTGAAATTCCCGTCCCTCTGTTTGTGAACATCAGGGTAAATAAAGGGTGTGAAAGAAAACTTTTGTGTAACCCAGAGTAAGGTTTCTCCCGGTGGTTGGTTCCTAGGGCCGTGGGGCAAGAGCGTTGCTGACCTCTTTGAATAAACACAGAAATCTCCATTCCTCCCCCAGAAAGGCGAAACTTCTTTTTTTGGTGTTTGTTTACATTTGTCTCACATTTTTTGATAAAGTTTCTGTAACCAGGCAACTGAGAAGGAGACTTGGGAGACAGCAATGTATAGAATTTCATCAACGCTGATTGTATGTAACGTCTGCTGAACTGCTCTCCTAATTTGTCAGACTCCCTAGAGAAAATCCCATAGGTTGAGTGAGGAGTTAAGAGATTACTCTGTGTTCCTCTGACGACTGACTCGAGTACCCCACGAGGACATGCTCAAAAGAAGAAATGCCTAATGTGTAAGTGTTCATTTTGGGGTTGTTTTCCATGTTTATCTCAAATCTCAAGCTTTGGTTAAGCATATATTTATTGAGCACCCACCAAGTGCAAAGAGCACCTTCTCCTTGGCCTGTTAATGTCTCCTTTCTAGTTTTAAAAAAAAAGAAAAAGGAAAGAAGGAAAAAGGTCTCCTGATTAAGTATCTTGCTCTTTCTCCTCTACCACCATCAAACGCATTAAAGCTAAGTCCTGTGTTACGGTAGGTGATTCATTCCTCACCTCCTCCCAGCGTGGCTTCTCTACTGGAGGTTGCAGGTTCTCTGTTGTGAAGTCTTCAGTAGTCTTCATCCTCAGGTTGTGTGTAGAAGAAAGTGGGTGTGGAGGAGGAGGGAGATGGTCGATGGTGATGGATGACCCCGCAGTGAGGCAGACCCCTGGTTCTCTGGTAGATCTGCCCATCACCTCACAACCAGGAATAGACTCAGAGTGTTCCATCCCACCTCGAGGGACAAGTTCCCTGCAGCCACGGGTGCTCCTGGTCCTGCCACCTGAGCTGACGCAGAGAGTCCTGCACTGAAAGTATCACATATCAGGTAGGATGCTTTCGGCTGCAAGGAAGATAATCCCCGACAGAACATTTATCCGGATCCCCGCATAGCAGGAAGGCAGGGTATTGAAGTGATACTTTCCTGAAAGTGTTGCGCGAATCCACATCTCATCTCTGCAAACTCGGGAAAGAATCTTGAAAATGGACTTGTTTTGTTTTTCTGCCCTCAAGAGGCAGAGTTCGTATCATCTTGGACTCTTCTCTGACCTTCGCCCAGCTGTATATATATTCCACAGCCTTTTCCTTAAAGGCTTGTTGTCACTGTTGGTTGTCTGAAGCAAGGGCCATGCCCGTAGAAAGCACTCCCTAAATACTATTGATTTGTGACATCTCACAGTTGCGCTTCATGGCAGCCTGGTAAGTGAAACTGGTTAGTAAGCAAGGCTTTTCAAGTCAGCAGGAGGAGATTTTGACCAGCTCTGGCACCAAAGTGGCTCACTTGGTTTTTGCATGAGTTACGATAGTCCAGTTTTGAGGGCTAGGAGTCTGTTGGCCTCTGCCTTACAGGGGTTAATCGTGTGGTCAGTTCTGCCGTCTGGGCAATTGTTAAGAAGCAGATTGTGGCAGAGTGTCTTTGCCACGCAGCCCATAAGTTCCCTTCGTGATCTGGGCGAAGGCTCACTGCCCAACACGCATAGAAGCCAGTGCTGTGTCACCAGCTTTTGAGAGAAGAAGGAGGTCTTTTGCGAGGTCAACCCGCAAGGAGACAAGGGGCAGGACTCACATCTGTCTCCCTGATCCAGGGTTTGGGGCAAAGCTCAAAGGGTTGGGGGAGTTTTGAACTTGGAAGCTGACTGGCTAGTCTCCAATCAGTCTATACAAGCTACTCGCCCTGCCGGAAGCCAGGTTTTTCCTTATTGAAGGGTTTCTCGCTTCATGAAGGGCTCTGGTGGCAACATTTCTATTCTCTGAGTTCCACAGACTGAGGATTCTTGGTTCCAGGGTCATCCCGGAGATGGGTTCTCGTCTTGTGCCGACACAGGGCTGTCTCTGTAAAATAACTCCAGGTTTGATCAATCAACAACCTGTTTAAGAAGGCAAAACCCGTTTGAGCTGGTCGGTATTTTACGTGCTCTTTCACTGTGGATGCGTGTCAGCCTGCCCGGGCTTCTGCCAGCAGCTCCTCCAAATGTTGGGCGAATCGTGAGTTCTTCCGCGCTCCTCTTTGTGAATACAGGAGAGGAGCCCAGCGTCGGTATGAAAAGTGAGGGCATGCGATAAGTGAGTGTCTGTAAGCATAGTAAATATTTCCTCTGGGGCCTCATCCTCAAATCTAAATTATAAAGAAAAATTGTTCTCCCAGATCCAGTGGGGCAGGGACCCAGTGGACGCTGGCGTTGGTGGCAGGCAGCTCTTTACACAACCAGGGAGGTTACCCGCTAAGAGTTGCCAAGGCTCTGGTGAAGGAGCTGAATGAATGAGTTTGGAGATCTGTCACGAACAAGCCCGAGTGTCTTTGTTATGTCGTGTGCACAGGACCAGCTCCATGACAGATGGAGGGAAAGATGGTCTCATATGGAGTTGGGTCAGTGTCACCATTAATTCTGGAAAGGAGAGAAGGTCTGGGGGTTTGGGGCCAGATTCTCCATGACGTTAAATGATGACAAGACCTTTCTCTCATTCATCTCAGTTGGCAGCCTTGGAGAAGACAGACATGACCTTTCCTTGTTAGTTGTGGCTGCTTCTTCTCCCCTCCCCACCCTCATCTGTAACATCTTTTTCTTTTTCTTTCTTTCTTTTTTTAATGTAAGGTATAATTTTCATGCCATAAAATTCACCCTTTTTGGAGTACAGATTTGCAGCGTTTGCCAAACGTTTACAGTTGTGTAACCACCAGCACAATCAAGATACGGAACAGTTCCATCACCCCAAAAAGTCCCCCGTGGCCCTTCCCCCCACTGCAGCCCCTGGCGAGCCCCGCTCTATTTCCTGTCCCTGTAGTTTTGCCTCTGCAAGAATGTCTTAGGGGTGGAATCTTACAGCAGGGAGCCTTGACAGTCTGGCCTCTCTCGGTGCGTTTGACGTTCGTTCACACTGGTGCGTACATCAGTAGTTCCTTCTTTATTGCTACGTCATACTCCATTTTAGGGGTGCAGGGCAGTTAGTCCTTTGTCCTGTGTGAGAACATTTGAGTTGTCCCCAGGTTTTGACGATTACAGCTAAGGCTGCTACACATGTTCGCATACAGGCTTTTGTTGTGCGTGAGTTTTCATTTCTCTTGGGTTGGTATCTGGGAGTGGGATCGCTTGGCCATATGACAAGTGTGGGTCCAGTTTATCAGAAGCCACCACATCCTCTGCAGTCTCACTCGGCAGCAAGGCACTTCACAACCATCCGTGGTTTTATAGATTCGAGTTGTGGAGCTAATTGGTGCCTTGGGCACAGGACATGTTGGAAAGTAAGTAAAAGGACACTGTCCCCCTCAGATATATCTACAGGATACTGATGAAGTTTTACGCTTCCTCTTAGGGTTTAAAATTAGCCTTCGTGAACCTGTGCCGGGGTCACGGTTTCCACAGATCTGCTGAGTGAGAGAACATCCGCCCATGCACACCCATTCCTCCTTCAGCAGTGCACCTTTCTGCAGGAAACTAGGAAGCTCTGCAGCCTGGCCAGCCCTCCAGTGGGTAAGACCGAGCCTGTGGGCAGGACATATGTCCGTCTGGGCCGGCTTCCAGGTAGATAGCAGGATTCCTGCCGGCAGGGCCCCAGGTAGGGCAGATGCTAAAACTTTCCATGCATTGATTTGACTACACACCCAAGGTATTAACGTCATCGAAACTTGGGGAAGTGTTTCTCTACTGTGAGTTTTGTGACTGACATTTGCACACCATGAAGAACAGACAGAGGCTTAATCAAAACCACTTGACGACTGTGGTGGTAACTATAACAGTGAACAAGAAACACAAGTGAGAAGTTGTTTCCCTAATGTTTAGTCAGGTGCGGGTGTGTTACCAGGCTGCGTGTCCCCAGTGGCTGTCGTTTTTAACATTTTAGACAGTAAAAGGAGCTTATCGTTATGATAGATGGTAGAAGTTCATTTATTATATATCACGGATCAGCAGGATGGTGAACTTCTTTCTTCATTGTGGAGATTTAAAGACTTCCGAGTAGGATTGAAAACTCCTCATACGCTGGAATTTACTTTCTGATCTGTCATGATTCGTGGTCGAGAGGCCAATCTATTACACATATGTATTGCCTATATTAGCATTGCCGTATGTGCCTTATTCTGAGAGGAGCATCAGTGGTTTTCAAAAGTAAAAGTCTACACACTAGGCAGGTACCATTTTCCTAAAGAGCCGCGATACCTGCACTCACATGACTGGCCAGGTAGAATCAACCATGTTTCCTTTGATTTACATAATGTACATGTATATTACATAATATACATAGTTATGTGTTACGTATCATCCTTGCAAATAAGGAGGAGCGGGAAATACTATGTAGCCAGGCTCTAAAAGTTTTAAACGGAACTTAGATGACGTTTCTCATTCATTTCATGGAGCTTCCGTTAGGAGAGAAATAACACACATCTGACTGCGAGGGTGAAGAGGTCCCCTCTGAAAAAGCCCCAGGTGACTTGGGGCCTGTGAACGGGTGTGTCTTAATCCAACCATCCCGGATTCAAGAAGGGTTCCTGGGAGTTTCAGTCCAGCAGTAGAGCAAACACTTCTCTGAGGCCATTTATACTCTGAGCGGGGAGCTGTCAGTCATGTCAGAAATCACCGATACCCTTCTGCCAGCCTCTGGTTTAATTATATTAGAATCTCTGCTCAGCTAAAGATGGAGCAGTTTGCATTAAGTGTCCTGTCTGTCCCCAGCTCCTCCTCTCAGATTCGTGAGCTGCTGTAGTAGGAGGGGTGATGTGTTGGAGAACCCAATGGAAAAGATGAGCTTCAGCCTTGAGGGGGCAGTAAAATGTTCTTTAAAAAAATCACAGTGGAAGCAACCCAGTGTCCATGGACGGATGAGAGGGAAACACAGGGTGGTGCCTCCGTTCGGTGGGATGTTACTTGGCCTTGTGAAGCAAGGGAGCTCGGACCCGTGCTACCACGGGGATGGACCTGGAGGGCCCTGTACGCAGTGAAGTAAGCCAGTCACGAAAGGCAGATACTGTGCGACTCCACTTGCACGAGGTCCCTGGAGGAGTCACACTCAGAGAGACGGAAAGGTGGGTGCCAGCGGGTGAAGGAGGGAATGGGGAGTTTGTGTGGGATGCGGGTGGAGTCTCCGTTTGGGAGGATGAACAGGTTCTGGAGGTGGACGGTGAGGACGGCTGCCCCACAGTGTGAATGTGCCTCGTGCCGCTGAACTGGACACCCTAAGTAGTTAGAACGGTGCGTTTCTATCACGTATATTTCAACCACAACTTTTAAATAAGCCACAGTATTATGGGTAAGTTTTGTGTATAGATTATTTCAGAGTTTGGAAAATATGTCTTAAAAGGAAGATAAGAAACCACTTAAATTCCACAGTAACATTATTAACTTTTGACATTATTAAATAACTTAAATAACTTTTAAGTTATTAAATAAGTTATTTAATAAGTTAAATAACTTTTAACATTATTAAAGGCTTTTTAATAGAACTGTACAGCATTTGGGGTGAGTCCTTGGCACACATAGTGTCATTTTTAAGCTAGGTTGGTATCCTACAAAAATCTGGTTATTTTTTAAAAATAATACTGAAAACAGCTTTTTTTGCAATAGCAGTATACTGGAGATTTCCCAAATGTCTGTGATTGGCTAAACAAATTGTGATACGTCCATATCCCAGAGTCCCACTCAGCAATAAATGGGAATGAATTATTGATACATGACACAGCCTGGGTGAGTCTCCAAGGAGATGTGCTGGAAAAAACAAGCCATCGTCAAAGGCCACAGACTGTATGGTTGCTTTTGTAGAGCGCTCTGAAAATGGCAGGACTGCAGAGATGGCTGCCGGGGGTCGGGTGCGGTGGTCCATCTGCACAGGGCTGCTTTGGGGGAGTTCTTTTGTGCTGATGAAGGAGTTCTGCGTCTTGACCGCAGAGGTGATCACACACGGACACGTAGGATAAAATTATACATGCTACGTGCGTAGGTGATGCGCGTTCGTGCAAACACACACAGGTCAGAAATGGCGAAAACTGAAGAAGGTTTGCAGTCAGGTGACCGGTCAGCTGGATGTAACTTCTTGGTTTTGATATTGTCCTAGGGCGACATAAGATGTCACCATTGGGGGAGGCTGGGTGAAAGGCACACAGGACTCCACTATTTTCACAACTTCCTGTCAGTCCATGATAATCTTGAAATTATTAAACAAAAAAATTAAACAGCAATGATAATTTTGAACTTCCATGGTCTGCAGAGCTGTGTGTGTGTGAGAGAGAGAGAGAGAGAGAGAGACCGAGAGAGACAGAGAGGTCAGTAATACAACCGAGGCTGAGACATTTTAATTAGAATTTGCAGGTCATTAGCCATTGTGCAGGCCTAGGTTTTGATGGGGTGTCTGTTTTACTTGGATTTGAGTAATAGCTGTATTAACTAAGAAGTGGATAGCCACACTAACCTTCTGGGGCTTTTGGAGACAGAAAAAATGATGAAAAGTCATCTGAAGGTGAACAGCAGTTGTCATGTATACATAGCACAAATTTTTGCTTCCTTGGGAACTCAGCAAACTCAGGTGTGCATCGTATGCCGTGCTCACCTGGCCATCTCCTCCTGGGTAATTGTCATGAGAAGCAATTCTGCATTTGGTTGGGACCATAGGTACTGGACGGGCTGTATTTTTACGGGGAGGATAAAAGTCTATGCAGTGTTCTTCCCCACCCCTTTTCCAGCGTTGTACGAGGTTTTTAAATATCCCCTTATGGTCTTTAGCTTGAAGAATTCTACTAGGTGGGCAGAGTTGAGGGTCTTGATCTCTGGATATATTCTGAATGGCCACAAGAGCATGCGTTATCAAAATACTGTCAGCCTCTCCTGACAGTCAGGAAAGAGCCAGGGTTTCTCAGCCTCAGCACTGTTGACATTTGGGGCGGGTCGTTCTTTGCGGTGCGGCTGTCCGGCTGTCCGGTATCGCTGTCCGGTATCGGTATCGTAGGTTGTTAAACCGCATCCCTGGGTCTCCACCCACTGGATGACAGCAACGCTTCCCCACCCTCCTATGTTACAGCCAAAAATGTCTCCACTTTGCCAAATGTTCCCTGGAGGGCAGAATCACCTCCAGGTGAGAACCACTGATACACATCCTTGAGTTGTGGGATGTTTTTTCTTCCAGTTAGTTTTTATTGGAAAGTGGGGTTGTAATGGGTTTCTCATTTTCTCACTCTTTATCATCTTCTTGGGCTGCATTTTGATTCCTTCTGCTGCAGAACTCAAGTAGACTTTAACAGTGAGCATAATGCAGTCCCTGTTTTTATTAAATTTTTCCAGGGTATTTTTCCCCTCGAGGAAGAGGGAAGTCTGCCAGAACCGTTCTCTAGCAGATAATAAAATAATTGGGAGTAGCAGTCTTCAGTCTGGGTTTTGTTTTTGTTTTGGGGAGTGGTTTGGACTCCCAGTGAGGAGGTTAGATAACCAGGAAAAGGGTGTTCCTTTTAATATTTTTGAATAATTGCATCTCCAAAAATGATTAAGTGGCATTGCGCTCTGTAATCCCAGCAGCTGACAAATCACCCAGTAGGCTCCAGGCTCCGCTGTGTTTCCTGGGACCATGGAATGCCTTCTTATGCAAGACACGTTTCCCCGGATTCGGGAAGTCGTTTTAATGGTTCAGCTATCTTAATTTAAACACAAGTTCAGGGCTTATTGTTCAGCTGAGTCTCTAAAAATATTTTTGACTGCAGTGGCTCTTTTACATTGCTAATGTTGTCCCTATTTAGAAAGAGAATCTTTATGAAACGGTAAAGGCAACCATTTCTCTGAGGTAATGGTAGCCTTTGCTTTAGAAATCATAAAGGAAAATGTTAGTTTCATCAAATAATAAATCAGGAAGACCTGAATAGTCTGTCCATATGAGTAGAGGATGAAAGTACCTTCAAAATCATGTGAGGGAATTTCCTGGTGGTCCAGTGGTTAGGACTCGGCGCTTTCACTGCCAGGGCCCGGGTTCGATCCCTGCTGGGGGAACTAAGATCCCGCAAGCCGCCCGGCCAAAATAAAAAAATAAATAAAAATAAAATAAAATCATGTACAACAGTAATGTCTCATGTCCTCATGTTTTCCAGTAGAGGGAAGCAGTGCCTTTTCGGTGGTTTGTTGGCTGCGCCCCCTAGAGCACCCTCAGGCGCTATGGTTTGCCAGAAGGGTTTGCAGAATTTAGTAACTGTCACACTCAGTGGATTACAGCACAAAGATACAGGTTATAATGTACTGCATGGTGCTCTCACTGAAGCAGACACAGGTTAATTGTGTGAGGCCATGCCTGTGTTAAGTAGTCTGTTGTGTAACCCTTACACAGTGTATATCCGTGTGTCAAAGCATCACAGTGTACACTTCACGTTTACACATTGGTATATGTCAATTATACCTCAGGAAGGCTGGAGAAAAAAGATACAGATCAAAGTCAATCCTGTGTCTCCATTTCTGTTACATTCCTCTTAATGGTAGTATAATTGGGTTTATATTTTGTTTGTTCAAATGTCTTGTTTATGCAATATCTGATAGTACCCTTTATTTTGAATTGATAGCTTCAACTTTTCTCCATTAAAATTTAATCAAGGGGGTTCCCTGGTGGCACAGTGGTTAAGAACATAGATAACTGGTTTAAGATAACATGGTTTAAGAACATAGATAACTGGGATTATGTGGATAAAGTTGGCTAACAGGGACTTCCCTGGTGGTGCAGTGGTTAAGAATCCGCCTGCCAATGCAGGGGACACGGGTTCGAGCCCTGGTCCGGGAAGATCCCGCATGCCGCGGAGCAACTAAGCCCGGGCACCACAACTACTGAGCCCACGTGCCACAACTACTGAAACCCGCGTGCCTAGAGCTCGTGCTCCACCACAAGAGAAGCCACTGCAAAGAGTAGCCCCTGCTCGCTGCAACTAGAGAGAGCCCACATGCAACAACAAAGACCCAACGCAGCCAAAAATAAATAAATAAATTTATTTTTAAAAATTAATCAATACACCCGCTCCCCCCCCCCCAACAAAAAGATATAGATTACAATCAGCCAAGGGAAAAGGTGCATGGGGTCCAGTCCAGGAGAACCAGGCACACGCTTTGCAGGTGTCCTGTCCTGGTGGAGTGACCTGATGGCACCTAATTCTCCCAGCAGCATGTACGATGACACGCGCGCAGTGTTGCTAGCCACCCGAGCTTTGGCGTCCAGGTTTTTATCAGAGGGCAGTCACGTGGGCCTGCAGCACCTGCTGGGGGGACAGAAGGAGAACCTGGACAGACCCTGGCTGTGTCCATCCTGCCCCAGTCCAGTCCAGTCCAGGTCGTGGTTGCATATCTGTCATTTATGCATTTGTGAGTATGGGTTTACCTCACTTTTTAAAAATCACTTTAAAAAATGTACGGGTGGATAAGTAGCTGGAGAATGTGATACCCATGCCTCTTATGTAGAAAAGAGTAAAGCACCCCCCAGGAGAGCTTTGTGGCATCACTAATGCACACTTCTCCTCCAGCGAAGCCTGCCCACGTTCCCTTTGCAGAGCACAGTCTGCAGAGGGGCTGAGCCTCCCCTTACGCTGTGCACGGTCGTCGGAAGGAACCTGTACTATGAGAATCGTCTCATCACAGACCCTCTTGTAGTGGTGCTAGTTGCCAGCGAACTCCTCTTCATTCGGAAAGAGTGTTTTCCTGAACTGCTCTTTGGGATTGATGGTAACCACTTGGAGTAGCAGAACGGAACCGTGGGGGAGTTGCTCTTTGTACGTCCCAGAGGTTCACAATCATCCCAGTTCCCGTGCAGTTCTGGTTGTGCACTCTTTTCTAAGTTTACTGCTCTCATTTGTATGTGTGTAAAAGCTCGGATTCAAGACTTGCCATTCTTGTGCTCATTAACTTGTGGGGGGGGGGGAAGCAATTAGAATGCAAATCACTTGAAAATCAGTTGAGTGTTTAGAAGTTACAGTTGTTTAAATATGTGTCTTGCTCAATATAGCCAAACAATTTCCATTGGTATTGCCATCAGAGAGAGAGGTTAGATGCCGTTGAAGATGCCCTTAAGGCTTATTATACCGTTGTTTCCTACTTTAAAGGTTAGTGATGATATGAAAAAACCTAAGATGGTTCCTGTTTCCTTTTTTTAGCTAAGACGAAATAACCACTTACCAAGGTGCATGTTTCCAAAGTTCATACACCATTACATTTAAGATCTGCCTGCTCTGAAATTCTAATGTGACCTTAAAAGTGTCCAGCTTTGATGTATTTTATTTCCTGCCAGTTTCAGTTCCCTTTCTTCCTTTCAGACTGAAGAGCCAGTCATCTGGACTGTCAGACACAACACTGTCCTTTTTCTCCCAAGTTTCTATATGTTGCTCTACTGATGTCTCCACCACCCACTTCTTAAATGCCACTGTCCCCAAGGTGACATCCTTTTCTTTCCCTCCCACGTCTATGTCTGTGGCCAGTGTGCTGTTCCTTCTGCAAGCCTAGGTGTCCATCCCTAGCCTCTCCACTCACCCCCAGTCTAGGTGTCCATCCCTAACCTCTCTGATCCCCCAGTCTATGGGTCCATCCCTAACCTCTCTGATCCCCCAGTCTAGGTGTCCATCCCTAACCTCTCTGATCCCCCAGTCTAGGTGTCCATCCCTAACCTCTCTGACCCCCCAGTCTAGGTGTCCATCCCTAACCTCTCTGATCCCCCAGTCTAGGGGTCCATCCCTAACCTCTCTCATCCCCCAGTCTAGGGGTCCATCCCTAACCTCTCTGATCCCCCAGTCTAGGTGTCCATCCCTAACCTCTCTCATCCCCCAGTCTAGGTGTCCATCCCTAACCTCTCTCATCCCCCAGTCTAGGGGTCCATCCCTAACCTCTCTGATCCCCCAGTCTAGGTGTTCATCCCTAACCTCTCTGGTCCCCCAGTCTGGGGGTCCATCCCTAACCTCTCTCATCCCCCAGTCTGGGGGTCCATCCCTAACCCCTCTGATCCCCCAGTCTAGGTGTCCATCCCTAACCTCTCTGATCCCCCAGTCTGGGGGTCCATCCCTAACCTCTCTGACCCCCCAGTCTGGGGGTCCATCCCTAACCTCTCTCATCCCCCAGTCTAGGTGTTCATCCCTAACCTCTCTCATCCCCCAGTCTGGGGGTCCATCCCTAACCTCTCTCATCCCCCAGTCTGGGGGTCCATCCCTAACCTCTCTGGTCCCCCAGTCTAGGTGTTCATCCCTAACGTCTCTCATCCCCCAGTCTGGGGGTCCATCCCTAACCTCTCCCATCCCCCAGTCTGGGGGTCCATCCCTAACCCCTCTGATCCCCCTGTCTGGGTATCTACCTCCAGCTGCTCTGTTGCCTTCCATACTGCTGTTTTGGATGTATATCTCCCAAGCATTCTTTAACATAATTCCACACTTAATACCATTGCCATTTCCTGACCACTGTCGCTCGCCTGCAAAGAAAAGCTTCCTCTGTCCCGTAATCGTATCGCGGTTTAATGTGAAAACATCAGAATCATGTTCAAGTATTCCTTGTCCATAGTTTCTTTCCTACTGTCTCCATCAGCTGGGTACTCCGCATATCTTGTCAGTGCTACATCTTTCCCCATCGTCACTGCTTTGCCTTAGTGACAGTAGCTCCCATTGACTGAGCACGTGCTGTGTGCCAGGCGTGATTCTAAGTACTTGACCAATAAAACTATCACCCCTAAGAAGTAGGTACAGCTGCCGCTGTCGTTGACAGATGAGAAACCCAAGGCGTTGAGAAGGTAGCCACTTGCCCAGGTCACACTGCCAGGAAGTCGCAGAGCTAGGATTCAGAACAGGCCATCTAGCTCTGGAACCTTCCACTTAAGTGATTTTTCTGGACTTTTTTTTTTTAATTTATTTAATTTATTTATTTTTGGCTGCCTTGGGTCTTTGTTGCTGCGCATGGGCTTTCTCTAGTTGCGGTGAGCAGGGGCTACTCTTCATCGCGGTGCGCGGGCTTCTCGTTGCTGTCACTTTTCTTGTTGGAGAACACTGGCTCTAGGCGCGCGGGCTTCAGTAGTTGTGGCTCGCGGGCTCTAGAGCGCAGGCTCAGTAGTTGTGATGCACGGGCTTTGTTGCTCCGCGGCATGAGGGATCTTCCCGGACCAGCGCTCCAACCCGTGTCCCCTGCATTGGCAGGCGGATTCTTAACCACTGCGCCACCAGGGAAGCCCTTTCTTGACTCTTAATGTGGTGAAATTGTTGATTTATCTTTCGGCATTAAAGCCTGCATTCCTGGAATAAACCCCACTTGGCCCGGACATTTTGTCCTCTTCTTATATGTCACTGAATTCCATTTGTTAGTTCTGTGTCTGGTATATTTGAGTCTATTTTACCAAGAGAAATTAGGCTGTGATGTTCCTTTTTGGATGTCCTCAACAGGTTTGGATCTTAGGGTTATACTGGCCTCATAAAACAAGTTGAGGGATCAAAAACTGCTTTCCTAAGCACCTGTTGGTCCCATCGCCTAGTTTAGGTCTCTCCCTTGGATTAGTTGGAGGAATCTTTCTGTAAAAGATAGTAAATATTTTAGTCTCTGTCACAACCAGTCATTTCTGTCTTTGTAGTGCAAAAACAGCCATCAAAAATACATAGACACATGAGAGTAGGTGTGTTTCAATAAAACTTTATTTGCAAAAACAGGCCAAGGGAACAGATTTGGCTCAGAGGATATAGTTTGCAGACTCCTGTCCAAGCCTACTAATGGAATGTAGGAGTTTCTTCCCATCCAGGGAACCTGGACGCCCCCGCCCCCATGTGTGTATAGTGAGTATTCATTACTTCCTTGTCCTTTGGACACTTCTGTTGCCCTCCTCTGTCTATACGTGTATTTCCCATCCTCAATTCTCTTGTACTGTCTACATCATTTTTGCATACACCTAAAAGTATTTTGTTAATATTTATTAACATTTTTCCTTAAATTGAAGCAGTTACTTTTTCCTAAATTTTCAAATATATCTATTAATTGTACTTGCATGATGCACATTAAAGTAAATAACTTTGATTTTAAAATATTTGCCCCTGTGCTACGTAAAATTGTTTTAGGTACTGTCAGAGGTATGGGTGCCATCCGGGAATCCTTGATATGCACGAATAAAGCAGTTGTCATGATTTGCAGTTCTATAAATGTCTCTTGCCGGCTTGTCTGTTGAGTGGTGGCACTGCCCTAGGTGCTAGGGTTGGAAGGACAGATGGGAGGGGGAAGTCTTTTCCTCCCCACCTAGGGAGCGTCACAGATATTAAAGAGGCGTCTGACGCAGAGGCTGATAAATGTGAGGTCGGAGGAGTTCGCAGAGGACCACAGGGGAGGGTGCAGAGAGAAGGAGGCACTTGAGCTAGAAGTCTTCAGGCAAAGGAGGAAGGAGAGCATTTCAAGCAAAATCAAGAGCCAGAGTTAATGCCACGAGGCTCAGCAAAGCCCCGCGTGTTTATAGAGGAGGAGCCATCTTGGCGAGGGGAACAAAAGATACAGGATGGGAGGGAAAGAAGGAAGTACTGGGACGCTGGGTCAACAGCACACGAAGGCCAGGCTGTCCAGTGGGAAGCCATTGATTAGTCTTTGAAAGTAAATCTGGAGGCCATGTGTGTAAGTCAGGGATGACTCTCAGTGAAAACTGAGAATCAACCAAAATGGTGACTGTTGAGACCAATTAGCAACCAGGGGAAATGCTTATACTGTGTTAGGTAAGAAAGAACACGGGTGCAGAATTCTAGGACCACAAGAATTACATGTAGAAATTAATTTGCGCAGGGCAAGCGGACTGGAGGAAATTCCCGCGTGTGAGAACAGCACTTGCGTCGAGCACATAATGGTGTGACTTATTCCCTCTCTCCTCCAGACTGGTTTCTCTGTTCTTCCCCCAAGTCCTATGTTAATTGTAATTTTTAACGGTGCTGTCCATTGTAAATCTCCGGTTTGGCAGTCGAGCTCGACTTTCCCAATTAAGAAATAGCGGATCCAGAATTCACGAGGGTTCAAAGCTGTTGCGACGATGGTGCCAGAAGGAGCTGGCTCCGAGCATGGCTTCTCCGCTTGGCTTCTCCGAGTGATGGCCGGAAGCGGGAGCTGAGGTCTGGGTGAGCTTGTGGAGGCAAGCAGCCGCCTCCCCGGCGCCCCTCGCGGAGCTGCCTCCCCCCGGCCAGCTGTGGACCCAGGAGGAAGTAGCACCCTTCGTTTATAACCTGACTCGTGCTCTCTCCTCCTGGAGGCCTCCCAGGTTTAGCGGATATTGCAAGTCTTGGCAGGGGTGCGAGGTTTGCAGCAGTCAGCAGTCCAGGCTGCTCTCCGCCGCCACCCCTGGGGTCCAGGCCAGATGTTAGAAGTGAAACCCTATTTTTAACGAGGTCCTCCTGGTATTTCTTTTGGGCGCCATCCAAGCAGTTCCATTTTACGCTGAATTCCATGTTACGGCAGGTCAGTGAGAACAGATTTGCGGCTCATAAAGCCACCTCCCTGCACTCATTTTTTTCTCCAGCAAGATACTGGAGAATTGGGACAGTATGGGAGAGATGGGTCTCGGGGATTTTTTTTTTTTTTTTTTTTTAAGATAAACACATTGAAGTGTGGAGTTGTTATGAACATATATAGTGATGTAGACTGAAAAATCAAAAAGAACTCTCAGCGTATGTTTGTGCTTTTTACCATGGATAAAACTAGAGTTTACGGTTATGAATTGCTTCCCGGGCAGAAAATGTAATCCTCTGGTGAGACGAATCCATCACTTCCAAAAAGAAGAAGTGAACTGATGATACATCAGCCCCCAAAGATGAGGGTATGATTTCTTATTCTCGTGCCTTTTCTGTTGACATCGTCTCACTCCGTGCGTGTGTGCGTGCGCGTGCGTGTGTGCGCGTGCGTGTTTGCGTGTGTGCGTGCGCGTGCGTGCGCGTGTGTGTGCGTGTGCGTTCCTCTGTTTGATTTATTTGGTCCAGCTGCCGGTTCACCACCCTCAGCCTCTCTCCCTCCCGTCTTTATTTTTATCGGTACTCTCCCCACCCGCACACCTGAGTCACCCGGTCCCCCCGCCCTCCTCACCCCCCAAGAGGAAGGCGGGCCGCGTCGCAGGCAGCTGCAGTTCTGTTGGAGAAAACGTTATGATCCGGGAAGTACTGACAGAGGAGAAGCTGTGCTGACTGCACCGTGTGCAGGGATGTTACAGGAATAAGGAAGTGCTGCGTATTCCTTAGCAGTCCACAGCTTCGTTTTCAGAACGACCCCATGGTCAAACCCCTGTAGCCCGTGGGACTGGGTGAGCGTGCTGACCAGTGGCCGCGTGGTGGTCACGGATCTTAGGGCTGGACCGACGGCCACGGCCATTGGCCTCTCTCTCTCGAGGTGGCTCTTGCGGGCACGTGGAAATCGTGTTACAGCCCTCCCGTCCACAGACGCTCACGTGTGTGTGTTCACTCCCTGTCCAGTAGGGGGCATCCCCACCGAGCTGCTCGCCTCCGTTATGTTCATAAAGCCGTGGCCCCGCCTCCGTTATGTTCATAAAGCCGTGGCCCCGCCTCCGTTATGTTCATAAAGCCGTGCTCCCGCCTCCGTTATGTTCATAAAGCCGTGGCCCCGCCTCCGTTATGTTCATAAAGCCGTGCTCCCGCCTCCGTTACGTTCATAAAGCCGTGCTCCCGCCTCCTGTCTCTGTTTCTTGGCGTTCTGGTCCCTGCATGTGATAAGGTTTCCTGTGGCCCTGGTGGCCTGGCGTGGCCGCTTCCCACTGGAATTGGAAGTGATGGATTCTTCTTTCCGTGGCCTTCATCTCTCCGTGTCATCACTCACTCACCTCCATAAATTAAAATCCCGTGGGTTGGATTGGGACGATGAGGTCATTTTTTCCTCTGCCTAGAATTTTAGAATTGAAAGGGACCTTGGAGATCGCCTAATTCCACCTGTTTGTTGGTCAGAAAAGGAAGCTGGGGAAGCAAGTGAGGGCAGGCCCAGGCCTCGGAGCACATGGGTGAAGTGTGTTCTCTCCGTGAACAAAAAGAAACAGTACCAAACTCCTGCATCACTGCCTCTGACTTTGCTGTCTCTTGTTCCTAATATAGCTCTCTTTATACACTTTGTCTTTGTTTGCATCTTTAACCTGGAAAGCATTCCGCCTAGTTTCCGCAATGTAGGCCTTGTTTGCAACTTATTTCGTTGAAATTTGTAATATAAATGGTATTACTGATGAGATGATTTTCTTCCTCTTTTTAAAAAGGATACCATTTTGAATCATTCAGAGGTTTCTAAACAAATTTCAGTAGTGTCTGGTGTGTGGGTTAAGAGAATGGACTCAGAGATCAGATGGCCACTTGCTAGCTGTGTGCCCTCGGAGAAATCAATTTTAACTGCTCTGTGACTCAATTTCCCCATCTGTAATAGGGATTTATTAAGACTGACTCATAGGTTGTTGCCAACTCGCTAACCTAATTCATGAAAAGGGCTGATACACATAATAAGCACTTAATATCATTACCTTTATGATTAACTATTATTATTCTCAAATAACGTGATGGGTTTTTTTTTTGTTTTTTGTTTGTTTTTTTTTTTAAAGGTTGATTGATTGGTTGCTATGTTGGGTCTTCGTTTCTGTGCGAGGGCTTTGTCTAGCTGAGGTGAGCGGGGGCCACTCTTCATCGCGGTGCGCGGGCCTCTCACTATCGCGGCCTCTCTCGTTGCGGAGCACAGGCTCCAGACGCGCAGGCTCAGTAGTTGTGGCTCACGGGCCTAGTTGCTCTGCGGCATGTGGGATCTTCCCAGACCAGGGCTTGAACCCGTGTCCCCTGCATTGGCAGGTAGATTCTCAACCACTGCGCCACCAGGGAAGCCCCACGTGATGGGTTTTTAATTCTGGTAGAGACATATGGCCAAGAGCCCTCTTTGGTGTTTTGAGACTGTTGCTTGTATGACATCTTCATCTAAAAGCTGTTTTCCCGAAACTGAGTTATTTGTAGTGAGGTGGATGGACCTAGAGTCTGTCATACAGAGTGAAGTAAGTCAGAGAAAAACAAATACCGTATGCTAACACGTATATATGGAATCTAGAAAAAAAAAAAAATGGTTCTGAAGAACCTAGAGGCAGGACAGGAATAAAGGCGCAGACGTAGAGAATGGACTTGAGGACACGGGGAGGGGGAAGGGTAAGCTGGGATGAAGTGAGAGAGTGGCATTGACATATATACACTACCAAATGTCAAATAGATAGCTAGTGGGAAGCAGCCGCATAGCACACGGAGGTCAGCTCGGTGCTTTGTGACCACCTAGAGGGGTGGGATAGGGAGGGTGGGAGGGAGACGCACGAGGGAGGAGATATGGGGATATATGTATATGTGTAGCTGATTCACTTTGTTATAAAGCAGAAACTAACACACCATTGTAAAGCAATTATACTCCAATAAAGATGTTAAAAAAAAAATAAAAGCTGTTTTCCTTCTGTTGTGCCGTTGCACCTAAATCCTTCATTCTTGTACTTCTCCTTAAAGTCTTTCATTCTGAAAATAATGAGGACTCAGTTTTACTCGGTTTCTGACCCCCCTTCATTTACCGCAGCTTCACCAGTGTCTCTCAGCCATTCTACAGCCAGTGTCTCTCGGCCACTCCGCGGCCAGTGTCTCTCGGCCACTCCGCGGCCAGTGTCTCTCGGCCACTCCGCGGCCAGTGTCTCTCGGCCGTTCCGCGGCCAGTGTCTCTCGGCCGTTCCGCGGCCAGTGTCTCTCGGCCACTCCGCGGCCAGTGTCTCTCGGCCGTTCTGCGGCCAGTGTCTCTCGGCCGTTCTACGGCCAGTGTCTCTCGGCCACTCCGCGGCCAGTGTCTCTCGGCCTTTCCGCGGCCAGTGTCTCTCGGCCGTTCCGCGGCCAGTGTCTCTCGGCCGTTCCGCGGCCAGTGTCTCTCGGCCGTTCCGCGGCCAGTGTCTCTCGGCCATTCTGCAGCCAGTGTCTCTCAGTCATTCCACAGCCAGTGTCTCTCAGTCATTCTACAGACCCACCTTCAGCCCCAGCTGCTGCTGAGGAAGGTGCTCTGTGTTACCAAGCGAACCCAGGTGGGCTTCCTGCCTTCGAGGGGCGTTAGCCTTCTCAGGAGCTAGGAGACGAATGCGAGTAAAGAGGATGCCGCCCACTGCCCCACGACAAGATGGAAGAATGGGAGGCTGCTGCGGGCGCCGGGAGGAGAGAGCAGTCGTCTCCTAGTGAGAGGACAAAGAGGAAGGATGCCCGGCCACGGGCGTGATGACTGAGAGGCTTAGCAGTAAGGCAGAGGGAATCGAGCGGCAGGGTTGCTCAGCCTAACGCCACTGGCATCAAGACTGGATCGGTCTTTGGCTTGGAGAGCTGTCCTGTGCATTGCAGGTGTTCAGCAGCCTCCCTGGCCTCTACCTAGTAGCCAACAGCACACACATACACAGCCCCTGGTGACGAGCAAAAATGTTTCCAGATACCGCCCAACATCTTCCTCTGGCAGACGGAATCGCCCTCGCTTGAGAGGCACGAACCACTGTTCTAGACCAAGAGAGCAGAGTACATGCAGAGTCATCCTGCAGGAAAGCAGGTGTATGCTTCTAGCAAAACCAGCCTGGAGAAGCAGTGAGGTAAGGCCAGGCTTAAAACAGGGAATGAGAGGCTTCGAGGGCTGTTCCCAGGCCTGCAGGCTCTTCACTGCTTTTGAGAAGGAGAGTAAGTCCTAGGTTCCTTCTGGTGAATCCACCAAGTTACTGTGATAGTTCTGTGTCCCGTCAAATAGCACCTGGAAAGCTTGAACGCTGCTGCCTGACACAGGGGAAGCACTGAGGAAATGTCGGCTGCTAGGCTGCTACCGTTGTTGCCGTTGTTCATCAGAGCAGAAGGGGAGTCTCAGTGCCTTTGGGCTGCTGTAACAAAACACTGCAGACTCGGCGGCTTATGGACACAAACACTTGTTTCTCGCAGTTCTGGAGGCTGAGAAGTCCTGGGTGCCGGCAGATTCGGTGGGACCCGCTGACAGGCCAAGAAAGTGTTCCGGGAAGAAAGTTATATTTACTCCTACAAATATAATTGTGAGAGTTTTTGCTCGTGTTGATATAATGATACTAATCCCATTCATGAGGACTCCGCCCTCATGACCTCATCGCCTCCCAAGGCCCCGCCACCTAATACCATCACCTTAGGAGGGTGGGTGTCAACATATGAATTTTGGGGAGACAGACATTCAGTCCGCAGCAGAAAGAAATGAAAGAGCAGATATGGGAGGCCATGACATCTGCTTTTGTGTGGTCCATGTGTGTGTGTACACATATATGTATACATACATATATCTATGTGTGTGTGTATGTGTATATATAAATATATATATATAGTAATCAAGTTGGCACACTTTTCCTATGAAGGAGTAGATAGTAAATATCTTCGGCTTTGTTGGCTATACTAGCTCTGTTGCAGCTACTCAGCTCTGCCATCGTCGTGTGAAAGGAGCCGTAGGCAATATATCAACTCATGCGCATGGCTGTGTTCCAGTAAAACTTTATTTCCAAGCACAGGCAGCGTGGGCCTCAGCTTGCCTATCCCTGATCTAGGTAATTTTCATATCGTGCCCCTTGGCCTTGGATAGCTGTCAGTATTCCAAGTATAAAGTCCATTAAGTACTTTATAAAGATTCTGCGTTTTAATGCCTCAAATTGGTGCCCTAGGTATTTGTTCCAGCTGAAGATGCAGAACCAATGGCACAGCTGCCTAAGTATTACATGTCTGCTTTTCTCTGCCGAATAAGCAGTGTTTCTAAGGGCCGTGAGTGATCATTTAGCAGGTTTTGCTGATGAATCAGGCCAACATTAACGGGGCACGATGGTTCACTGCACAACTCAAATGGCTTGTGAAGCCATTTGTGAAAGAGGTATGGTTTAGTGGTTTTGCAAGAAACAAAGCATGTACTTAGTTTGTTTTAAATCTGTTTTTATTGCCTAGTTGGATGAAGCACCTTCATGCACCTGCTGTTTTCCTCTCTCATGAGACAGTAGCACCTTTCACCCTAAATGGGAAGGATTTTACTCTTCAAGATCTTTTTTTATTTAATTTATTGTTTTTATTGAAGTATAGTTGATTTACAATATTGTGTTCGTTTCACGTATACAGCAAAGTGATTTGATATGTGTACAGATATGTATATATCTATATAGATATGTATATATCTATATTCTTTTTAAAAATTCTATTCCATTATAGTTTATTACAAGATATTGACTATAGTTCCCTGTGCTATACAGTAAATCCTTGTTGGTTATCTGTTTTATGTATAGTAGTATGTATCTGTTAATCCCATACTCCTAATTTAGCCCTCCCCATCTTCCCCTTTGGTAACCATAAGTTTGTTTTCTATGTCTGTGAGTCTCTTTCTGTTTTGTAAATAAGTTCATTTGTACTATTTTTTTAGATTCCACATATAAGTGATATCATATGTTATTTGTCTGTCTCTGTCTGATTTACTTCACTTAGTATGATAATCTCTAGGGCCATCCATGTTGCTACAAATGACATTAGTTCAGTTTTTATGGCTGAGTAGTGTTTCATTGTGTATACACCATATCTTCTTTATCCATTCATCTATTGATGGACATTTTGGTTGCTTCCATGCCTTGGCTATTGTGAATAGTGCTGTAGTGAACATCGGGGTGCGTGTATCTTTTCAGATTAGTTACTCTTGAAGGTCTTACTGTGCTTTATAAAAAACGTAGTGCTTGTTTTAAACCTTTCCCAGTTTATCATGATGATACCCTTTTTTCTCCTCGGAAATATCTTCACTTCATCTGGTTATCCCCCATTACCGTGTGTTATCTGAATTCTGTGACTTGCTTTTCAATGGCAGCAATCCACCCATGGTGTTTATAAATGAAGCAGAAGTGTGAGTAGACTAGACCTGTGGATTGTGTCCTTTTGGGGGGTGTGCTTCCTCTGGGTCATTGGTTGTCTGCCATGGTTAGGGTCAGTTAGGCAATATCTGCAGACCTTTTTGGTTGTCATGACTGGGAGGAGGCTTGCTACTAACATCTAGTGTGTAGAGGAACTTCCCTGGCGGTCCAGTGGTCAGGACTCGGCACTTTTCACCTCCGTGGCCCCAGGTTCAGTTCCCTGGTTGGGGAACTAAGATCCTGCAAGCAGCACGGTGCAGCCAAAAAAAAAAATCTACTGCGTAGAGACCAGGGATGCTGCTAAACATCCTACAGTACACAGGACAGCACCCCTTCCAACTCCCCAGCCCAACAAAGAATGGTTTGGCCCAAATGTCAGTCATGCCACAGTTGAGAAGCCTTCCTGAGGAGACATTCATCAGGGACGCCTCTTGCTTAGCAGGAGGCAAGTCTGCGGGCTTCAGTGACCGCTCCAGGCTGCCCGAGCAGTGGACACCAAGGACGCTCACACTCAGCCGTCCAGGAATCTTTCGTCAAGGTGCCACCAAGCTCTTTATTCTGCCCCTTTTTACCAGCTTCCACACCTGCCATTGAGCCAGTTCTGAGCATTTCCATCTCTGTCACTGACATCCTGTTCTCTGTTCCTCCCAGTGTCCTGTTGGGGAGAAGAAGGGATGCATTGAAAGCTGGGGGAAAGCTGAAGAGGCATAAGGCACAGAAGTCATAGCACTGGCAGACTGAAAGTGAATATGCTCATTAGCCCTGGAGTCTCGTTGGGAGGGGTGGGGCGCTGGTGGTGGCATATGGAGGCTGGCCACCCCCAACACAGGGGCATCCTTCCTGGAGGTGCCAGCCTTCCAAGGTGGCGCATTACGCAGCACCTTGGCACGGGCAGCAACCGTGACCTAAGAGGAAGTGCTCAAGCAGGCCTCCCTGACAGAGGCTGAGGACATCCCCCTGTTCCACGGTGAGTGAATTCCAGAACCGGGAAGTACCCTAGCGACGTCAGTTGTCCTCATTGCATGGACAAGGCAACATGGAAAAGGGATGTTTCCACTAGTTCATGGTCTTCTATCTAGATTAAAAAGCATCTGTGGAAACAATGTAAATGTCCATCGACAGATGAATGGGCTAAAGAAGATGTGGTACATATATACAATGGATTACTTACTACCCAGCCATAAAAAAGAATGAAGTAATGCCATTTGCAGCAACATGGATGGACCTAGAGATGATCATACTAAGCGAAGTAGTCAGACAGAGAAAGACAAATACCATAGGATATCACTTATAGGTGGAATCTAAAATATGACACAAATGAACCTATCTACAAAACAAAAACAGACAGAGAACAGACTTGTGGTTGCCAAGGGGGAGGGCGGGGAAGGGATTGAGTGGGAGTTTGGGATTAGCAGATGCAAACTATTATATATAGAGTGAATAAACAATAAGGCATAGTATAGGGAACTATATTTAATGTTCTGTGACAGATCATAATGGAAAAGAATATATATATGTATAACTGAGTCACTTTGTTGTACAGAAGAAATTAACACAACGTTGTAAGTCAACTATCCTTCAATAAAATTTTTTTAAAAAATCTTGTGATAAACCATAATGGGAAAGAATATGAAAAAGACTGTGTATATGTATAATGGAACCACTTTGCTGTACAGCAGAAATTAACACAACACGGTAAATCAACTATACTTCAATACAATAAATTTAAAATAGAAAAAGTGTCTGTGCTTCAGCTGCTCTCGCCTCTGATTCTCCCTTCAGCTCCTTGAGGTACTCCTTAGCCCCGCATGGTAGTAAAGGAAATGGAGGCCCAGCCCAGTGAAGTGGCCTGGCCCAGACACTCAGCCCCTGTGTGGCTGAGCGAGGACGGAACCCAGGACTCCTGACACTTTGTCTGCCTGGCCCTCCCACTTGCCTTGATGAAATCCGGTTGGCCAGAAATCAAGAAGAAAGTCTTAAAAACAAATGGACTGAAAGCAACCATTGATTTGGAGGCCACACATAGATCTGTCCAAAGAAATGCAGCCAGTGTAAATTTAAACAAATAGGAGGACTCTTTTCAGCAGTGACATGGAACATTACGGTAAGGGTTTGAAGATAACCTAGTTTCCAGTCATGATTTACTGTCATCTTCAATAGCGGACCCAAGTGTTCATCAGATGGTCAAGGTCATGGTTCCCTTATAGAGCTTTATCCTGCTTAGTCATCATTTTGCTTTAGTGAGGGGATGCTCCTTCTAGCAGATGGCTTTCAGCCCTCCTCTTCGCAGAAGCCTCAGACTCCCACACCCCCCCCCATTCGTCTTCACTGCTCCATCCCCTTCTTTCAGCAGTCCTTCCCTGAATATCGTCATCAACATGTTCTAGAAATGGAATCTACTTTGAAGAGCAGTATCACGTGGAGAGATAAGAAAGTTATCCAACCAAACTATATACCCAACCCAGATAAAGAGAGCAATCAAGGACATACTGAAGTCTTGGCTTAGAAGTGGGTTTGCACCCAGTTCTTGACAAGTTGCCTGCACTGTATCTGTGGCTGCTGCTGAACCAGAGCCGCTGGTGGTCCAGCTGGGAATGGACTTGGCATCCACCAAGAAAGAGAATTTAAGAATTCTGGTTCCTGTGCCTGTGGGTCTTAGAGTAAGTAAGGTTAAAAAGGTGAAGCTTGGAGTCACATAGTCTAGAGTTGAAATTCTAGTTCAGCCTCTCATCACATGTATGAACCTTGGACAGCTTATCTTATTTCTCCAGCATTTGTCCTTCTCATGTGTAAAACAGAAACACCAACTCTGAACAGCTGCTGTGAAGATTGAGATAATGGACACAAAGTGCCCAGGTTTGATTAAAGGTGGTAAGGTAGTCAGAATCTGCTGTGTTTCATGTGACTTAAGTAGCATTTCTAACAAATGTCATATATTAACACATATATGTGGAACCTAGAAAAATGGTACAGATGAACCGGTTTGCAGGGCAGAAATAGAGACATAGATGTAGAGGAAAAACGTATGGACCTCAAGGGGGGAAAGTGGCAGGGGTGGTGGTGTGATGAATTGGGAGATTGGGACTGACATGTATACACTAATATGTATAAAATGGATAACTAATTAGAACCTGCTGTATTAAAAAATTAATAAAATAAAATTCAAAAAAAAAAGTAGCATTTCTATGGCCCTGTGTTACTTGAGGGAATAAATGAGTGGGTGAGTAGATGAATGAAATAATACTTCTGTAGACTGAATTTTGTATTTCCCTTCCGAACACACACACACACAAATACATATGCTGAAGCCTAATCCCCAGTGTGATATTTGGAGGCAGAGCCTTTAGGAGGTGATTAGGTCATGAGGATGGGGCCCTCGTGAATGGGATTGGTGCCCTTCTAAGAGGCCGCACGGAGCTCTCTTGCCCCTTCCACCTTGTGAGGTTACAGGGAAAAGACAGTCATCTGTGGACCGGGAAGTGGGCTCTCACCAGACACTGAATTTGCCAGTACCACCCAGTGTGTGGTGTTTCGTTATAGCAGCTGGAACAGACTAAGACATACACCAAAAGCTTGACTTTTCTCCCACAGCTGCTCCGTCAGTCACTGAGATGTATTTGTCAGGAGCCCTGGTCACAGTCAAAGCTGTGCTCTGGTGGAACACTCTGTAGAAGTTTCTAGGTGGAATTTTGTGGTGGGCTGTGATTGGTGTCCTACTGCCTGAGTTTGGAGCTAGTGACTGGGGTCTGTCAGTTACCCTCGGGAGATCTCAGGACCCGATCCGTAAAAGGGAGAAAAGAGAACGAGGGAATGACTGCAGAGGGTTACGGAATTAGGAGGAAGTCCTTAGAGCAATGCCTGACTGAGAGTGCGTACCGTGTAAGGGCTGGCGGGTGTTATTTTGTTACTACCGCGGCGGGCGTAGTCCTGCACTAGACCTTGTGGAGATACCAGGAGGATAACAAATGTCTCTCAGTCCAGTGTCCTGTCCCATCAGCTGGTGGAGACATGAATGGGAGAGATGGTAGGAGCCAGGTGGGCGGGGCTGTCACCCAGGAAGAATTCTTACGAGAGAGAAGCCATTGTGGCCCGGAGTATATAAGGATGAGCCCATGAGATGGGGAGTCCGGCCAAGAACCCACTCGGTCCTGCTCCATCCATTGACCTCAGATTTTTCTAGTTTCCCCCTTGCCGGAAAATGAGTGATAAAAGCTTGGAGATTAAGACTGTCCACAGGGTGGCAGAGACTCGGGGGGATAGAGTCATTGGTTAACACAGGGGTGGGTGGTTCTGTTCTGGCAGGAGTGGGTAGGGGAACGGAGGGCAGAGAGAGAGAGAAAACAAGTTAGAGGGAGAAGGGAAGGCTGACTGCAAAGGGCGTTTGTTCATGTCCTTCAGAGGGTAGGAGCAGAGCGACCCTGTGCGGGGAGAGCCTCCGAGGTGCTCTCCTGTACAATCTAATTTAGGGGGTTACACTGCATAAAGAAATACACACTCTCCTGTACAACCTAATTTAGGGGGTTACACTGCATAAAGAAATATACACTCTCCTGTACAATCTAATTTAGGGGGTTACACTGCATAAAGAAATATACACTCTCCTGTACAATCTAATTTAGGGGGTTACACTGCATAAAGAAATATACACTCTCCTGTACAATCTAATTTAGGGGGTTACAGTGTATAAAGAAATATACACAAGTTAATAGCAGCTACAGTACTACTCTTGAAATAAGTATCAAGTGCCTATTTTATGTATTCTTAATAACGAGGCCACGAGCAGCAGGTGGGGTGAGGAGGAGGGAGTGGAGAGAGAAAGGGACGCAGATGCAGACAGGGCTCTTCTCGCGTGAGGGAACATTCCCATCTGCTGAGCGTTTTGTTTATTGCAAAGGCTGGTTGTGTTTTGGTAACGAAAGGCAGAAGCACTGAGGATGTTGACTCTGATGGAGGACGGGGGGCCCGCTGGGCTGATGAACGTGAGTGTGGCTCGAGAGGCAGGGAGACCCCCGCGAGCCACCCCCCAGCACATAGGATGAGCCAGGGGTGATGGGAAGGCACTCATGGTGGAGACACCTTGGGAGCGGGCTGCCCAGGACCCACACAGGTGAGGGTCTGACAGAGCAAAAGGCAACCTATGCCTCGGACCCACACCCCCGTCCCCCATGGACCCCCAGCTCCTCCTGCCCTGCCCTGTGCCCTCCTTTATTGAAACAGGCATTGTTTGCTACCTGCTGTCACCGTCCTGACTTTTCTCCCAACGTTTTCATCCAAGCAGCTCCATCCACACCTTATCTGCAAGCACCTCTCACTTGCCCAGTGTTGTCAGCAGCTTCCTACAGAGGCACTTGGTGAGGGGTGCTAGGGGAGGAATGGGGGAACCCAGCACCTTTTAGCAAGGGTATCGCCCAGTTTTTCGGTTAATGACCCAAGGCCACACCACTGAGTCCGGACCAGCCTCTTTTTCTTCGGACAGTGGGTGGTGAGATTCATTTGCCGTGAGCACTGCAAGGAGGGCGCAGACAGACATAAGCATGAACTTCTGGAAGGAGCCCTGCAAACCCAGGCAGAGAGCCCTGGAGTCTGATTTCTGTAACAGAAACCTTTAACCCGGGCAGACACGGGCCTGTTTCGCTTTTAATAACGCCGAAAGGGCTCTACCTTTACAGCTGTTTTCCTGTCCCGTGCAAGCAGAGGCCTGCCTTGGTCTGCATCTCTCCCTCTCTCTGCCGGATCCTGCCCACGACACCCCACATCAGAGGCCGGGCATCCTACGGCCACGTCCCTTCTGCTATTAAGCGCGTCTGACATCAGCGGTGCCGCCTTTTAGGTCTCAGTGGCTGTGCCTTCCGCCCTCGGTCCAGGCTTCACAGAACCCTGGCCTCCCTGTCTCGTTGCAGGTTTTTCCCACTCGGCGTTCACATTCGGTATCGAGAGCCACATAAGCCAGTCCAACATCAATGGGACTCTAGTGCCGCCGGCTGCCCTCATCTCCATCCTGCAGAAGGGCCTGCAGTATGTGGAGGCCGAGATCAGCATCAACGAGGTACGTGCGCCCCCGGGGCGGGCCCAAGCTGTGCAGACCCTGGAGCGTGTGCGCGCTGGGAAGACGCGTCACCTTAGCACGCAGTTCCCCACCATCTCTCACAGTCAGTTAGCGTTCCTTCTCTCCTTGCGGTAAATACTTTCTCCAGTGAGGGATGGCGCTTCTGCTGTACCCAAGGAGCAATCTTCCGAGGCCCTTTAGGTGGTTGTGTTTTCCATATCCATGCGCAGATCGCCAGCTGTTGACTGATGTCACACTACGTTGCCAAACGGGAAAAACACGCAGCAGATCTGCAGCTGGTTTATACGGTCATCCCTGGGTATGCACCGGGGATTGGTTCCACGACCTGCCCCAGGTACCAAACTCCGTAGTACTCAGGTCCCACAGTTGGCTCTCCTGTATCCGCAGATTCCACATCCGCGGATTCTACCAACCACGGATGGTTAACATAGTAGTAAATGTGTTGAAAAAAAATCCGCATATAGTGGACCTTCCCAGTTCAGACCTGTGTTGTTCAAGGGTCAGGGGTACTTCGGGACAGGTGTGGGCCTTGCACGTGCACAGAAAACGCCCTCCCCCCTGGAATATTTTGAGCAATGCAGTTGAAGAGGGATCCTGGGAAACATTTGCCTAGAATCTGTGTTTCGTGTGAACCCGACAGAGGGCACAGCCCGAGACCACGGAGGATAGATGAGGACTGTTGTGTTCGAGAGGATTCCAAGGGATGGTTTTGTTACTCATTGAAGAGCTGCAGGGGAAGGGGGCACTTGTATCCATAATTATAAATTTAAGTCACTCCAATTTGTTTGTGTCCCCTCTCTCTTTATAGATTGGGGCACAGTGTCCCCTCCCTCTATAGATTGGGGCACAGTGTCCCCTCCCTCTTTATAGATTGGGGCACAATGAGTACTTGGGCCAACTTCATACCAATTTTTAAATGGGCTCTTTTGGTTGAAAACAGTGCCCCTCTCCCCTGTTCTCTTTTGCTCTTGGGATCGTCCTGTGAAGATGCCCGGGGCCTCCTGTGATGTCCGAGGCCTCCCTTGCATCTAGGTCTGAGCCCCTCTTATTTTCACCACACTTCCCGCCCTTTCTCCTTCTTTCTGCCCTCGTTTCTCCCGCCTCGGTCTGGCACACCGCTCTGCCCCAACTTCCCGCCTTCTGCCACGGTCCATCCTGCACAGCTGACGCCGTCCACTGCCCACATGCCCCTCTGTACCACCAAGTGTCCCCTTCCCAGGTCACAGCACCCTCGGGCCCATCTTCCCGAAGCCTTCCAGTTTCCTCCATCCCCTCTCCCTCTGAACTGCTCTCACCCTTACAAGCCTGTCTTATGCATAGCATTGAACTCCACTTTCTCTTCAGCTTTTAAAACTACAGAAGGAATGTATCTTGTGTTCTGTCACGTGTATCCCTCTGCTGTTTTCCAAAACCCCTCATCCTTGAAAACACCGGAGTGTCTGCCTACCCTGTGCTCTTTCTTGCCTAGCAACGGGCAGTCTCCTCTTTCCTTGTCTTACATTGGGTGCCTGGGATCTTTCACCAGCAACTTGAAGCCCCGTCGCGTCTCTCTTTCCACAGAACAAACACGTGTGGGGATAGGGTTACAGGACCCCAGAGGCCCCACCAGCTCTCAGACTGTGTGATGCTGAGTGAGATTGGATTTCCCTTCCCCCTGCCCCTGCGCCCCCCTGCCCCAGTTTCCACGTCTTTCATCTGCGGAGAAGCCCCCGTACCTTCTCTCCCTTGGCAATTCAAAGTCCAGCATGTCCAGAGGAGAACGAAAGGTCGTCTCATTTGTCACTTAGGTTTCGGGTAGTTAAAAGTGAGACTGTGCTTTTAGAGCTTAAACTAGAAGGTTTTTGTCACCCTGGGCAGTTACCACCTTTGGCAAAATCATCATCCATTTGGGGCTTGAATATACGAAGAAGGAAGGTGACGTAGCAGCCGGCTGACCAGTTGGTCAGCACTGGCCCCTCCGTGGCTGGAACCCGGGCAGCTGATGAGGTGACTGGCTACTTTTTCCCATGTTCTGTATTATTTTATATTGTTCCCTTATTTTCAAATATTGTGTAGTAACCTGTAGTCAGCTGGGGTGATGTTTCATTCACACACTGTGTTGCTGAAACTTAGGTCCTTCACTTCTTCCTAATTTATGAGACAACAGGCTAAAACGTGTTTGCACATCCAGTAGACACACTGAGAGGCCCTGAGTTTCATGTGACTAATGTTCGGAGCGCTTTCTAAGGAGAGAACTCTCTCCTGTGTTGCTAAGTGTGTATGGAAGTGTTTTCATCATCGATGGAAGCCAGAGACTCGAAGGAAGTTCAGAAAATAGGAATGGTAACTAAACAATGCTGTTGTTAGACTATCATGGCTGTGTTAGTCTGTGCCCTGCTCCCAGGAAGTCATTTCACGTGGTTGCAGATGTGTGTGTTTTATTACATCAGACGGACAGACGCATTAGGAATCAGATCGTGAGTGGTGCAGGAATGTCTGATTTGGGCCCACGGTCTCCGAAGATACGTCTGTCACATCAAAGGGGAGTGGTTCCACACTTGTCAGAGCGCCTGGGCGGGGTTTCCCACCCTCGGCACTCTTGACACTTGGGGGCCAGATCACTGCTTGCTACGGGGCCGTCCTGGGCCCTGTGGGGTGTGGCACAGCATCCCTGGTGACCGTCCACCAGGTGCCAGGAGCACCTGCACAGTCGTGACAGCCAGAAATCCCTCCAGACTTGACCAAGTGTCCCCCGAGGGGATAAAAACACCACCCTGTCGAGGACCAGTGCGTCAGGGGTAGCCCTCTTGTCGTGACAGGAAGTATCCGGATTCAGGTGGGTATTTGCCGAGTGTCGGGTGCCCTGTGGCAGCAGCAGGCACACCGGGCCCTCCACGCCGCTCACTCTTGTCGGCCCCTGCCCGCCTGCCCACTCCGTGGTCCCCTCCCCTGGCTCAGGACGCCCGGTCCGGCGCGGCCTCCTCGGCGGCCCGCGGCTCCCGGGAGCCTCGTGTCTGTCCCCGCCGCGCGCCCGTCTCGCTGGGAGCTGATGTCTGTGCCTGGGCTCTGTCCGCAGGACGGCACGGTGTTTGACGGCCGCCCCATAGAGTCGCTGTCCCTGATCGACGCGGTGATGCCCGACGTGGTGCAGACGCGGCAGCAGGCCTTCCGAGAGAAGCTGGCGCAGCAGCAGGCCAGCGTGGCGGCCACGGCGGCGGCGGCGGCGGTGGCGGCCCCGGCGGCGGCAGCAGCGGCGGCCCCGGCGGCCGTTTCCCAGCAGAATCCACCAAAGAACGGCGAGGCCACGGTGAACGGGGAGGAGAACGGAGCACACGCAATAAGTGAGTGCGGGGCTGCAGAGCTTCGCGCTCCCGGCAGCTTCTCTCTCTCCTCCGAGCCTGGGCAAGTCCCGCAGCCTCCTTCCGGGCCTGCCTGCTGGGCGGTGCGTATGCGCGACGTCCGGGGTTTCCTGCCTGCTGGGCGGTGCATACGAGTCGACGTCCGGGGTTTGCTTCCTCCGCGGCCGGGAGGGCTTCGTGCTCTGGTTTGTCACTGAGATCCTTGGACACGACGTTCTTCACTCACACGTCCTCAGCTTCAGGAGATCGTGCTGCTCTGAGGACTCATTTGCTGCCCCTTGTGATTGCTGTCCGGCACAAAACGGAGGCCCGCGCGCCGTCCTCCGGCCTCGCGGACAGAGTCTGACCTAACGCTCCGAGCTCCCGGTCACTGACAGGGCACCCGGCCCACACAGCAGATGCCGTCTTACTTGGTGGTTGCAGCAGGGTCCCCGTTAGCTAATGGCCCAAAAGTGTGTGGCAGACAAGTCGGAGAGCGTGAATCTTTACCCAGGAAACCTGCCGGCACTTTGACGTGCGGCTTATCAACTAGGAGACGGCTTCAAGGTCTAAGCTCAGAGCGTGTGTGCGCGCTGCGCACGTGCGTGTGAGTGTGTGCACGCGTGTGTGTTCTTCCGCCTTTGAAACTCATTTCCCTCCGAGCGGCCGTGCCGCCCCCGCGGGGGCAGGTCATTCCCTCCCCCGCCCCCCCCCTCCCCGGCACAAGCCCTCTTCCGCTAGAGTCGAGATGCAGCTCCAGCGCTGCGCGGGAAGCCGGGGCAGGCTGCAGCGCCGGTTATGTTACAGCAGGATGGCTTAAAGCCCATGTGTCTAGCGTCAGATGAAAAGACCTCCCGCCGGCAGGCCCCATGATCACTATTAACGAGGTCCAAAATGACGGGACAGGGAAAGAAGAAGAAAAAATAGGTGGCTTGTACCCACAGATCATTTATGGGCTGCCCACTCCCATGGGATACATCCCTCAAGGCGCCAAAAGTAAAGAACACAGGAAGGAGGTACGTGTCCTTGTCTTCTTAGTCTTCCGCCCCAGGCAGTGATCGTAATTGGTGAGCTCTGAGAAATGTATGTATCTGCCGAGACAGAAATTTTGCGCAGTTGTAAGTTGCACCGTGTATTTTAAATCTTACCCTCTAAGGGAGTGTGGCCACGTGGAGACCAGTGCATGCCTTCAGGAACGCTGGCGGCTGGCAGGCAGGTAGCCTTTGCTTCAGGAGTCCCTCCCTGGGCATTGCTTTCCACCTGAGTGCTGGCCAGCAGCCCATCCCACGTGCACCGTCTGGTGGCTTCCCACTCTCACTTTTTTCCCACGAACTCTAGTCCCACCTGCTTTTTGCTCCCATCTCGCTACAAGGCAGGCTGTGGCCTGAATGTAGTCTCTGAAGTGATCCTTCGTTCTGATCTTCAAGAATCTTGTTTCTTGTGCCACATAGGGGGAAAACGGCCACTATCCAGGGTGAGTCTCTTCTGGGTGGCACTTAGCATGCCTTGTCACCCTTCCAGAGCCTGGACCCTATGGGTCATCTGGAGGGAGGACTGCTTGGGTTCAGAAGCCTGGTGGTTCTGCTTGGCTTGAAAAGCATGGTACGCAGATGACTCCAGTCGGAAAATAGCATTTGCGTCCCAAGACTCTGAGGGTGTTTGAAGGCAGCGGGGTTGAGGGTGGCAAGCCTTTTGGCAGAAGGATGGCATGCCCCCGTGGTAGCGTCACAGATGAGGAGCGTCACAGATAAGCACCTCACGAGGGTGCTTGCAGGTAAGGTCTGTTGTCCCGTCAAGAGAAGGAACCTTCCGGCTCTGCTCAGGAGCCAGCTGGCTGTTACCTTTTCTGTCCAGTCTCGTTCCGGCTGTGGTTAGAAATTAGCCTCGCCCTAGTTATAAAGAATAAATACCAGTTTTTATTCTTCTATCAGATTAGGAGGCTGTAAAGAGATGTAACATATCTACTAAATTACACGAAATGATTTGGTTGTAATCGTCATGGGTGACAGCACAGGAGGTTGTTTGTAAAACCCACACGCCCTGAGGATGAGTTTCCTTGGTATCCGTCAGACCTGTGTCTTCTCCTGTTTCCTGTGACAGATAATCATTCGAAACCAATGGAAATAGACGGAGACGTGGAGATTCCACCCAACAAAGCCACAGTCCTTCGGGGCCATGAGTCTGAGGTGTTCATCTGTGCCTGGAACCCTGTCAGTGATCTCCTGGCTTCCGGGTAAGGGTGTCCGGCTGGGGGTGCCCAGGGTCTGGGTGTCCGAGTTCTCCCTCCCAGGACATGCGCTCCCTCCGTACCTTGTTGGTGGCATCTTCCCAGTGAGTGCAGACCAGGGCTTGGGGCGCCCCGAGTACCTCAGGCTGTGCGGAAGTGCCCGGTCCAGCCGTTTTCTCAGCGGGGTGGGGAGCAGTACACAGACACTCCAAATTACTAAGTGCAAAAAAGGTCGGGAAGAGAAAACCACTGTGAGTCAGCGATATCAAAAAGACGGAGGACCCCGTGCCGAGGATGCCCGACCTAGCCAGACAGCAAGTAGTGATGAGCATTGCTGGCCCTGGGACCGGAAGCTGAATGCTGTGTGTGTTCCTTGCGCAGATCTGGAGATTCGACTGCGAGGATATGGAACCTCAATGAAAACAGCAACGGGGGCTCCACGCAGCTCGTGCTGAGGCACTGTATACGGGAGGGGGGGCATGACGTCCCCAGTAACAAAGACGTGACCTCGCTGGACTGGAACGTAAGCCTCCGCCACCGCCCAGACCCTTGACCATCTGTAAACCACAGCGAGGGCCGCCGTGATGGTGATGGAGCCGGGCAGACGCAGGAAGGGGGCAGTATTGTTGGTCAGCCCACCCTGGGGGGCTGGCCCCCGTTTCTGAGCGCTCCTCCCGAGGCCCTCCGTGTTGGCGGACCTCTAGCCGGGTATTCAGTAGCCACACGTTGGCAGGATGGAGTCTGGTGGTTTTATCGGGGAATCCGTTCTGCTGGCGCTCTGTGAGTTGTCACGAAGGAAAGATGACTTTCCACCCTGACGCTTGAGCACCTGTGTTACGTGCATTTAATACGTGAGAGACACAGAACTCACTGACTCTTTTTTTTTTTTGATTGGAACATCTTTTGATTTTCTTGCCCTTTATCATGTTTATGCATATTCTGTCATTTCGCCACTCTTCTCTATTTGCACATACTGTTAAGAGCTCACCTAAGTCTCCAGGAGTCTCACAATAGCTTTTCGCACAGTGTTTTTATGGACGTCCTCAGTGGTGAGGGGTTGCAATGTGTTTCCCTTGTCCCCTCGCCTCCACGATCGTTGTATGCAGGGAGGCTGTTTTGTCTCACATTTTACTTGAAGGGCAGTGTGAGCTAACGTAGGCCAGCGTGACTGGTGAGTCGTGACTGGGAGCCTGTTGTTGACATCGGGTGCTCCGGCCCAGGTGTAACGTGAGGGGCTCTTCTTCAGTGCTGCCTCTACTAAGCCGTTTCTGTTGGTCTGTGTTTCTCCCTGGCCTGCAGAGTGACGGCACACTGTTGGCTACAGGTTCCTATGATGGTTTTGCGAGAATATGGACAGAAGACGGTAAGTCCTGACTCCCTTGCGTTGGGGTCGGAGAGGAGGTGCTTGGTTGGTCATCATCCGGTGAACAGACCGAGGCTCGAAAGTCACCCTGCTTGCTGTGTTTGTGTTTTACGTACCAGGTAACCTGGCCAGCACCTTAGGCCAACATAAAGGCCCCATCTTTGCCTTGAAATGGAACAAGAAGGGGAATTACATTTTGAGTGCTGGAGTAGACAAAGTGAGTGTTTGCTTAAGATACATTGCTGTGATCTGTAGATGCTCATTTGTGTTTAATCTCAGATAACATCATGCTTTCTATGAACGCTGAGAATTCTGCCTCCCGTTAAGAAATCAGAAGGATCTGTTTTGTTTCTGTGGTTTTGATCCTAGTGTTCATTTATAGCACATCGTGTCTTAATGTACTGTAGACTGCTCTACAGACCTTTATCAAAGCTCTCCCCCCCCGGGCTTCCCTGGTGGCGCAGTGGTTGAGAATCTGCCTGCCTAATGCAGGGGACACGGGTTCGAGCCCTGGTCTGGGAAGATCCCACATGCCGCGGAGCAACTAGGCCCGTGAGCCACAATTACTGAGCCTGTGCGTCTGGAGCCTGTGCTCCGCAACAGGAGAGGCCGCAACAGTGAGAGGCCCGCGCACTGCGATGAAGAGTGGCCCCCACTTGCCGCAACTAGAGAAAGCCCTCGCACAGAAACGAAGACCCAACACAGCTAAAAATAAATAAATAAATTAATTAAAAAAAAAAAAAAAAAAAAAAGCTCTCCCCCCGCCCGTCACACCTTTTACTTTGAGGTTCATAGTTCACTGATGAAAGAAGAAAATCCCCAAATTGCGTGTGTCCACTGCTTGAAGAAGCCCACTGGCGTGGGGTGTCCTCTGCATAAGCTTACACCCCCCAGAGTGATTTTAGGAACACAAACGGTTTTCTCTCCCCAGGCTTCTGTTTTCCTAATCTGACGACTTGTTGCTTCGCGCTGTAGACCGCAGGCTTCCCTGAGAGCAGGAGTAAGGTAGACACCCATGCGAGGGGCTGGGCTCACTGGGGTGATGCGGCCCTTTTCACACAGGGGGAGGAATGGAGCCCCAGAGAACTTCACTACTTTGCCTCGGGACACATTGGTATAAAGTCGGACTGGAACTCAGGCCCTGGACGCCAGTAACAGCTGCCCTTTAGCTTTCACACTCCTCCAAAGAGTTCTTTCCTTCTTCAGCTCCTCCCTGCCCCTGAGGCCTTTTTTTACAATCATTTTGGATTTTCTGCCTGATTATCTTCTGTTTCTACCAGGCAATGAGCTGGATGGTTAGTGGAAATGCACATTTGGAATTCTAGTAGCCTCTGAGTCAGACACTATCTGCCGTGATTAGTCAACCATGGCAGGAATAATAGTCATGTCCTGTAAAGTGATATATTCTCAGGGAGGAAATGTAATTTAGGGATGTTGGCTTTGACCTTCAGTGCGTGCTTAACCCAAAGTGGCTAAAATGTATTTCAGTTTCTTGAAAGCTTTTGTGTAAGGAATACTTTCTTTTGCCCAGTGTATAGTTAATGTTAAAACATCAACAAGTTGTTACAGTTATTGATGTAGTATGTGAAATTGTATCAGAATTATGAAAGGGTTTATATGTTCTCTGCCTTGCCAGATTTGTGAGTGGCTCAATTAAGAAAAAAGTTGTACTCCATCAAACAAAAAATTGTTGGGAATTCCCTGGGAGTCCAGTGGTTAGGACTCCGTACTTTCGCTGCCAAGGGCCTGGGTTCAGTTCCTGGTCGGGGAACTAAGATCCTATATAAGCTCTGCGGCGCGGCCCAAAAAAAAAAAATTGTTAATTGGTCTAGAGCTGGCCAAAAGTTTCAAAGATACTCATTGCTCTGAGTATTTCCTCTGAAAATTACTGCTGTTGATACAAAATAGAACTAGTTCTTCTTAAAGTAAAATCTTTATTAAACGTCATTGATAGGGAGGTGTAAAGGTTCCAATTCAGTTGAAAGTTCCAGTTGATTAAGAACTAATTCCAGTGGTCTTCATCGAGCTGCCCGATGGCTTCTTCCCTAAGTGTCTCCCAGCATTAGTACGTTCATAAGCATTTGTGATTTACTTTGTTTTCCGGGGAGGAGATCATTTTTTTTTTTTCTCCTTATATATAGACCAAATAAATCAGTGCCAGACCCCAGTGTAACCCAATTCTCTACTCTGTCTAGTGATCCCAATTCATGGAGTGACGGTCAGGGGAATTTTCAGAAATACCCCTTTCTGCAGCTTTTCATTGGGAAAAGTGCCAAAAAGGTGTTTATCGTTACAGTTTTTTCAGTAGTTTTTCATGTTTGGGGAGACGGGGGATTTCCCACCGAAACTGGTAGTTTTGCGAGTATCAGTTACAGCTGCTGTGTCTGGTGGAGTAACCAGCGCGTGTGGCCAACTTCATGAGTGTGACCATCTGGGTCGTTAAGTGTAAGACACACCCTGGATTCCAAAGACACGGGTGGAAAGGAGAATGCCAAATATCTTGTTGATACGAGTATATTGATCTTATGTTGAAATGATAATATTTTCGCCATGCTGGAGTGAAGTAAACTTCATTGTTAAAATTAGCTTTACTGGTTTCTTTTTTAATTTTTTAGTGTGGTGACTGAAAACGTTAAACTTTCTGTGTGACTTGCATGCTATTTGTATACCGTTTATTGGACAGCGCTGCTTTAGAAAAAAGAGGGGCTCACTGCATTTTCTTGTATCATAACTTTTTCTAGAGAAAACTTTGCAAGAAGAATAGTAACTAACTTTTTTTTTTATTTTTTTGCGGAGCACAGACAACAATAATTTGGGATGCCCACACAGGAGAGGCCAAACAGCAGTTTCCGTTTCATTCCGGTGAGTATTTTTTAAAATTTCCTTTTTTATTCTTTGTCATTCAAAAATAATAATTCAGAGTCCTAGGAAGTGTCCCTTAAAGTAATGGTGAATACTTAGAGGATGGCGTGCACGGAATACAGCTGGTAGGGAGGAAACCCTTCTCACAGGAAGCACTGCTCTTGAGGTCTCCAACATACAGATACACTCAGCGCTCGTTTGCTCAACAGTTTAAAGACACAGCGGCGAACCAGCCCCAGACCTGGTGTGGGCTCCTTTCTGCTACTGCCCCAAGGGCGCTGTGTCGGGGGCGTCCCCAAGACCTCGCCCAGCTTCGGCAGTTCACCCGGGAGGACTCCCAGGGCGTGCAGTTGAATTCACAGCTCAGATGTATTACAGTAAAAGGATACAAAGCAATGTCAGCAGAGGGCAAAGGCACATGGGGCGAGATCCAGACCTTCCAAAGGTGGTCTCCCGATGGAGTCGCATAGGACATGCTGGGTTCCCCCAGGAGCAAGCGGTGATCATGCGTGTGAAAGGTCGTGTAAAGTCAGCAGAGCCTGGTGCCCAGCATTTCTGGTTAGTAGGCACCCTACGCCCGCCTGCACCCGAATTCTTCACTCCCAGGAGGAGCGTGGGATTCAGTATAAACCACGTTGTTTGCACAGACGGTGGAGGCACAGAAGCTGTTCTTAACAGTTAGGGCATGGTGGGAAGTCCGGATTCAACGCCATCCTTGCCGCCAAGCCTTCCTACAGGGAGCAGTGTCGGGCCTGCAGTGCTCTTGCCTGCACGGACGTGTAGCTGCTGCTGTCGACCACACACGTCTCTGTGTGTGTTGGGTCCTCACCAGGCCACGTGGGGCAGCCAGGGGTCTAGGGGGTCCGGGTTCCCAGATTCCCACCTGATGCTTCATGTTCCGTGTGACTCAGTCCTGTTGTGAGATGTGGTCTCTTACCTTAGGACAGAGACGGAAACTAATAAACTGTTAGGAGAAGCTGGCTTGAAGTTGACAGCAGGGAGTAGATGCCGCTTCCCTTCGCGGAGGCGTCGCCTCCATTGAGAGGGAATCGCTGAGTGTACAGGGTGACCGTTTCCTGTGTCAGGTGGCCCCGAGACAGTGTTTAGGAGGGGATCAGAGGGCCTTTCCTGCTGGGTATTTCTGGGTGCCTGGCGATGGTCTGGACTGGAGGACTGGCCCCAAGGCCTCCCCCAGGCAGTGCATCTCCTCCGTGCCCAGGGAGGGCTCCACGCGGGGGACGCGGTCCTGCAGGGAGCAGACTATGAGGAAAGGTCCCGACAAGGCCTTGACACGACTGAGACGAATGCGTGGACGCCAGCGTCCGTTACTCCACGCGGCACGCCGTTCCCTCCTGACGGAGGCAGACCCGGGAGGCGCCGGTGTGCACCCCGCCACCCTGGAGAGGCAGCCCGTCTCTTCCACGGCTGTCCTTGGGACCACACCGGAGACGCCTGCTGGGGCTGCCGGTGAATTTTCTTATTGCTTTAGTCTGACACCATTGATGATGTGGAAGTTGGTGAACATTTTATAGAATATATTTCCCCACCAGGAAACGGACAGGGCTCCAAGAGCAGGCAGCTTGGCATCCCAGCCTGTGTCTGTGTGTGTGTGTGTGTGTGTGTGTGTGTGCCTGTGTGTGTATGTGTGTGTGTGTCTGTGCCTGTGTGTGTATGTGTCTGTGTGTGTGTCTGTGTCTCTGTGTCTCTGTGTGTGTGTGTGTGTGTGTGTGTGTGTGTTTGGAGCGGGCAGCATATACAAAGCATTCACCACTGTCTAGCTCCACAACATTTCTGTCATCCCATAAGGAGGCCCCTTACCCATGAAGAACTCACTCTCCATTCCCGCTTTCCCCAGTCCCTGGCAACCCAGTCTCCAGGTTTTGATCTGTGTGTGTCATCTCCATGTCAGACATCTATGCTGTAGACTCTGCAGACCAAAGCAAGTGAGTCTGGTGGGTTTCCATCGTGCTTGGCATAAATCCCAAGACCGTCCCTACCTTTGTTGTCAGGAGGGATTCAGTGACAGGGCAGAGTCGTAGAACACCAGGTGTGCTGAATTCTGTGCTCATGTGATGGGAGAATATCTGTAATGAAGACAGCTCTGGCTTCTGTTTTTCAGAGAATGATTTGCCCAAAATAGCCATCAGTAAGGTTCGTCTAACAGTTTTATCTTAAGAGTTCGTGTACCAAGTCATCCAGCGGAATATGATATTCCCATAGCATTCCCAAGGTCCATGGAATGGCTTTCCATCCCACAGACCACATGCCTCTTGTGTCCTGAGAGAGCTTCTCACCTGCGGTTCTGCTGCCCATGAGGTCGACCCATATCCCATTGCTGGGTCAGGAAGCTCTGTGTGTTATTTGCTCTTTCTTTGTAGTGTCAAGTGGTGTGGTAGAGACTGTCCAAGATGGAAGAAAAGAAAGGGTGCTGTTTTTCAGGATGAAGCGCAGGCAGGGAGAGCGGTAGGGGCACCTTTCCTTAGCATTTGGTGAGTTGATCTGTGAAACCGCCTCGCCCCTTAGGTGTTCGCCATGAAGGCCTGGTGTGGGGCGTCAGCTGTTCACCATCAGCAGGAAGTGTTAGCTCAGAGCGTAACGGTGTTCCACCGCTCAGCAGTGACAAGGAACAGGTTACCAGTAGACTATGGATGACACACGACGGCTTGGATAGGTTCTCAAGGGGGTCTGCTGCGTGGAAAAAGCCAGTCTCCAAGGGTCACATGCTGGATGATGCCATTTACGTAACATTCTCGAAATGACGAAATTTTAGATGTGGAGCCAGAGTTTAGGAGTGGTCCAGGGAGGGCGTGGTGTGCTGATAACGTGGCACAGGGAGGTCCTCGTGGTGATGGAACAGGGTTCCGGATCTTGACTGCGGTGGTCGTTACACAGGCCTGCGCATGTGATCGAACAGTGCAGCACTGCACACACATGGCACCCATTCACCTTCTGGGTCTGGGCGTCGTACTGTAGGGGCATAAAGTGCCACCAGTGGGGGAAGGGTACCACGTGGGGCCTCTCTGTTACATCTTTGCAGCGTCCTGCGATTCTGTGAGCATTTCAAAATTAAAAGTTTTTTTTTAAAAAAAAGCGAAGTAATGCTTGGCTGCACCTAGAGTGCTGCTGACGGTCAAACATCATTGGCCAAGTGTGGGCAGGGAGGCCACGCAGACCCCTAGAATAGCTTAGCCCTGTTACCTGTCCCCACCCACACTGGATGGTGAGCTCCTGGGGGGAGGGCAGGGTCCTGGCAGCACCATCGACGCAGAATGGGGCCAGACACCTGAGTACACAGCATCCTCCGTTGAGATGGCAGGGGTTCAGCGCACGTTAATTCTTACGGCCAGGTGCTGGTCACCATCCCCTGAAACGCCCGCCAGATTGTCGCTCTTCCAGGCGTCTTGATTGCACACCCCACTGCAGAGGCTGGCCCAGGAACTCGTGATCTGGCTCGTGCAGTGTCGTGAACAGGAGCAGCTGCGGCTTTGCTCTTTGCTCTCTGGCTCCCAGGAACATCCTTCTGACCAAGTGGATCCGGTTCCTTTGTTCCACTGGGCACACGTGGGAAATGCAGCAGAAACCGTGGGCCCGTGCTGAACCGCTCCGCAGGGGGTGTGACGCACAGAGATGCACGCCCTGGGTTGTTGAAAAAGCCAGTGCTGCCTCCCGGCCATATCCTCCCACCCATAGCCTCTGTGTGGGGACAGAGCTGGACAAGGGAGCTAAGGGGATCCAGCGCTGCAGCTGTGGCAGGCTGGCGCGTGTGCACGGGGGCACCTCTTACCTGAAGGCTGAGCACGGGAGGGGGCGGTCCGAGTTAGCGTATCCTGAGGAAGCTGGATTCTTCTCCCAATTCAGTGCTGACCTGCCTGTAAGAAACACACGTGGGACACGGTTAGGGACCGATCTGTCGATGAAGATCTCACCAGGGGCTTGCAGGACTTAACCCTCTGTTTGCCCAGAAGCAAGGAAGTGTGTGGAGAGAACAAAGATGCTGAGTAGTCTCCCGGGGAGGTTGGGAGAAGGGAAGAGGGCCGTCACCATCCCCCAAACCTCACAGAGGTCTTGGAGCCACTTGCCCCTGAGAAAGGCCCAGGAGCCAGAGGCAGTGTTCATCATAAGGTCACTTGTGTCCCCTCAGGGGTTCTTGTCAACGGTAAGCATCCTCCAGTTGGTGGAATGCATTAATTGTGTGGTGGGGGACTTTTTTGGGCCGCGGCATGTGGCCTGTGGGATTTCAGTTCCCCGGCCAGGGATCGAACCCGGGCCCTCGGCAGTGAGAGCACAGAGTCCTAACCGCTGGACCACCGGGGAATTCCGTGTGGGAGATTTTCTCAGTGTGGATACTATGAACAGAGGGTGTGAAATCTTTTTCCTCTCCTCTGTATCCAGTCAGCCCAGCACAGTGATATTCCTGGGAGCGGCAAGGTGCCGGAGCAGGCGGCGTGCTTCTCGCCTGCCCTGTCTCACCTGTGCCGGGGGAGCAAGCCGCTGTGTGCTTCTGGCACCTGCGGCGTCGCGGGGTCTCTCTCTGCAGGCCTCTGGTCATCCCTGCAGATGTGAAGGACAGACTTCACGGTCTGCGAGGGACGGAGGCCGAGTTCACACTGGGGGTGCGGCTTTGCCTTGTCCTTAGGCCTCTTGGCTGTGCTGTTACTTCTGCCAAGCCTCCTGAGCTCTGTGCACAGCTGCTGACTGCGCGTGTCCCCCCTGACCATGTGCTGCTCCACAGCCCCTGCCCTCGACGTGGATTGGCAGAACAACACTGCCTTCGCCTCCTGTAGCACAGACATGTGCATCCACGTCTGCAGACTCGGCTCTGACCGCCCGGTCAAGACGTTCCAGGGGCACACGGTGAGTGCGACTTCTGACTGCGGGTTGAGGTTCACGCGCAGGCGCCGGGAGGCGGGAGCGGCTGCTCTGTGCCGAGGGTTAAAGGACACTGTGACTGCAGACCAGTTCTCTGCAGCCCATTGCTCCTGGGGCTGTTGTAGCCATCTCAGGTGATCGGCTAACCCAGGTATCCATCTGGGCAGGCAGTGTAAAAAGAAGTGGCCTGAGATGAGCCAGATGTTGCATTTTGCAGGAAAGAGCCAGATGTTGGATTTTGCAGGAAAGACTTTAAAGTAGCTATTATTAGACTACATGAGGACATAAAGGAAAGGCTGTTTGTAATGAGTGAACAGATGGGGAAGGGCAGCAGAGGAAGGAAAACTGTTCTTAAAACAGTCAAGTGGAAATCTCAGAATTGAGAGGTAGAGTGTCTGAAGTGAAAATCTTAATGGATGGTGGAGAGATTGCAGAAATAAGGTTAGTAAACCTGAAGAGAGATCATAGAAACTAGCCAATTTGAAGAATTGGTAAAAGATTGAACAAATGAATAGAGGCTTAGTGACCTACGAGACAGTATGAAGCACTCTAGCATATATGTGTAATGGAGAGAGAAGAAAAGAGAATGGAACAGAAAAATTATTTGAAACAATGATTTTGCCAAATTTTCCTAAATTTGGTGGAAAACATCAACATTCAATCCAAGAAACTCAGACACCAGCTGACTTCTAACTGAATTCCTTTTTTTAATTAATTAATTTTTTTATCGAGGTATAGTTGATTTACAATATTATGTAAGTTTCAGGTGTACAACATAGCGATTCAAATTTTTAAAGATTATAATCTATTTATAGTTATTATGAAATATTGGGTGTATTCCCTGTGCTGTACAATATATCCTTGTAGCTTATTTATTTTATACATAATAGTTTGTACCTCTTAATCCCCTACCCCTGTCTTGCCCCCCTCCCCCTTCCCTCTCCCCAGCAATAACCGTTATCTTGTTCTCTGTATCTGTGAGTCTGCTTCTTTTTTCTTATATTCACTAGTTTGTTGTATTTTTTTAGATTCCACATATAAGTGATAGCATACGATATTTGTCTGACTTAGTTCACTAAGCATAATACCCTCCAAGTTCATGTTGTTGCCAGTGGCAGAATTTCATTCTTTTCTTGTCTGAGTAGTAGTCCGTGTGTGTGTGTGTGTGTGTGTGTGTGTGTACCACATCTTCTTTATCCATTCATCTATTGATGGACAGTTAGGTTGCTTCCATGTCTTGACTATTGTAAGTAACGCTGCTGTGAACATTGAGGTGCGTGTGTCTTTTCAAATTAGCATTTTTGTTCTCTTTGGATGTATCATCAGATTCCCCAGCATAGCCCATGAGGCTCTTCACAGCCTTCCCCTGGCAGATCCCTCTCGTGTGCAACGCCCCCGCCTCTGCCCAAGTCCTCCTGGAGGACCTGTTGGCTTTGAGCACCTTACACCTGCACTCCTCCCCACCTTTGACTCACAGCATCCCTTGCCTCTAACTTACCTGACATAAATTGCATTGTCCTTGGCACTTGCCTGTTTCCTTAGTACCCACTTTTTCCAGCTTCTGTCCCCACAGGTCCCTGCTTCCAAAAGAAGGTTCTTTCAGAGCCCAGGGAGCAACTGTCCTGTTAACATCTTGTTGTGGCTATAAACAGACCCTTCTTTTTTAATTTTTCTGACCTAAACTTATTTCTCCTCTACTCCTAGACTGTCCCCGAGCTCTACTAGGAAATCTTTGTGACTTTCCAGCTGACCCGTTTGGGACTTTCGTGCCATCGCACCACCTGGCTCTTTAAACGGGTCTCATTGCAACCCATCATTGCACACAAGCTATGAGCTAAATGTAGTCGAGCTGATTTCTTCCCGAGACCCTGTGAGCCGTTCCTGGATGCTTTCTGGGAATTGTGACTTGGGCTGCAGAGGGAGGGAGAGGAAAGTCCACTTTCACCCTGGAAGGTGGGAGGGGGTTCGACTGGGGACAGTCAGTGGGCACCAGCTCCCTCTTGCAGGCAGGCCCTTGGAGATGTACCCTCGGGTTCTGTTCTCAGCAGTTACACTCAGAGCCACCCACGCTGCCCTTGTCCCTGGTCCGCACCTCTCACCAGGCACCGCTTCTCTTGGTGTCCTCCTGGGTCCGCTTGCCTGTGCACACACACTCAATCCGGCCTCCTCGACCTCCCTGGCTCACCCACAGGCCTGCTCCTTGTACTGCAGGCTGCAATGCCTCCCTTTTTGCTGGGCCTTCCACCACGGGTACCACATGGAACGCAGACGCAGCCTTATCCCTCCCTGTCTCACACTGTTCAACACTCAGTGTCCGTAGCAAGTAGCGTGACCATTACAATTTATCATCCAAACCAGAGCACTTAGCAGTGTGGGATTAATTGGGAAGTTAATTATGAGTGTGAAATGAGTTAATTGTTAGGCTGGAGCAACAGGCATGAGAGAACGGGACGGGGCTCCACGGTCCCCCTACTAGAAACGGGAGGCCCGAGACCCGCGGCTGGCTCCCGCCATCTCTCCCCGGCCCACCCCGCCGGGCACATCATTCCCCGCCTCCACTCAGCTGCAGGCGGCTCCCATGCCCACGGGAGCATTTGCCTTCTTCCTCCAGGATTCAGCCTCGAGGTCCCCTGGCCCCCAGAACCGGAAGGCTGCCTGCAGCCTTGTTCCTTTCTGCGCCTCCCCCCGGTCCACATCACACACTGGCCTGCCTGCCAGAGCTTTCCCTATGTGCCGAGTTACAGCATTCTGTTTACTTGGCTGTTTGCTCTGGAAATAGCCAAGTAAGCTGTGCTCATCTGCGTGTGTGTTCAGGTCACATCGTCTTGGGCCTGGGTTACCCCTCTGGTAACCTTGCTTCTTTACGTTTCCTCCCCTCCACTCAGCACCAGAAGAGAGATGTCCTGACAGATTTAGACAGAGCGGGTAGCTGCTGTATTACGAGTGAGCAGGAAAATGACTTTCCAAGTCAGCTTTAAAATAACTTACTGGTCTTCCTGGTTTTATGTGCTGCCCTTACCCTGTGTAAATTCATTTGGCTTCCTTCCTACTTGTGATTTTTTTTTTTTTTTTCCTTAGAGAAATAAGATGAGGGTGGCTGGTTATGTGTGGCATACGGCCGTGCATTTTGTATAAATGAGCAAGGCAGGCGGAGTGAGGCAAAGGGGAATATGCACGCGCTCTGGGGTGTGTTCTTTTCTATCCAGGGGGGGTGCAGGTAGGCTTTCTGCAGAGAGGACAGCGCGCTCCTTCCCCCTGCTGGAAGGCTATATTACTACTCCCAGGCCTTTCTTTCTTTTTGAAACCCTTTGCTCTCTTTCAGAATGAGGTCAATGCCATCAAATGGGATCCTTCTGGGATGTTGCTAGCATCCTGCTCTGATGACATGACATTAAAGGTAAAGCATTCTAAAAGGCTGGGCCGTTTGACCCCAGACGACCCCCTGTACTCAGTGCTGGTCTTAGCATTCACTGCTCCTTCAGCTGGATGTTTTGTTCCGAGCACTGTTCCCACCTCTGTCACCTTTCCTCTTTGCAAATGACAGGTCACTGTCCTGCAGTGAACTCCTGCTTATCAGTCAAGGGTCCTGCGGAGCATCCTTCCCTTCCCGCGGCCTTTCTCATGGGCGCCCCCTGGTGTTCAGCCGGCCCCTCTGCTGGCCAGTTTGCCGGCTGCCCACCGCACTGGGCGTGAGCCTCCCAAAGGCAGGAACCTAAGGAACGCTCCCAGCAGGGATGGATGGTGGTGAACCTCCCCCAGTGGGAGAAGCAGCCGTTGCTCACCTTGTTCCCAACGTGTTCTCTAGATCTGGAGTATGAAGCAGGATACGTGTGTCCATGACCTTCAAGCTCACAGCAAAGAGATATATACCATAAAGTGGAGTCCCACCGGGCCAGCCACCAGCAACCCAAACTCCAACATCATGCTAGCAAGGTAAAGGGAAGACAGCCCTCAGCCCGGTCTCGGTTCCTGAAAGCAACCTTGCTCACTGTGGCTGAGCCAGCAACATGGCCGGTAAAAGTTATTCATATCCAGGGAGCCCAGAAAATATTGCCAAGTTGTCTTCCAAATGTGTTTACGCCCTTCCAAAGTAAATGGAGAGGCGGCTGATTTTGAAAGGGCCCCAAGATACAAATTATCACGTGACGGCTAACTTGAGGTAAGGACGGTCTTAACCATGAGGCTGGTGGGAGGAATCAGTATATGTCCAGGCTCCCGGCACTTTGGTTTCCTGATGGAGAAAGGAAACAATTCAGCTTGGACCTTGGGCTTGGTGTGCCTGGTTCAGCTTGGAGCTGCAGGTGGTGAGAATGCTGAATGGTGATAAAGTCTCCCCAGCCGCAGCTAGATCTGACCTAACTGTTTATACAGTGAACCCCCTAAGACACCAGCATTGGAGGCAGAGGAGTGGCTAGTCAGTCAGATGCCAGAACTGAGAAGAGTGGTTATAAGTCACCACAGTGGCCTCCGCAGAACTACATCACTTAGGCTGTGGTCAGCAGACTTGTCCCCGGGCTCATCGGACCCCATGCAGGATATACTGTTCCAATCCCAGTATGATATTGTGATGCGAACCTTTAGAAGAACGAACTAAAGAGAGCCTGAGGCTGAATTTCCGGATGACTTAGGGGTCCGGAGGCCATGATCCAACAAAGCGTGGGTGTTTGTTTAGCCTGGGAAAGACCAGGCTTGGAAGGAATGTTTCCCTGCCAGGAAGCAGCAGTGGGTTTGTTGTGTATAGTTGCAGAGAACAGGGTTGTGGGGAGAAGTGGCAGGTGGCACGGCCCTCCTATAAATGAGGGAGAGCCCTCCGTCTTTGCTGTGTAGCCGTGGGGTGGGCGGCCTCGCCAGGCAGCAAGGACTCTTGTTACTTAAAGGACCGACCCCAGGCCATCTCTTAGAAAACACTGGACTGAAGTCCCACATCAGCTGAAAGGCCGATCCAGAAAAACACCAAGGCCATTACTCTCTTATTTCAAGTAGTTGTCCTGAAATCCACTTAAATGTCTAGGATACAGAACGCTATCTTTTCTCCTTTTTTTATAACTTGGAAGGTGCTTTGTATCACGTGGCACCCATTAACGAGCGTAAGCAATCCTTCTAGTTAACAAGCATAAAGGGACACGCTGCTGCCTGTAAGTCCCTGCAGAGAGAAGGAATGCCGGGTAAAGCATCTTTGTGCTGTGTACTCTTCTTTCAAATTTGGAAATTACTAAAATTTGCAGCTCCCAGGAGTGCGATTGTGTATTTGGATGCGATTATATTTTAATTCTGTATTCGCTCAGTTTGCTATTTCCCCAAATACGGCTCTCAGCATTATTTTAGTTGGCAACGATAGATGTTGTAAGTTGTGGGAGCACTTTAGAAAATGTAGTGAATACAAAAGTACATATCATTCATATCTTAGAAAAACGCACAGACAAATGAGTGTGGATGTCAATTTGTTTCCCTCATAACAGCACCCAAAAAAAGAAGGAGAAGATCTGTTTTACGACCGTGGCTTTGTTTTCAGTGTATCTGGTTCACGTTTTAGAAGAGGAAGAGTGTACCCGCTTGTTGTCTCTCGAAACGTAAGAGCCAGGAAAGGAAAGCAGCGCCCGCTGTCCGTGCCGCGTCTTAGGGAAACAGTCGGGAACCCGCGAGTGTTGTGGTGACGTTTTCTCTCCCGTCTCTGCAGTGCTTCGTTCGATTCTACAGTTCGACTGTGGGACGTGGAGCGGGGCGTTTGCATCCACACGCTCACCAAACACCAGGAACCGGTCTATAGTGTAGCTTTTAGCCCCGACGGGAAGCACTTGGCCAGCGGCTCCTTTGACAAGTGTGTGCACATCTGGAACACGCAGGTAACCCCCGATTCCCACCGCCCAGTGCTCTCCAGAGGGAGCGCCCCCGTAGTCATGTTTTCGGTGGCCCACGCCCGGAACAGCAGTCAGGGAATGGATGTGTGCTCAGGAATGCCTGACCTCGGACGCGGAGCCCTGACACAAACCCCAGCTCCCCAGGTGGACCCCAGACCCAGTGCCATCTGCCCTGTGCTCCGTGCGGGTGGTCGGTCTTCCCCGCCAGGGACGCCCATCGACTCGTTACTTTTTCTGAGTCCTTGGCAGGTACGCCTTCCACCTGCCACTTCCTTCTCTTGGGCATGAGGAGTCACCTTGGAAAATCGTAACCCAGTCATCTTCCCACCCGAGACGCTGCCCTGTGGGTACTAAGGTCTAGGTCAGAAGTGTCCTTCCATCCGAGCTTTCCAGGGGGATCGGCCGTCCGGGGTGAGGCCAGCCCTGACCACCTCTGCTCCACACCAGCTCCTGTAGCTTCTTCAGGGAACAGATCAAGGGCCATGAGGAATATTCGTTGGCTGTTGTCATGGCATTTTGATTTTTTGAAGGGAAGTGTTTTATGTTTGGGTAGCAGCGGGAATGTCACTGTTGGTTATGCTGTCACAGAAGTAAAAGGAGAGATGGTATTTGAGTATACTGGGCTCTTGGGTCTCCTGCTAATGGAAGAGAGAAATGTGCTATGGGAGGAATCACTGCAGACAGCCAGCGATCCATTCTGTGTGGCCTCAGGATGGATGAAGTGGCCTCTCCTCTCCTGGTTTTTTGGGGTTTTTTTTTTGTTTCGTTTTGTCTTTTGTTTTTGTATTTTTTGGCCACCCCGTGCAGCACGCGAGATCTTAGTTCCCCGACCAGGGATTGAACTCGTGCCCCCTGCAGTGGAAGCGCAGAGTCCTAACCACTGGACCGCCAGGGAAGTCCCTCCCCTCCTGTTTGATTCCCACGCTCCTTCGTGATTCCTGTAGGCCTGGGTGGCATTCAGATGAATGCACTTTCTCAAGCCCACGCCCCCTTGTGGTTGGTGCAGGGAGGTGGTACGGGAGCCATGTTAACTGGCGTGGGCCCGCGGGTGGTCCACTGAGACCTCAGGCTTCCCAGGAGCCGCCTCATGTGGTCATGTCTTCCCGGTGAGCAAGAGGCGACGGTGGCCCTTATGTGAAACCAGCCTGGTGCTGAGCCCAGCCTCACAGCCCCAGATAGGCCACCCGGAAGACAGACGTTAACGTGTAGCAGTCTAGTCATGGAACTCTCACTGGAAATAGTGATGGATGGATTTCTAAAATGACATCATCAGTTAGATAACTCCTGCTGTCAGCAAGTCATCAAATCGTTTTACCCCTTTATTTTTTTTTATAAATCACAGAACTCTTTGAGACATGTTGAGGGTCTCCTTAATCGTCAGTGAGATGGACGCCTTCTCTAAATATAAAAACACGTATGATCTTGTTGACTTGCTCCTTCCCTGGCTGCCTCAGTCCCCCTGCCACCCTCAGTCGTTGGCCCCTGGGAATGACCCCTGGGAGGCGTGACCTCGGCTGAAACATGTTTAGGCCGACTCCGCGGGCTGCCGTAGGTCAGCTATGCCCCCCGTGGCAGCAGGTCTGAGAGGCGCGTTACGGTCACTGAAAATTCCGTTAGCTTCTATGTTTGAAAGTTTCTGTGCTCACACCCTGGGGGTCCACGTCGGCACTCTGCATCGCGAGTGATGGCGGCTTTGCTTTGCAGAGCGGAAGTCTCGTCCACAGCTACCGAGGCACCGGCGGCATCTTCGAGGTGTGCTGGAACGCCCGAGGGGACAAAGTGGGCGCCAGCGCGTCGGACGGCTCCGTAAGCAGCACCCGTAGTTTCCTGGGGGGCGGAGGGCTCGGCGGTGGAGACACGAAAAGTCAGACCCCTGATACCCGCGGGGGCTTCCAGCGCTGTGGTGGCCTCCGAGGGCCGCAGCCAGTGTGTGTTGGTGAAGGAAACTTCGGGGCTGGCACCGCCTCTGGGAGCAGCCGTCTCTCTTACTTCCTGAATGACGTTTTCTCAGTGAAATTGGTGGTCCTCAACCGGGGTGATTCTGCCCCTGGAGGGCATCTGCAATGTCTGGAGGCATTTTGGTTGCCACCGCTTTGGTCGGGGGCTGCTGGCGTCTGGTGAGTGGAGGCCAGGGCTGTTGCTGAACCTCCTGCAGTGGACGGGATGCCCACAGGAGAGAAGTGACTGGCCCCAAGTATCGCAGGTGCCGAGGCTGAGAAACTTGGTCCTGTCTTGCCTCCCAGCCTGCTGGGCCCTCTGGTGATAAAGGCCCGACTTTGCATTCCACGGGTCTCCGGGGTCCCAGTGGCCCTATGTTGATCGCCTAAGATGTCTAGCTTTTGGATTCATGCCTGCACTTGGAATTGCCATGAGCTGTAGGGCAGGTGGCAATGGGCTGGCTGGCTGGATGTCAGCCCGGCCCCCAAATGTGTGCTCAGGCGTGATTTGCCCTCTGCCCCGCCATGTCGGTGTCTGGTCCGTGACACCCGCCAATGGCTGTGGCCACCCCATTAGTTCCTAGCATAGCCCTTGACCTGGCTATTCCTCTCTGTCCTGTTTGCCTGGGGTTGGTTGGTCAGGTGCTCAGACGTCAGCCTGTCGTTAGAGATGCTCTGAACCCTCTCTACTGTGTACCAATAAAACTTTGTAAAAAGTGGGTGGCAGGCTGGATTTGGTCCATGGGCCGTTTGCCAGCCTCTGCTCTAAAGGCATCTTGTGTCGTGTCTCAAGATAACAGGCGCTTTCTCTTTCCTTCCAGGTGTGTGTCTTAGATCTGCGAAAGTAAACATGAAATATTTTAGAAACAAGAAGAGAATTCTAACGGACCAGCAGTGAATGTGTGGGGTTGTAGCACTATTCAAACACAATTCTGTCAGCTCCAAAACTGTACGAACTTGACCTTAGAGTGTACTTTGAAATCAACTCATCCCTGGCCACAGGAGTCTCTATTTTTTTGTAATCTTTATCAAGAAGTTTAAAACAAAAACATACACACAGTCATATCAAAGGGGGAAAGAATGGTTTCCACCTGGAACATTCAGCCTGGGAAGCACGAAGCCACCAGCTAGACGGTGCATGGTTTGGTTTCCATCCAGAACAGGCTCTGATGGCTGAGAGGAAAAGAAAAAAAAAAAAACAAAAACTGTGCCAAAAAGAAAAAGAAAAAAAATGCTGTGATAAACCAAAAGGGGGGTGGGGAACTCCTCACGTGGTGGGTTTTTTTTTTTTTTTTTCCTAAAAATTTGGACACTACAGTTACTCTCACAAGGATGTTCAAAGACCAGTTTGTACGGATGAAATGGGCAACTTTGTAATCCCAACACTTTCTATTTTCTAGACTCTTTGTCCCGTGGTTTTTCTATGGGCTGGAATCCTGTCGTCTGGGGGCCTTGGGTCTGAGGTGGAAACTGTTTTGGGTGTGTTGCTTCTTTGCTGGTGTCGCCTGCCCCCTCCACCTCTCCTTCCTTCGTGGTCTTGGTTGGCATCACCCCCTCACAGAGTCTCTGACAGGCGGGGCTTTCTCGCCCTCCCCTCCCTCCCTCCCTCCCTCTGCCTCGCGCACTCTCTCCGCCCCTTCCTCATAGTCGCTTCCCATCTTAGGTCTCAAGGGCACTTTTGGCGCATACTAAGTGCTTTATGTAAGAAGGCAGGGCAGGGGGACTTTTTACAGGAGAAAAAAAAAAAAGTGACTTAGAAAGAGCCCAGAATATTTTTGGAGGAAAAAAAAAATATTTTTATGTTAAAACAATTTTAAAATCCTAAAATGGCCATCAGACATAGAGAGCTTTGTGTGATTCATATTTAAAAAAAAATAAAGTTTAGGAAGACACAGGCAGGGTCTGAGGTAGCTTTTTCTCTTTCAGCTTCACGAGAGGCAGTGAGGACTCTGGGTGGGAAGGGGCCAGCCCTGGGGTCGGCGTTGGGACTGTTCTACGGCCAGAGAGGAAAATCCGGGCCCTTCCAGCTCGAAGACGACCTTGGCATCTTTCAGGGTGTGTTGACCGTATAGTAGCCGGCAGGAGAGACCTGGAGAAGCGTGCCTTTGGACCCAAGAAGCGTTCCCAGGACCAGCGGCATTGAAGGGGCCGTCACAGCCGTCCACTCAGCAGGATGCTGCCTGGCATCATTCAGGCCGCGGGGCCACCTGTGGGCCCCCCACCAAGAGCACCTCGGCCGGTCCTTGCACAGCTGATGGGAGAGGCTCCAGGATCTCACTGGGTCTAATAACGACAAAAACGAACAGGGAGAGAGATTTTCGGTCCTGAAGGTGAATTACGTAGGTAGACTGTCACTAATAATTTCTGTCCTCTTCATAGTTTCTTCCTCTTGCAACAGAGGAGGAGAAAGGTTTTCTTTTTGTAATAATGAATCTTTTTACTGTTTTTAAAAAATTAAACATGGCTTTGTGTTCCTAGAGGAGTTTCCTTTCATTGGATCAGGTGACCTTTGTACTTTTGTTGTCATAACCCGACGCTGACCTATCTTTTAAATTAGCAGCGGGGGAAGCAGCGGAAGACAGGGCCTCTGGGTTCATCCGTCTTCCTGCAGGCACAGGCCGGGATGGGGCAGGGGGCCGGGCCCCGGGGGGCTGGCGGCAGGCAGGGTGCAGCCGTGTGTGTGTTCCAGCAACAAGGCCCGATGTTACTTAGAGGCTGGTGTCTGTCCGTGGAGCCAGAAGCTAACGGGCAGAGCAGACCAGGCCCTCCTGCAAAACTTGGATTGTCCCGGGACCAGCCCCAAAAGCCAGAGTGCATTCATCTTTCTCGGATCATTAATGGGCCTCCATGGATCTGCGAGTCATTCAAGCCCCGTCTGTAGAAGACCAACAAGTGCTCTGTTTATGTATGAGTGGAGCATTTTATTCGGGATCTGTTACCTAAACGCTTGGCCTTTAAGAAGATCAGAGTTCTCCGGAGTCTCCACTGACATCTGTGAAGATGGCAGACATCCCCGGGTACACTGGTAATTCCCTGCCACCGAGAAGTTACTAGGTTTGAGGTGCAGTTTGGGGGGATCTAGACGAACACCATCTGGACCCCCTCACCCAATGAAAATGTGTCACGTCTACAGACATCAGCTGTCCAGGGTCAGGATACGGTTTGTGTTTGACAAGCCAAAGCCTGCTGACGGGTGAAGACAGTCGGTTCACGAGACGATCCTCACCGGACGGTCGGTACCCAGGGTCTCCAAGTGTTGACTTTAGTCTCTTGGTAAATCTGAACCAGTTGGGAGTTGCCGGGTTGGAGCCGAGGGCTGTGAGGCCACTGACACGGGGGCTTGATCCCGGGCCTGGCAGTGACCTGAGGCTGAGGAAGGCAGACCGTCCGCGTTCCTGGCGTCCTCTGCCGGCCACTGGGAAGGAGCCTCCCAGGGGCCCCAGGGAGGCAAGACGAGGAGGCAGCCAGCGCCCCTGGATACCCATCCCCGCTCTCAGCAGGACGGCAGCCGTCCCTGAGCCGCGGACGCTGCCCACCAGCTGCACCCTGCCAGCCAGCGCTCAGCGGACGCATCCGTGTCTTCGGTGCCCCGTGGCTCGTGTTACCGTTGGACGTCGTTGACAGCTTCTAACACTTGGAAGTAAATGCTTCAGTCTCGGTGACCAAATGGGACCTTGATTCTGAAAGCAGGAGTAACACGACGGTCCTCCCGGAATTTTCCGTTGGGTTTGCAGTGACTGAGAAATCATTCTGTGCACACCTGGGAAAGGGATGCTGCCCCACGGGGCACATCTGACCCCGCATGACACCCAGAAGGGGACGTTCGTTTTGTCTTTCTAAAAATAGATCTTGGAGCCAAGTGAAGTGCACTTTGTCAAACATAAGGGTCTGCTTTTGTTCCTTGTTGTTTTTCTCTTTTAACCTTTTGTTCCACCTTTTTTTTTTTTTTTTTTTTTAATCGTGTTTCTTGTCAAATGCAGGATCATTCCTTCCGCCACTCACTGAGGTTGTGAATTCTGGCTTCTGCGGTTTTTATTGTCTGTGTCAGACGTGCAGCCAGATGTGCTCCTGTCCCGTTTTCCAGATTCTGTTCCATCCACACGGCCCCCGTTTCGTTCTCCCCCCGCCCCTCACCCTCACGCGCTCCCAGAAAGAGAATCACTTTGTGCGTCGTAGCTCATTTGTTTCAAGAGAGAATCAACAGATCATATTCACTGTCTTGAATAAATTGCTCTATTTTGATAGAGAACTTGGTGGGTGTGCTTTCTTCGTCTTGGTCGGCACCTCTGGGGCCCACGCTGACACCCCTGAGTGTAGACGGAGCTCTGTTTTTTCTCCAGGAGAAAACAGCGGAAGGGCCGCTTTCGGGGTCGCCGTGGCAGGAGGGTCAGCTGCCCCGTTAGGATATAAAGGGAGCGTGCTTTTTAGTATGTTTCCTTCGTGTTACTGTGTTTTAGGCTGGCTGTTTTAGAAAGTCAAAGCGGATCAATTTTCTCCTGTCAGTGGGGTTGGTTTGCTGGGAGTTTTGAGTTCACGGATGAGCTTTGAGTAGTTAGCAGAACCTAAAGTGGTAGGATACGGGTAAGCAGACACTGTGCATGATGCAGACATCTGGAAACTTTGACCGAAGTCTGCTCAGTACCAGCCCCGGCCAGGTGTTTCCATTGATGCCACTTTCATCAGTGAACGGATGTGACATAATTGAATTGAAGTGCTGTCCCCGTGGTAGGCAGACGCAGCGAGACGGGCTGCGTTTGGCTGTACACATGAGTCACAAAAGAAGGTCATGGTGCCATTTCCTCTAATCCCAACTTGATCCTGGGCTGGAACAGAGCCAGGGGCTGGCCCATCCCTTCCTCTCTCTGCCCCAGTGTTGTCTGGGGTTCAGCCTTGCCTGGTTTTGTTTTTCTCTTTTTTAAGTCTTGCCAAGTTGACCAAGCGTGTTCCCACATGGTGGATTTGGGGTGAAGCTCTGAGCACCCCAGGCCCTGCTGCTAAAGCCACGGGAAGGCCCCAGGGAGACCTCTGTAGCAAACACGGTGGGCTCGCACAGCGCAGGGCAGAGCTTCCCGGGATAGACGCGTGTGGGACGCGGGCTTTGGTGGCTTCAGCAACGATGCTGGTAGCATATTCATAGCTTCGAAGGGGTTTCTTTGTGCTGTGAAGGAAACTGGGTTGAATCCAGATTGTCCAGCTTTCATCTTCAGATACATGGAGCCCAGTGCTGCAGTGATTCTAAAAATGTTTTGTCCGTTGAGGCGCCCACTTGATTTCGGGAATCCAAGTTTCCCCTCACTGTGCAGAGACCTTTTTTTTTTTTTTCAACTGCCCATATCTGGGTGCTGTTCCTAAAGGGTCTTTGAGATGTTCTTTATATTCACGGAAACGTTTCTGTGCACCTGTGGATGCTGGTGGTGGTCACTGTTGGTGGAAGCCTGGAAATCACTTGGTGAGATGCATGAAAAGGGCTGGGAGGGGGCGGGAAGCAGATAACGTACCCTTACAGAAAGACTCAGAATTGGGTGGAATGTTTTTTTTTTTCCTTTCCAGTCTGGCTCCTTTTTCTCCCAAGTGTCTTCATCCATGTGCAAGGTAAGCAAAGCAAGACGCAGCTCCACGTGGAGGACCACGTGGGGAGTCGCGGGGAGGGGGACCCGTGATGGGGGAGGGCGTGGGGAGCCTCGGGGTTGGGGGAGGGCAGGGGGGACGCGTGGTGGGAGGAAGCAGGGACTGTTACAGTATTACCTTCTCCTAAGACTTGAAGTTAATCCTCTGGGGGATGGGGACTCCTATTACGAATATACTTACCCTTGAGCAGAGTTCTTGAGAGGAACGCCACCAGAAACACAACTGTAAATGACGAAGAGGGTATCTTTGGAATAGGGGGAATAAGTAGACTCATTTAAACGTTTTTTAAGGTGTGATAAACTGGCCAATAAGTTGAAATCAAACAGAAGCCACCTGATAGGAGCAGGCTTATCTTTCCACCCAAGCTACACTCCCAGCTACACCTGTCACGTCCAAACTCCTGGCTCTGGTTCCCAGTTGCCTCCCCTTTTCAAGAACCTTCCCTTCTCCCATCACCATCGCTTCCTCTCCCCTAGATCTTTCCCCTTATCATCCCAGCTACCGTCTACAAAACAATAACATAGCCGCCCCCTGCAGCAGCCAGCCTTACAGGGAAATTGCTTAAAGCCAGGCGTGGTCTGTCGTGATCTGCTGTGCTCGTTTGTTATTCCCCGGAGTGACGGATAGCACCTCTGTCTCTCATGCTTATTTCTGTCCCCAGTGCCCAGGTGTAGCTTAGGGCGTGGCACGTAGCCACGTGAAGGTATCCACTGCCCCTCTCACTCTGCCTCCATCCCCGTCAAAACCACCCTGCCAGCTGCGATGCTGACACCCCATCTGCTGAGGGGAGTCACTTGAACCAGATAATCACAGCAGCCTGGGTTCTCACTTGCAAGCTTCCAAACCTGACTGTGGCTAATGTAAACCAAAAGGAATGAATGAGGACATTGAGCAGCTCGGGGGCATCTCTGGGGAACCAGGCTGGGGTGCCGTGTTAGGCTACAGCATCGGGCCTGTACACATAACACCGGGCACGGACACAGCACTGGGAGCTGCCCACACCTCGACACTGGACACTGGGCTGGCCTCTGAAAGCACACCCCAGATGCCACTGGACACTGGGCTGGCCCCTGAAAGCACACCCCGGATGCCACTGGACACTGGGCTGGCCCCTGAAAGCACACCCCGGATGCCACTGGACACTGGGCTGGCCCCTGAAAGCACACCCCGGATGCCTTCCAAAGCAGACGCGCCAGCTGCCGGCCCCTCTCCAGCAGTGCTTCTGCACGGCCCCTTGCCTTGGGCACCAGCTTCCAACTTAGACTTGGGACACGAATCTGATTTTCTGCCAGGCCTATGCCTTGCTCTAGCTGCGAGGGAGCCTGGGAAAGTGAGCAGCTGGCAGCTTTGCTCTAGAGTGGGGTTGAGGCTGTGCCTCATTCAGCATGGGGAATCCTCAGAGGACGGGCTTCTGATGCTGGGGGCAGACGGAATGTCGATACAGAGATTAAGAATGCGGATGCCACCCAGAAAAGTTCAAACTCCTCCACACCTGCTGGATACTTTGGGTCAAGGTGGCTGTGATGTAGGTCCATCTTTAGGAGCACACAGCCCTGGGTACCACGGTCACAGTCACGGGATGCTCTGAATCCATCTGTGGCCATGTGACTCCAAAAGCACAAATCCAGAAGCATCCTGGACAGCTTTTCTAGAGCAGGATGGGGTCCTGGTCTTGATATAAACGAGGGTCACATGGCAGAGCTGACTGCAGTGTCCTGAGGAAATGGTGCCTTGCCTTTGATAGACTTACCTAGGTGGCTTGCGTCTCCAATGAATAGTATATACAGTATTTTTGCCCCCAGATATATATATGCACATGTATATATTCAATATCTATAGTATACAAATTTTATAAACAGCCGACCGTCTGCACTGCCCATCCCCCGGCCCACGGCTCCCGCGGATGCGGAAGACCCCACGCAGATGCGGACCAGGGCCCCCCGCGGATGAGGACAAAGGCTCCCGCGGATGAGGACCAGGGCTTCTGTGGGTTTTGGTATCCGTGGGGGTCCTAGAACAAATCTCTCATGGATATCAAAGGAAAACTCTCTATATAATTATATATGTATACTTTATATATATAATCTGTATTTCAACTGATGGAAAGACGGAAACGTAGGCAATGATCTGAGCATAAGTCCGGTCCCAAGGATTCCTTAGACTGAATCATCACTCGACACAACGTGGGGACCGAGGGCTAAACTGCCGGTCCAAGCCTGTCCTCCGCTGCCCCCTAGTGGTGGATAAGGAACTTGCTGTGCAGCTGCTCCTCGGTGCCCCCGTCGGTCCTGCTGCCTCTTCTCGTGGCCTTTTGGCATCATCACTATCTGACTCAAGAGCATTCGCTGGCGGTGTTGTTCAGACAGAATCCAAGTCAGGCTGGGAGCTCGGACACAGCTACTTTATTAACTTTTCCAAGGACCTGCATCTGGCATTTAACATTACAGCCAGATCAGAAAAACTAATGTCAATGGAGAGTCTGGAGAAGCTGCAGAGTGTCTGATCTCGAAGGACTCCCCCTGCCATCCCCAAGCACAGGCTCACGGATCATCCCTCCTACCACAAAGAGGGTCCTGGGGAATACACTAACGTGGTGATGGGAGTGAGATTTGGGGGGATGCTACACTCTGCAGTGTGCTGACTGCAGGCGAGAACACAGTCCTAAGGGATGAGAAACGTGGAGTCTGAGGGAGACGGGGTCTGGACCTCTGTCTCGTCCTCTCACAGGTCTCTCTGGGCTTTTGGAACAGATTCAGTCTCCTTTCCGTTGCGGGACACACTTGCAATATGGATTTCAATTGTGCTGGCGTCAGAACCTGGAGAGGAAAAAAGACTGTCACGTGACGGTGTCGGTGTCCGTGTCCGAGAACGTCTTTCACAAGCTTCACAACCGTCTGTATTTAAAAAAGAAAATTACATGATACTTTCACCTACATGTGGTTAAATCATTCCAAAGGACAAAAATCCTACAGAATCATCTGGGGCAGCTAATGTACGACCTCCCTGAAGGGAGGTCCACCCCTGCCTCCCTTCCTCCAAACCTCCCCACTGGGCAGCTCACCGCATCTCAGCCAAACCCTGTGGATGCTGCACCCCAAACGGAAACAGACTGTTGACACGGGGGAGTTTCGGAGCCCTGGGACACGCTGTCTAAGGGGCCCGAGATCTCAGTGCACTGTGGTGACGGTGGGCACAGCTGCCCCAGGGGTCACTCGGGGGCAACAGTGCTCCGGGGTCGCCCGGCCTCCTGCTCTCAATGCCACGAGGTGCCCTAAGGACTCCTCTTACTAAAACTTACGAGGAGGGACATAGGTAACAATCAGAATGAAAGCAAACATCACTCCAGCCAAAAGAGTAATCCCGGAGGTCTGTTTAATCATCCCAACAACACGCCTTCCTTTAGAAGGTGCGGGAGAGCTTTGCAACAGATGTCAGAATTGTTCTTTCTACGGATATCACTCCACAAATATCCAGGCTTGCCTGCTGGATGCCAGGTTCTAGGGTGTGTGTGTCAGGAATACAGCGAAGGAAGACGCAGAGAAGGGTGGCCTTTTCAGCTGTGCATGGGGCAGGTGACTGCCCTTCAGGAACATCTCCAAATCCCAACTCCCTCCACCGAGAGGCCCCGCTGACGGCTGCAGCCTCCTCCCCTCATGTCCCTCTTCTCACTCACAACCTTCAGGCACATGCTTCTCTTACATCCAAGCTCAGGGCTGCCCCAGGGCCTTTGTACATGCTTCTCTTACATCCAAGCTCAGGGCTGCCCCAGGGCCTTTGCACATGCTTCTCTTACATCCAAGCTCAGGGCTGCCCCAGGGCCTTTGCACATGCTTCTCTTACATCCAAGCTCAGGGCTGCCCCAGGGCCTTTGCACATCTCTTTTTCTGCCTGCAAAGCGCTCCAGATTTCTCATGGCTCACTCCCACACCGCATTCAGGTCTCAACTCAAATGTTACCTCCTCCTCAAGGAGGTATCTGGGACGCCCATCTAAAACCACTCTCCTGCCCCCTCTTGACGTGTTGTTCTTCGCAGCACTTCTCGCTGCCTTGAATATTATACAGTTCTTTGTGACTTTCATTCACAAACGCTGCTATAATAATTACTATATAATTATATGGAGAGTCTCAGTGGACAGCGCATTTGTCCACCCTAGTCACCACGGTATGTGTAGTGCCTCAACCAGACCCTGGCACGATAAGCTAACGTTGAATGGCTAAATACCGTGGGGTCACCGCCTTGACATCCGTGGGACACGGCCCAGGCACCTCAGAGCACTCATGGAGACTAACGTATAAAACCCGGCAGGAACAAGCCCGGAGTAAGACGAGACACACGCCGAGTTTTAGAGGACACTTCAGGGGAAAAAGGAGAGGCCGTCAGCACTCTGTGGGCTTGGAAATGCCTGGGGAAGCCGGAGCTACAGGGAGAGGTGACGGTATTACCCACGAAGCAGCAAGCGCGGGGTCGGCCGCGTGGCCGACACACCACCGTCACCACCACCACCCAAACCCCACAGCGGCCTGCGCGGCGAGAGGCGCTCGGCTCGTCCTCCCAGGGCGTCCGGGAGAGCACGGGTCGGAGGGAGCCGCCCCAAGCGTCAAGAGGCCACCAAGAGGCGGGAAAGGAATTCAGAAGACGGGACGGGCCGGCATCGCGGCTCTGGGCCCCGCGGCCAGCTCCGAGGAGAGGGCGCGCCGGCAGCCGGCTCCGAGGAGAGGGCGCGCCGGCAGCCGGCTCCGAGGAGAGGGCGCGCGGCCCTCGGGGGAGCTGGGAGCGGGGAACCCGCGCTTCCGGGAGCCCAGGCCGCGGCTGGGGAGGCTTCCGGAACCGCCTTCCTGCCGGAGGGGTTCACCGGCGGTTCCCGAAGGCTCGCTTCTCTCGGCGTCGCTCGCCGTTCCTGAGCGCGTCCTGGGCTCATGGGAACTTGTGTGCGATTTCTGTGGTCTTTTCAAAAAGCCTCCGGGTTGGAGCGTCACACGGGGGCTCGTGATCAAGGTCTGGGCGTGACCTGACACTTTGGGACATATTCTGCCCCCTTTTTCAGAGTTCCTGCTTCTTTGCTCGTCCCCCGGGGCTCCACGGAGGAGACCCCTTTGTGTCACGACAACCCTGAGCGTCAGACGCCAGCGCCACCGCTGCCGCTGAACACACACACACACACACACACACACACACACACACACACACCCGCCCCGCGCCCCTGGCCCCCAGCCCCGCCTGCGCCGAGTTGGCCGGGTGCTTGCAGCTGGGCTTTCCAGCAGGCCTGCCTTTCCATGGGTTTTCCCGTCTGGTCTTGAAGTCTCTGAGAAGCAAATCCAAAGAGGCCATGGTGGTGGGGGTGAGGGACTAATTCTCTATCGGTGCGTGTGCACATCTGAGTGTGCGTGCAGGAAACGCAGCTGCCAGCGACCTCCCAGTGCCCAAGGGCCGAGCGCCTTCCTAGCAACTCCCGTCAGGGAGCCTCGCAAGCCCAGGCAGGTTCTCGAGAACGTCCTGGCTCCACGCAGACCTAACATTTGGGAGGCATATTGGATGCCTCCGGTGCCCTCAGCTGTTGTTCTTGGATCCCTTAAAGCCTCGAGGCGCTAGATCAGAAACCCAACCAGGTGGTTAGGAGCATGAGCCATAGAGAGCGTGCAACCCCTGGGCCTGCGTCCCCTTCAAGGTGTTGAACTGAGTGCAGCCAGCCCGACAGAGGTGGAGGCCCTGGGGTGTGTTCCCTCCCACACGCCCCTGGCAAACACGACCCATGGCGCCACCTGGTGTTACGTGGAGGGGCAAGTGACGGCAGAGAGAATCACAGACAAAGAATGAGGTGTATGAGAGAACAGAGAAATGGGGACGGTAAGGGGGAAGTGCGGGAGAGAACAGGCAATTTGGGGAGGTGTGAAACTGTGATGGAGGATAAAGACATGTGGGAGAGACGCAATGGTGGGAGAAAGAGTACTGTGGGAAACGGCAGAAACTTGGTGGGGGGGGGGGAGAGATACGGAATTGCCAGGCAGAACAGAGAATTACGGGGAAAAGAGTACTGTGGGGGAGACTGGCCGTTGTGGAAGAGAGGCATTGTGAGAGAGAGAACTGTGGCAGATGACGGGCAATTGTCAGAGAGAAGGAATTACGCTGGAGAACAGAAATCTCTCCGAGAAAAAGAATTGGGGGAGCGGTGGAATGCGGTAGCAAAAGGAACTGTAGAAGACAACAGATTTGTGAGAAACCATGAAGAATCCAGAATTGTGGCAGAAAATGGGAAATTGTGGGAAGAGAATTGCGGGAGCAATAGGGGGCTGTGGGAGACACACAGAACTGTGAGAAAAGCAAGGGGTTGTGGGAGAGGATGGAGAATTGTGGGAACAACGAGGGATCAGGGGAGAGGAAGGGCAATTGTGGGTGAGAGGGAATGGTGCAAGAACTAGGGTATTGTGAGAGAGACAGCGAATTGTGGGAAAGACACCTGGGGGGAGAGAAAAGACGTGCGAGAGAGACATACAGTTACGCCCCCTCACTTCCATCCACTGTGTTCTGCAGAGGCCACAAGCTTCCTACCTGTGGACACACTACACGTGCTCTCTTCTAACGACAGCCTTCTTCGCCTCCCCACGTGCCCCGCGTCTCGGCCCTACCCCACTGACGCAATCCTTATACCCCGTGGTCCATCTTGTCCAAGCCACACCCCTATCCCTGTGGCCACGCCCCTCTGCTTTGCCACAGCAAGGGAAGGCCTGTTCTCGTCAACGCCCCTCCCCGCCAGGCCTCGGCCTAAGATACGCCCCCTTTGTGACCACACCCCCAGCTCCACTGTCGCCCCGCCCTGCCACCGGAGCCGTGCCCCCTGCCGGTGGGCGGGGCTTGGCGGAACCTGGTCCAGGGTGACGCTGAAGGCTAGGGGAGCAGATCTCCTGAGAAATACACCCCCCAACCCTTAAAGGCAATGATAAGGTTAAAGTATCCATCAGATCCTGAACTTTTCCGTTGTGAACACAAAGTGTCCCTGTTAAAGAAGGGCCAGAGATCTGACACTACGCTTCGTAAAGCTCATGGACAGAGGAAATAATATTTTAAGGTTTTCTGGTGCTCACCAGTTAAAAACCAACCAGGTTTTTGCTTATTTGTGAGAAGTACCCTTTTTTCTTGACTTTTAGTCCCAAGGGAAATTCCGATTCTTCATAAAGATGCGATTTTGAACGAAGTTGTCATAGAGAATTACACACAAATCCCCTCAATGTTAGCTGTTGCCATGGTCACGAAGCATGATCATCCAATCAACTCTCCCACATCCATTCACTAGGCTAGTCCTACAAGCAAATCTGAGTGTATCTCTCCACTTAAAAACCTTAACTGGCCTCTCGCTGGCCACTAGATAAAATGCAAACTCCTTAGCAGAATCTGTAAAAGCCCTTCGTTATCTGTTCCCGACCTGCCTCTCCAGCTTCCCACAAACCCCACGCTGTGGCCACCCCTGAACAACATGCAGACATTCTGCCCTGAGTCTCCACACGGGGTGTCCTCCGGGCTTCCCCCTCTCCCATTGCAGTCTGCGGTGCGAGACCCAGCCTGAACATGACCTCCTCCAGAAACCCTCACCCATGCGCCAACACCCATGGAGGCCCTGCCTTTTCTGTGTCCCTTTAACGCGTCAGACTTTTTAGAATAAAATATAGTATTGTCTTTACTTAACTTATACTTGCAAGTTTCCTACATGACACTTCTCAGGGACACTCACAATCCACACACACCGCCCCCACCCCTCAGCTAAAATGCTGTTGACCATATTGCAGAGGCTCGATGAATATTTGTTCAAACTCAGTTGACTTATGTCAAGTACCTAGTAAGTGCCAGACACCACGTCAGATACTTCCTAACGGAGGCTCAGTGTAAGCCTGTTGGCCTCGAAGTGAATCCTAAAGTAGTAGATAGAGGCTTAAGGATATGATAAACCAGTCAAGCTTCATCTTAACCAATGCAAACAGGGAGAAGCCTAACTGTATTTACTGCTTCGAGTTTGTATCTCTGGGCTCTTCTCCCACATGTAATAGTACTTTCTGTATTATGAGTAGCTCCCTACCTTTACTAAAGAGACTAAAAGCAAAGTGGCTGGAAAGGAGGAGAAAGGAAACAGCCCAAGACCAAGCCAGCCGTATCTCATTTCCAAGATTACCACTGTAGACATTAGGCTGCCGTTTCCTGAGGGTTCTGGCAGCAGCGTATACAGCCTGTGGTATAAGAACAGGAGTCTCCTGTGTGGGGATCATTCTGCCAAGGGCTTGTTTCCTGACATGTATCCACATCGTTAGCCCGGATTGCTCTGCCTTCATACTTTAAACGCAGATTGGAAATTTTCATGGACTCTTTCATTCTATATCTCGCCAACATTTGCTCCATGTCTCCGCTCAGGTTATGAATATGTAATGGGATTTATGTATGCTTACGAGAGTTAGCATTTATGGAATGCCCTCTGTGTCCCAGCACTATTTAAGCACATAGCACAAAGATCTATTTAATCTTATGAAAATCACTGTCGTTAGCACCCTATTAGAGGTCAAGAAATACTAAGTGAGATTTGCAGGAAGGGCTAGTCCTCAGCTCACTTGGAGGAGGCCAAGATGGACAGTCCTGCGCCCAGAAGCCACGAGCCCTTCCTGGAGGTTATCATCATGGCTCCTGCGTAGCAAGTCCATTCCTTATACTGAGACCATGTGTCACCTTGCTTCTAACAAGCTTGACAAATGTTGCTTTTATTCAAAGAAAGTGCTTACTCATTATAAAGTCTTACTAAAAAAAAATGGTTAAGGATATCTCAACTCTTTTTTTCCCCAGCTCTTTTGAGATATATTTGACATAGTACCCCAACTCTTATGTTACTAAGAATTCTTTAAATCTTATGTCTAAGAAGTCTTTACATCTTATAATTAATTACTCTGAGGCCTTTTAGAACTAATTCCCCTTCAAAAATGTGCAATTTAACATAATTATTACAAACGACTATTGGGCCCTTACCACGTGCAGTGGTCAAGCATGAGTGCAAGACGGTACATGGGCCGCAGAGTGATGCATTCTGGTTAAAAGCGTTTTCAACCAGCCCCAGTGTAATAAAGTGGGAAGAGGGAGGGGCTTCAGGGCCTCAGTAGGGACAGAAGGAGGGCGTGGGGTGGCCTCCTCCCCAAGCAGCATTTGTGGGAATCAACCCCCTGACCCCCAGAGGAGATGCTGCAAACGTGTCCACTTCTTGTAAAGAATTTCCAGTCTTGTTACTCAATGCTAACAGCAAAATGTCTGCTCAAGAAGAATCTTTCAAGGGAATAAAGATCTGCATAGACCAGGGACGGTAAAATTAATCAGCTATCATAACCATGACAGTCCCTGAGATTTAGTTAGGAATAAGGATCATAGGTCTAGCGATTATTCTCTCTCATTACCCATCTTGATTAGAATATAAATGAGCTTTTTGTAATAGTAAATTCAGAATACAGAGCAAATGATAAATTATAAGGTTACAGTATGTTTAATGAAAAGTACATATAATAGGTTTATTTATATATATAAATAGTATGCATGAATATATTAATATAAAATGTATGTAATAGGTTTAGTAGATGGCAGTCTTTAGAGAAACATCATTTGGGCCTTGAACTGATACTTTCTTCCTCCTTATCGGCTGGGTTAATAGACATAACCCCAAATCAGATTAAACAGGAGTTTAAAAAGAGGACCAATCTGAGGACCACAGTGCTAGAGTCTTGAAGTGAAAAGGACAGATCGGAAGAGCCAGCACCGGACGACCAGCGTGTTATCTTAAATGTCCCCGAATGAGGTGGACAAACCAAGCTGCAACTAAAAGCTACAGAGGTCAGGTTGTACCATTCATTGTCTTACAGCAAACTTTCGCGACGGGTTTGAAGTGGCAATTTCTCTCATATTCAAAACGCCATCCAGCCCAAGGTAGAGCCAGTTATAGTTATTACAAGGCTACGGAAAGGTACCAGAGGAAACCAGAGGAAAGGTACCACTATCATAGCAAAAGGAGAGGAGGAGGACGAGATGCAAGACTAACGTTGTCACTTTCCATTCTCGCCTTGAAGCAGGTTCCAGGCATCAGGACAGAAATCCTATGCACCAGCCGCCTCGCCGTTTATAAAGCACTTCCAGGGGAGCCAGGGGCCCCGCCGTCTGCCTGCCTTGGTGGAGGGGCTCTTACCTTCAGACAGCAGGCTCAAGGCCTCGTCGGAAGTGTGCCCGCCGGCCCGCACCTCCTTCCCGGCAGCGGGGCTCTCCCGGGCCTCACGGGAGCCCTTCGGGGACGGGGGACCCCGCTCGGCGGCCGAGGTGCTCATCGATTCCCACTGGATCTCCTTCCTGGGAGCCCGAAAAGCCGGCCGGCAGCCTGTCCAGCCGTAGAAGGCCAGGGACAGCAGGAACCCTTGGGCTGGATTCAGTATCCCCTGGCAGGGAGGACAGAGAGACAGGGGTGAGTCAGGGTGGGACGGTGGGAATCAGAGCACTGGGTGCTCCCAGGGTGACTCGGGGCCCGCTGGGCTGACCTCACTGCGACCTGCCCCACTGGCTGGTGTGGGGCGAGACAGAGATTGGCTGGAGGTGCTGGGCCCTCAAAGGTGCCTGAAGACAGAGGAGGTGGGGTGGGGAGAGGAGCTGAGTCAGACCAGGGGTCGGGGGGGCGGGAGAGAGAAGGCCCTGGGCGGCCCAGCAGGGCTGTCTCACCTCTGGCCCGTGGCCGCGCTCTCCCGCAGGGACTCGGGGCCCTGCCCCTCGCGCCCCTGGCAGGATGTGAGTGCACAAAGGCGCCTGAGCCTAACAGTCAGTCTAGGAAACTTTGCTTAAGTGTGGTCCCTGCACGTGACCACAGCACAGGCAGGGGTGGAGGCAGTTAATGCTGGTCTTATCCTCCTGAATCAGCTTTCCCCCAACTCTGAAGCAACATAAATTTTAATTCTGTGTAGGGCACCGTGCATCTCTCCACTAACAGCTCGCGTACGGATTTTTGTACTTGGAAATGCAGTATAATGAAAACATTGAGGGAAACTACCCATGCTCTTTCCACCTTATTATGATTTTGTGTATTTCTCGCCAATATGTTTTCATACACGTGTTACTAGGTAGTTGAAATCAGTATAATTTTTAGATCTTGCATTTTTCACTTAACACTAGATTTCACAATTGCCATTTTTTTACATTGTCATCTTCAACATCGGTATAACATTCCTCAAGATCAAAGACCATCATTAACGTAACCACTCCCTTTTGTTTCAAACAATGTGGGTTATCTATAATGCTTTATAATTACGGATAATGTTATAGGCAATACCTAAATCCCTATGGTTTTTTCAGTCTGAAACATTTCTTCAAGAGAAATTCCCTGATATTTTAAATCTGCCTGGAAGGTTTGATCCACTTGCCAAGTTGATTTACCAGAGTCATATCCATTTAATAACGATCCCAACACTGAATGAAAATAGCTAGCTCGTGGACCAAGGCCAGATGTAAGCATCCCAGGAACCTAGTCAACTCCCTGCATATTTAAATAACATATAGATCATACTTCTGAGTGGTTTTATCCCTTCTTTTTTTTTTTTCTTTTTCTTTAGGAAGAACATTTTAAATTAAGATGGACCTACCATCATGAACCACGTGGTCTTGGCTGCATTTCTGACCTGTTTCAAAGAGGCTCCATTGATATCTGGTTGCATTTCAAGATAGAATAAAAGGCTTTCATTGATGATATTCGACACCCAACTGTTAGAAAGAAAATGGCCCACAGGTGAAGAGAACATGTGATATAATTCATTTTTAATGCTGGGGGTCAGGGACCATGCCTACCGAGACCTAGAAGTCCTGGGGCGGGGGCAGTGCCTGCTTAGCAGCAAGGAGGACGCAGCACACCAAGAATCTGACGTAAGAGATGCCACCCCTCTCAGCCCAAAGCAGAGACCAACAGATGCTTCCGATGGTCGCACTCAACACCACATCAGGTGGAAGGTTCTAGCACATGTCAAATAACCCAGAGTTCATCCTTCCTCTGAAGAGTAAGCTAATGTTTTGATGGAGACCAAAACAAATCTTGACATTTTATGTTTGAATTTTTTTGAGGTTATTGTTGGCAGGGAGGTGACGTTTGAAACCACAAGCTCCGTGTATTTTTAGAGGGAGCTAATTTACGTCTCTCGTCTCTCTCGTAGGAGACTGTCCAAACAAACCTCCCCACATCAGATCAATTATTAACACCACAAAGGCGTGCTCTGTCTTGCGAAGCATTGCTTCACCACAGCAAAGTGTTTCCTGATTCCAGTCGATTTTGCATTGGTTACAGGTCTATGCCCAGCACACCCACTTGAAACGCTGGGGCAGGACACCTGTGGCGGGGGGGGGGGGGGGGCGGGTGGGGGGAATGGGGGGTGGGTGGACAGTTGAGGACAGGAAGATTTCTCTCTACCCTTCTTTTTTTTTAATTATTTTTATTTTTTTGGCCGTGCCACGCAGCTTGTGGGATCTTAGTTCCCCAACCAGGGATGGAACCCATGTCCCCTGCAGTGGAAGCGTGGAGTGCTAACCACTGGACTGCCGGGGAAGTCCTACTCTCTACCCTTCTTGCCTGAGCGGTGAGTCATAACACTAAAGATGGGCCCTTGCCCTATTATCTTGTCAGATACAGGAATCCTGGTGTCAAGACTGATGCAAGGACTTCCCTGGTGGTCCAGTGGTTAGGACTCCACGCTTCCACTACAGGATGTGCGGGTTCGATCCCTGGTCGGGGAACTAAGATCCCACATGCTGTGCGGCCAAAAAAAAAAAGACTGCTGCGAATGGGTGGATTTAGAAGGCACTTGATTGGAATGCTAACCCCAGCGATGGGACAAAACTCCGGAGGCATATGGTTGGGATGCATCAAAACTAAACTCGGGACTTTTCATTCTTAGGGCTTTCTATATAGTTTGAGTAGATGTGAATATCCTTCCAGAAGTTCACGGATGGTAGACTTGCCTTCCTGTCTCGCAAGCATTTCCTCCAAAGGCACCTAGCACAAGTTTCAAAAATTTCCTCTCCAAAGACTCTTCCCTTTGGAACTTTCAGGTCACACTTGGAAAAGCAAATGACAGGCGGTTTGCATTTCCCTTCCCAGAGACAGTTTTAAAAAAAGAAGAAAGGTTACCAAATAATGAAAACCAGCATTATTTTGAAAAATCGGGTCTTGATCACGTGTCCCATCCGCCTCTCGTTCTCCGTGTAAACTCCTTGTCTTCCTTTTAGTAAAGAGGCCACTGTGAAGAGCAGAGGGGAACAGCACGTAATTTCATTATTTACGTTTCCCGCGTGCAAAGGAAGGGCAGTAAAGCAGACGGGAGCTCAGCAGCACAGCCAGGAGAGCGTGAAGCCCAGCCAGACCCGGCCATGCTTTCCTCACCACCTCCACCTGGGACTTCTCGGAGACTCACGGGAATATAGTTTTTAAACGTTTACTATGAAATCACTTCAGATTTACACAAGATTTGCAAAGACAGTACCGAGAGTTCCCGTATACCTACACCCAGCTGTCCCCAGAGTTAACATCTTACACAACCACAGTCACATTGGTCACCATGAAGAAATCAACACTGGTATAGTGCTGTTAACTACACTCTGGGTTTTATCTGGATTTTACTAGCTCGGGAACTATATTTGTTTACGGTTTATATTTTTTACCATAAAAATAATGCATGCTCACTATTTTAAAATGTTGAAAGATTTGACATTTATCCTTGCAGACAAGTTAGAAAATACAAAAAAGTTTAGGAAAGAATTGATAACCCATAGTTCACCCAGAGACAACCATTGTTAGCATCTTAGTGTATTTCTTTCCAGTCTTTTTTCTATAAGTCATTTTCATTTGTTTGATGTAATCAAATCACTATTTTTTAATGCAATTTTGTTAAAAAAACAAAAAGCTATATTTAATAGACTAGTTTTTTGGGGGGAGGGGTTTTTTGTTTTTAATTTTTATTGGCGTATAGTTGATTAACAATGTTGTGTTAGTTTCAGGTGTACAGCACACTAGTTTTAAATGCAGATATGCAAAGAGAGATCCAAAGAGCTGCAGCGATTTTTCTCTCCCTAGTGGTAGAGCACTTCACTTGGGTTAAAGTTCTACAATCCACAGCTGATCCTCAAGTGACCTTTCTGTTAAGGTGTGTTTCTTTCTTCTCATTCTGCCCGTGAGGGACCCACAGGGCGGCATGAGGGGCCTGGAGACTTGCCCCAGGGCACGCTTCCTTGAGGATGGGATGGGGGCTGGAATGCAGGTCCCCTGCCTTGGCCCGGAGGTCTGTCCAGTGCATTCCGCTGACTCACAAGATCCCTCTCACCCAGTTCTTCCTGATGCATTTGACTCACTTCCTGTGCTCTCCTTCCTGTTTACTGCCCAAGTGGGAGAAGACACAGGCCCAGACATCACGGGAGGGCCCAGGCTCCCAGGACGGCTCAGTTCACATCCGTCCCTTCCCCTCGGCTGCCCTTTCCTTTCCTGCTCCCGTCTCCCCTCCGCAGTTTTCCAAGGCCACTCGGGTCCTCCGGGGCACGCCAATGGCCGACTCAGGATGAGCCCAGACAGAAGTGAAAAGCCCCCTGGTCCCGGCTTTGAGCTGGCAGACATTGGCCAAGAACTCGTACAGCCCATCATTGAGTAGGCTCGCTCCCTCTTGTTTATTAACCCCCCTCACTTTCCCCAGCTGTATTCTGCTCCTCTCTGGAGGATGACAAACGAGGTCCGTGGTCCCAGACAATGATCAGAGCCCGTGGCCTGGGGCCGTAGCCGTGGCCTGGCCCCCAGAGAACTTCCCTGTGGTTTACCTGCAGTCACTGTCTTTCGGAACAGGATGGGGTTGGCCACTAGGACGAGCAGCAGAGGCAAGTACGTGGTGACGTAGTGGGGGATGGCATGCTCCAGACCCCTCTCGCACCTGAGGGAGGAAAGCCGGGTCATTCTCGGGAAAAAACGGGGCTTTGCCTGAGATACGCCAACTTATCTGGAAGTCGAGGTAAGAGGACCAGATCGAAGAGGGAGACACACAGATCGACTTCTGACTCTGCCCGAAGGAAACCTGACTCATGTCTCACGTCTGCGGACAAGCGATAAATCACAGAAGAAAAAGGAGGATCCATCATGGTTCTGCTTGTCTCGTAAATCAGGGAGCTTCTAAAGTTCCCTGCTGAGAAAAGGTGAAGAGAGGAAAAGGCTCTCTGGGGTGGTGGATTCCCGCCCCCCAACTCCCCCGCTGGGTGTCTCAAACAAGTGGGTCTCCCCCCACTTGTCTTTCAAGGAGGACAAAGGCATCCTGTGAACCAGCTGGGTTTTCAGCACTTTCTACGTGCGTGCTAAACCCGGCTGACATCACGGATAAGATCCAAGCTCTGTCCTCGACCAACTCAAAATACCCAGGCCTCACGCTGCACCGGACATCTGTTCTCATGGCGACAGGTAATCATTTCAGTGGTTCTTTTCAGGGAGAAGGACCAGGATTTCTACTGATGGGTCTTGAGAATCATCCGTCACCACAGGACACGGTGGAGTGCCACACACAGGTATGTTACCAAGGTCGGGGCTATCAGTTAACAAACACATAGTGTAGAGGAAAATGGCAAAGAGGAAGAGAGAATCCAAAGCAAAGGGGATGTTGCCCAGGCCCGACCCCAGACGGGGTAGAAAAGCAGAGGAGGGAACAGCTCCTGTGGCCACGGAAGGTGGAACGATAAAAATGCTAGTGTTCTCGTTTTCATATGTGTGAAGTGCTCACACCAGAGGGGAAAGTGGCTGAAAATGCATGAAAACAGGTAAGAAAAATGCAGTGCCCATCTTTGTTGCCTTAAGGATGACAATACCACCTGAGGATGGTGCCTTCTTTTTGTTTTTTTGTTTGTGTGTTTTGTTTTTCACCCTGAAAGCCATATTTTATTGGAGTACGGTTGACTTACAACGTCGTGCTGCTACCTTCTTTTTAACAGAAGCTTTCCTCTTCAGCTGTGAAAGCTAAACTGTGGTCTGGAAGGGCTTGAGGGGAGAAAGGGAAAGAAGAGGAGGAAGAGATGAGATGCGGATGCCCGTGCTGAACGTAAGGAACAAATGAGAGAGGGTGGGAGCCTGCAGAGCGCCAAGGGCTCTGGGTCTTCGTGTGCTCTGAGGATGGATATGAGGAAGGATGGAGATGCTTCACGGGGGAGGCCTCGTGGAGACCGCGGGGCACCTTGGCGCTCCTGAGTGCCCTGTAGCAATGGCTCCCTCGCGCTCAGACGCAACGTCGCCAGGATCCCACAGGTGGAGGCCAGAGATAGAAACTCCCTTTCCAATTAAGCGCATCCCTCTGTAACAGCTGCTAACTCTGTATTTGTCTTTTTCGGGTTCCTGGGGAGAGTGGCTGTTTGGAGGGATCTACACAGAGGCCTGGGAGTAGTCACTGTCAACAAAGCAACACCAGCGTGGAGACATCTGAGTGAGTGGCTACAAGAAATCGAAAAAGAAGGGGCAGAAACGGTCTACACCACAGGTCAGCAAACTTTTTCTGTAAAGGAGCAGATAGTCAATATTTTAGCCTTCAGAACCCTCACAGCCTCTGTCAAAACTACTCAGCTCTAATGTGTAAAGCAGCCATGGACCATACATACACAAATGGGCACGGCTGTGTGCGAATAAAGCTTTATTTACAAAAGCAGGCAGAGGGCCGGATCTGTCCTGAGGGCTGTGCTGTGCTGATCCCGGGTGTACACCGCCCTGAAATCACAGACAAAGAGACAATGTCCAACCTCTGTTTTTCAGTTTTCCATTGAAAATTAGAGTGTATATCCTTGGAGGGACCTTGAGGCTTTACAAATGGTTGCACGGATGGGGTTTTAAACTTGAAGACATGCCTGAGACAATTTCAGAGGCCACATCGCCCAGTGTCTGTGTTCAGAACAGCACAGGATGGAGAGAGGTGAGAAAGTGCAGACAGCAGAGGCTTAAAGTAAGCTCGTCACGAGCGAGCGACCCTTTGTGTCTTCCAGCCATCTCCAACTCATTCTTGGGATGTTCAACTCACCTGCTCGCCCAGAGGAAGCTGGTTTGAAGAATGAAAAATAAACAGTGGGCAGGGGAAGGCTGCGTCCGTCTGGAGGGGGACAGGCCTGGAGGCTGGCACACAGGCTGGTACGCAGGAGCCGTGCCCCCAGCTCTGCATCCACACCGCGCACACCACCGACCCACACGCACGGGACAGGCAGAGGCAGGGACGCTAACTCAAGGTGCCAGCCACTGTGCTCTCAGCTGCACAGATCCAGGACGATGGCCTGCCCGCCCGCTCGGGGTCAGCGCCCGGGCGTCTCCTGCAAGAGAGGCGGGGGGGTCCAGGCGTCGGGGGAGCGGGCTTGCTGGGAGCCCGGCTTACCTGGCCACGGAAGGGTAGTACAGCATGAACGCTCCCTCTACGCAGAGCAGTGCGGCCGGGCCCCAGGCCATCATGTGGTAGAGCAGGATGGTACTGGGGGAGGAAGGAGCAGAGGGGCGGCCACGCCTGAGGTCCAGCGCTGAGCAAGCCCCGAGCTCCGCGAGCGGCAGGAAGGTGCACGCAGAGCAAACCCTCGGCAAACAGCTGCCTGATTTTGCCTGTGAGGTTTTTATTTGTCCTCTGATTGAGGTGAAATTCGTATAACATCAAACTCACCATTTTAAAATGAGCAACTCAGCGGCATTTAGGACATCTACGATGCCGTGCAAGCACCACCTCTATCCAGTTCCAAAACACGTTCATCCCCGCAAAAGGAAACCCGGACCCATTCAGTGGTCTTTCCACATCATGCTTGTGCCCCCAGCCCTGGCAACCACTCATCTACCGTCTGCCTCTATGGATTTGCCTATTCTGGACATTTCATCTAAGGGGAATCATACACGACGTGGCCTTTTGCGTCTGGCTTCTTTCCCTCAACCTAAGGCTTTCAAGATTGAGAGGAGGGGACCTCCCTGGTGGCACAGTGGTTAAAACTCCACGCTCCCACTGCAGAGGGCCCGGGGTCGATCCCTGGTCGGGGAACTAGATCCCACATGCATGCTGCAACTAAGAGTTTGCATACCACAACTAAGGAGCCTGCATGCCGCAACTAAGGAGCCCGCCTGCTGCAACTAAGGAGCGCGCATGCCGCGACTCAGGAGCAGGTGAGCCACAACTAAGGAGCCTGCCTGCCACAACGAAGACCTGGCGCAACTAACTAACTAACTAACTAACTAAAGATTGAGAGGAGTGAGGCACGGGTACCTCATAATTCCTCCTAAGTGCCTGGCTCCCCCAGTAAGCAAGCAGCTCCTGGCTTCTGTCCTTCCTGAAGTCACCTCCGTACCTAATATGCAAGCGTCTTAATGCTCAGTCCAAACCAAGAAGAAGGCCTCTAAGAAATGGGTGGTTATTCGACGTTCCAGGAGAGCGGGGAGGTTTCCTATATTTTCCCCCTACCCCCCATTCCCTGCATAGTTCAAATTCTCTCATCGTCACCATCTCCATCCTCATCTCTGTACTCCCACGCACCCCACCCTGTACCCCGGAGAGATTCGAGGCAGCCAGCCTTGCAGGTGGGTCAGGACGATGGACCACCTGAGCCCGTGCAGAGCTACTTAGCTCTTCCAAGACAGCCTTCGTTTGCCTCTGTGCAATGGGACGGGGCCCGGGGCTGCTCCCTCAGAGGTGCCCACTGTCACTCTAAACTCTGCCAGATAGGACTTCCCTGGTGGCGCAGTGGTTAAGAATCCACCTGCCAATGCAGGGGACACGGGTTCGAGCCCTGGTCCGGGAAGATCCCACATGCCGCGGACCAACTAAGCCTGTGCGCCACAACTACTGAGCCCGTGCGCCACAACTACTGAGCCCGCGTGCCACAACTACTGAAGCCCGCGCACCTAGAGCCTGAGCTCCGCCACAAGAGAAGCCACCGCAACGAGAAGTCCGCGCACCGCAACAAAGAGTAGCCCCTGCTCGCTGCAACTAGAGAAAGCCCGCGCACAGCAACGAAGACCCAATGCAGCCAAAAATAAATAAATAAAATAAAATTTTTAAAAAACACAAAAAACCTTCTGCCAGACGCCTGGCAGAGAGTGCAACCCCTGGCCCATCAGGACTTTAACCATGCGGATCCGCCGTGGGGACAAAGGGCGTGGTCAGGGATGGGGTGAAGGACGCCCTTCTACAAGGAGACAGGAGGCAAAAGAGATGGCCCAGAAGGGCATGCTTCAGGGAGGAACCACGGCACAGCTGGCCCACTGGGCGGCCGCGCGGCCGCGGCTGCACCTTCGCCTCCCCTGGCACTGCTGGTTCTGGAGCAGCACTTCCCTGCCCGTCCGGCTTCGGGAGCGCGTGGGGGTCTGTCCTGCCCAGAAGTCACAGGCTTTGCAGGACACTCAGGAAACTAAGGAGCAGCTTTGTGCAGGGGCTGGGCTGTGGCAGGGTGGCATCTGCGTTCCAGACGCCAAGCCTGGGCTGCAGGGAGCCGCTGGTGTCATCTCCGGGGTGGGAGGGCGAGGCCAGCTCGCGCTCCCCAAAGCCCGGCCCTCGGTTCCCCCCGCCGGCCCCAAATGCCGGGGAGGGGAGGAAGTCAGACCCGGGCCGCGGGACCCAGGCGGCGGCCACGTCAATAACCGATACAGCCAGAAAGCCACACCCATGTGGCGGTGAAGGATCGATCGGGAGCAGCCCCGGCTGAAGACCCTCGTCCCTTTTTCTGACGGCAAGCCAGTTTTCACATGCAGGCACGCGAAGGTCCCCCCCAGACCCTGTTTGCTCTCACACTCTCCTTTTCTTAGGGCAAGCAGAGCTTCTCCCGGGATCTCAGGTGCCTGCCGGCATGGTTAAAACGTGCGTCTCCCGCACCTGGAGCCCAAGAGGCTGTTTACACGTTAACTTTCAATCTGCCTTAATGACATTTCTTAGGGAAAATTCTCCCGCGCCAAAGGAAACAGCTAAATGCTGGAAGGATCTAGAAGGGAATGTGGAGTTGAATCCAGCCATACCGGAGAAGTCTGGCCCCCTGCCTGGGAATTCCTCGGGACCCCTCTCCACCAGCTGCAGGTTCTTCATTGCCACCTACAGAATCCACTCCACCCTCGGCTCTGGAAACAAGCTGGCGATTCAAAGAGGGGCTCCAGAGGCTTCTGGACCCACACGCTCAGCTCTGGCTCTAAACCACCCAGGGCCGGCCCCTCAGAGACCTCACCCTGGGAAGCGTGACTTCTGCTAGGGACGAGGTCGGGGCTGGGTCTCCGTGGCTACAGAGCACCCGTCTTATTTCTCTGCTGTGTGCCCGCTCCTTTTTGATGGGAGAGCCCACTTCACTCCCGGCGGTCCTCCTAGCCCTGGAACCCTGCTCTGGCTCTTGCCCTTGGGTGGCATCTGGACGTTTGGCATCCCTGGAGGACGGCCTCCTGTTTGATGGGCGGGTCCTTGGAAGCCTGGCGTCCTCTAGCCCCTGCACATCGCAGACTTCTGCCTATCCTAACGCCAAGCTCCAAGATGAATTCCAAACACCCGCCGGGGTGTGAGGAGGGCTTCCTGATTGCCTGTCCTGGCTTCTGAGGGCTCTGTCTGTCCTCCGGGTCCAGAGAGATGTCACACAGCCCTGTCCAACTCCAGTCCCTCACGGGTGGAGGTGCATTTCCTATGACAGCAGAAGACATACTCTTCTAGCTTCTGTTCAGTGCTCCAAGGTTCCTCTTATCTCCACAACTAACTGGTGGTCTATGAGACCTCTAATTGTGTCATAGCTCCGATCCCTCCCAAACTGAGTGAGGGAACCATGACACTTGCACTCAGCTTCAGGGACAAGGTCTCCTCATGCTGCTCGCTGCCTACCCAAAGTCATCCTCCCTTTTTTCCTCAGTAACAGAACCTGGATGTCATGCAGAGCAGCAGCACGCCTGGATAATCAACTATATTTCCGAACCTCCTCTTACAGCTAAGTGTGGCCAGAAAACTAAGTTCTGGCCAATAACATGAAAATGTTATTGTTGTGTAAAACTCCCATGGACAACAGGCCTGCTTAAAACAGCTCCCTGCTTAAAGGGATCTGGCTCAGGGGACAACAGGCCCCTTTTGCATTGCCCCCTACCTCCTTCCTGTTTTCTGGAATGCTGATGTGATGACTGGAGCTCCAGCAGCTATACTGGGTCATGATACCTTGAGGATGGAAGTCATATAATAGAATGGTGGAGCAGAAAGAGAGAAGGAGCTTGGGTCCCTGATTTCCATCATAAGAGCCCTAGATTGCCCACCTCTGGCCTCTTTTAGAGTGAAAGAGAAATTCCTATCTTAAGTCACTATTGTTTTATGTATTTTATGTAGCCAAAACTAATTCTCACTGATATACCTGGTTGGCAGCCTTTAACCTTAACTATCTTCCCTACAGAATTTTCACAACCAAGTATACCTAGGTTTTGTACAGATGTGTAAGAGCTTGGGAACTAAGGCAAAAAGGTAGAAGAAAGAAACCCAAAAATGAAGCAAGTACTAAATTTCAGGGCAGAGAGACAAAGTGAATGATGATGTGATATACATAAGGAATACCAAGGATTTTAGAGTGGTGATTCACTAAGATTGCCCAGTGTAGTCTATAGCCTTAATATGGTCTTTATTTGGTTACTCACGTTGGTTTTAAAAGTGAATTTATTCAACCAGTGCTGCTGGGGCAACTGGATATCCACCTACAAAAGAATAAAGGCGGACCTATCCTCACCTCCACACAAAAATTAATTCAAAGATCTAAATAAAATTGTTCAAACTATAAAACTCTTAGAAGGAAACAAAGGTATAAATCCTTGTGACCTCGGGTTAGGCAATGGTTTCTTAGATGACAGCAAAAGCACGAGAAATAAGAGAAAACAACAGAAAAACTGGATTTCATCAAAATTAAAAACTTTTATGCTTCAAAAGATACCATCAAGTAAGTGAAAAGACAACCTGCTGAATGAGAGAAGATATTTGTAAATCATATATCTAATGAGGTACTCGTATCCAGAATATATAAAGAACTCCTATAACTCAATAACAAAAAGACAAACAGCCCAATTAAAAACTGGAAAAAGGAAGTGAAGAGACATTTCTCCAAAGAAAGTACACAAATGGCCAATAAGCACATGATGCTAAACATCATTAGTCATCAGGGAAATCAAAACCACAATGAGATGCCACTTCACACACAGTAGGATGGCTAAAATCTTAAAAAACCAAACAAACACACAGAAAACAAGTGTTGTTATCAAGGATGTGGAGAAACTGGAACCATTAAACATTGCTGGTGCAAAGGTAAAATGGTACAGAGTCTTTGGAAAGCAGTTCAGCAGTGCCTTATAAGGTTATACAGAGTTACTATATGACCCAGGAATTCCACTCCAAGCTGTATACCCATAAGTATATGGCGAAAACATATGTCCACACAAACACCTGCGTACAAATATTCATTGCAGCATTATTCCTAACAGTCAAAACAATGGAAACAACCTAAAAGTCCAGTGACCGATAAACGGGTAAAATGCAGATAGCGAAACAACGGAATATTCTTCAGCAAACGCACAGGAATGAAGTACTGATACGCGCCACAGTACGGATAAACCTTGAAAATAACAGGCCAAGTTTAACCAGCCAGATACAAAATGCCACATATTGTATGATTCTGTTTACAGGAACTGTCCAGAACAGGCAAATCCAGAGACAGACAGTAGATTTGAAGTTACCAGGAGTTGCGAGAGAGGGAAGAATGGGGAATGACTAGTAACCAGTACAGAGATTTGGGGGATGAATAACACGTCATAAAACCAAATAATGGTTATGGTTGCACAATTCTGTGAATATGCTCACAAACAATGGATTTTATACATTTAAACAGATGAACTTTATAAAGCTATTTAAAAAGAAAAAAAGCAAACAAGGGCTCCATGCAAAGGGGACCTAATGGAAGTGGACCACGAACTTGGTCGGGGACACATCCTTCCTGGGCCTGGAGCCAGGAGACCAGGACACCCGCCGTGCCCTCCTTCTTCTCTTTGGCACGCAGGTTCTCTGTGTTTCTGTCTCCTCCATAACGTGCACATCCCAGCTCCAGCCCCAGCTCCCAGTTACTGAGCGCCTGCTACGTGCCAGGCTCCATCCATAACCATCCACAGGTACTATCACATTGACTGTTCCCAGGAACCTCCTGAGGTGGGTACTGTTTTACAGCTGAGAAAACGGAAGTCCAGAGAGGTTCAGCAACTTGCCAACAGTCACACAGCTAGTGAGTGACGGGGCAGGAATTTGAACCCACCAGGACCAAGGCACTAACCCTTCCTGGGTTCCTCCCAGGCAGCCCCTGGCAGCTCCAGAACTCCTGGGCTCCGTTTTTAGCATACTGTATCAATACATACATCTAAGAACTTTTTTCCTAAACCTTTAGATACCATCAGAATTTTTTATTTTCATGCCAATTCTTTTTTTTTTTTTAAGTCTTTGTCCTGTGCCAAATATTTAATTTATTGAAATACTGCTTTCAGGGTTTTAAAATCCTCAGTTTTTTTCTTGGTAGGGGGCACCTGGAGAAATCCTCGATATTTCGATTGTGCCTTCAGCCTTTTATAAAAATGGGCTGGCACAGATGTTTCTCGGTGGAGGGGTCAGCTGAAAGGTTCTGATCAGCTGTGTCTGCCGTACAGAGATGGAGTGCTCAGCGGTGTCTCCAACCTTCCCTCAGGCAACAAACTAGGGCAGAAGCCAGCTGGCTTGCTCTGAATACCTCAGTCCCGCCGATCTCCGGATCACCAGGTAGGCATCGACCGCATAGCAAAACAGCCACCAGAAGCAGGCGCTGTACAGCAGCTGGATCCACATCTGTAATCGGGACGAGCCGGCATCAAAGCTGCTGCACGTGGGTTCCAGACCGCCCCGTCCGTGAAATGAGCTGGCAGATGCCCACTTCCTCTGACGTCACGGGGCAGCACATGAAAGCCCTCCGGACAGGCTTGGAAACCCAGGCTGGGATGTGGCCTGGGACGGGCGTGTGCCTTGGTGCCCTGTCTGCTGAGCTGCACCGGGTCCAGCGAGCCCTGCCTTGTGCTACACTTGTAGTCAGGGAGATAAAGGGCTCAGGTGTGCAGCTTGGGCTGGCTTCTCTGAACGAGAAGCCCTTTTGCTGAGGACCAAGGAGGACGGGCAGGAAGGACCTTCCCAGTAGAAGGAAGGGGGGGGCTCCGTACGTTAGAAGCAGCACGAGATCTATACACTAAGACAGAGGCTCCATCGGGATGCAGCCGGGAAGCAACAGAGGGGAGGGAGGGAGAGATGATGACAGTTCTGGCACAGATGGCGGGGTCAACAGGGCATCAGTGTCCTTTGAGGTCATTCACTGGAGTGTTAACTTGGCGGACAGAGCAATACGGATGAACAAATTGCTATATTTAAATATATATTTTGTTAAGTAAATACATCCATTAAATCGATAACTTTTTTTTTCTTTTTTTTTTTTTTTTTTGGCCAGCTGGTTTTGATTGTGGCTGGATCTAAGGTAAGGATTGAATGTGTGTTTAAGGGTGGGGATGGGGAACATACTAGCACAGTGGTTCTAAAACTGGAGTGTGGGTCAGAGGCCCCTGGAGGGTTTGTTAAATCACAGACAGCCCGCACCCCAGGGTCCCTGGTCAGTGGGGTGAGGGCTCTGAGCACGTGCATTTCTAAAAGTTACAGTGGGCTGGTGGGAGGGATGGGACCACACTTTGAGGACACAGCGTAACGAAGCGGGGCAAAGGGGAGGGAAGGGGGAGGCCAGGGGAGGTACACTTACTGCACTCCCCATGCAGAAGGCGGCGGGCCACACGTCTGTCCCGTTCACGGCTGAGATGTCGTCCACGAAACTCGGGAACCCTAACCACACCGTAGACCGGACTGTGATACCTAAGGGAGAATCAGGTGATGCTTTGTATCTGCTCCTAATGCAGATCTAAAGGTGACTTGTTGACTCTGTAAAAATGATGGATGGACGGATGGATGGATGGATGGACAGATAGGCAGATAGACAGATAGGAAGGGAAAGAGAAAGATGTGAGGGAGACAGGGAGGAAAGAAACACACGCTGGTGTGTGCAGAGAGACAGAGAAAAAAATAAGACTCAGAAAATAATTATTATGGTAGTGGAGCAATCCCAGGCACTTTGATTTCAACTTCAACCACCATTAGCCACAGTGCTGTCCCTAATGTTGTCTGTTTGTTTATTTGGCGCCCAGGAGTGATTATGTGAATAACAATTTATATTTCTTGGCTATATTTTTAATGTCCAAGTTAACTAGCCCTCACATAAAAAAGAATGATTGAAAAAGCACATTCTGAAGTTTAAAAAGATAGTTCTTTCATTCTTTAAAAAAAATACATTTAAGATTTTCACAAATTAGCTCTTGATAATCTACTTTTGACATTTATTATTTGTGAGTTTTCCTTGCTATCTAACCCAAATATCTAATTCTCCTCAACACAGTATACACACCTAAGGCTTATGTTAGGGTTCTTTGTTAGGTAAGTCGATAGATAGCCTTTGTTTAAGCATTCACTATGCAACACACTGGTCAAGGGGACCTGTGAGCAGTACAGAGTTACACTCTAGTGTAGTGTGTGTATTTCCCACACAAAAATATACACTGTGTCACATGCTACCAAATATACACTGTGTCATATACCGCTAAAGGGAGACTATGAACACTTAAAGCCTAAGATACAGCTTCTCATTCTTCAGCACAGATAACAAAAATAATGCTTTGCTTCCGTATAGTGCTTTGTCGTTTTCAGTACAGAGCTCTGCTTTGAGCTCGATAAACACTTTTTTTTTGTATCTATATGAGGTGGTGGATATTTACTAAACCTGTTGTGGTAATCATTTCATGATAAATGTTAAGTTATTATGCTGTACACCTTAAACTTATACAGTGCTATATGTCAATTATATCTCAGTAAAACTGGGGAGGGAGTTCCCTGGTGGTCTAGCGGTTAGGATTCTGTGCTTTCACTGCCGTGGCCCGGGTTCAATCCCTGGTCAGGGAACTGAGATCCCGCAAGCTGCACGGTGTGGCCAAAAAAAAAAAAAAAAAAGATATTTAAAAAAAAACTGGGGGAAAAAAACGATCCCGTGAGATAGGCATCTGTATTTCTTATTTTTCAGGGAGGCGGTCTGGTCACCAAGCCGTCCCCTGATTCCTGCTTCGGCTCATTTGCCCGCAATGTCATGCACCTTCCTTCTAAAGGCCAAAGGATATACGAATATTATTTTGCTGACCCTCAAAAGATGTTTGGGTGCAGCTCTATTTTCAGATATTCAAGTTATAGAAACTAGATTATTATTAAGATGCTTTTCCAAAATGCTTTAGCAGAATCAGGAAGAAAACCAATTTTTTATTTAATTGTCTTGCACCGAATTGATTTTATCCCTATAGCTTCCTGTGTTACTCCTCGAGTCTAAGAAAGTGACTAGAGGTTCCATAGCATTTATCTGAAGCCAGGATTCTTGAGTGTCTCCAATCACACAACCAGGAACAGGAGAAACAGGCCCTGGGACACACAGCCACCCGTGCCCAGATAAGCACTCAAGGTGCCCCAGAAGCTGCTGCCACGCCCTCACGGCAGAGCGGTGGAAGGCACTGCAAATACCACCAGCAGCCTTTCCTTCAAGAGCAAGCATGACTGAAAAACACAATTCCAAAATGCCAGCACCTGTCAGCCGATCACAAAACATGGACAGTATTTGGATCCTGATTCGAACAAACCAATTGTAAAATAGCAATTATGAGACACCTGAACATACACCAGTGATATTAGGGAACTGGTTTTCATTATTTTGGGGTGATAATGATATCTGTGTGATATATATATGTTTTTTAAAAATTCTTATCTTCTACAGCTATATATTGAGGTTTATGTGGGTGAAATGGTATAAATTCTGGAATCTGCTTCAAATTAATCCAGTGGAGAGTGGGATACGGGGAAGGGGTATAGATGAAGCTAGGTGATGGGTACAGGGAGTTCATTATACAATCTCTACATTTGCATATGTTAAAAATTTTCCAAAATAAAAAAGTTAAAATGCTTGGCAATACCTAGCATAGAGGTTTGTAAAATGTGCCATGCTAGAGTTGAAAGCAGGGGTCAGCAAAGTTTCTGTAAAGGGCCAGAGAGAAGATATCTTAGGCTCTATAGGCCATAGTTTCTCTGTTCAGCACTCACTTCTGGCCTTGTAGGGCCAAGATGCCCCCAAACAATGCACAAGTGCAGGGCATGGCTGTATCCCCATAAGACTCCACTTATGGACACTGACATTTGCATTTCATGGAATATTTACATGTCAGAAATAGTCTTCTTCTTTAGATTTTTCTAAAAACACTTTAAAATGTAAAAACTTTCTTAGTTCCTGGGCCACAGATAAGAGGCAGCAGGCAGGATTTGGCCTAGAGGCTGCAAGTTTGCCCACCTGTGGTATAAAACCCAAACTTAAATAGATAGATAAATAAACAAGTAAGTAAATAAAATTGTAATATATATATATATGGGTTTCTTCCTGATTCTGCTAAATCATTTTGGAAACGATTGTGTGTGTGTGTGTGTGTGTGTGTGTGTGTGTGCGCACGCGCACGAAATATTAACTGTTAGTCTCTCACCAGTTGTACAATTAGGGATGCATTGTATTTTCTGGGTTTTCCTTCAAAGCACCGTCTAAAGATTCCCTAGTAAGTGCAGTAACAAATACATCAAACTGTTTAAAAAAAACAACGGTCCCCCGAAGGAAGTTTTACCGACCATCTTGCATCGCAGAGTCCCCTGGCCGTCCAGTCCGGTCCCCGAGGAGCCGCCTCCGGCTCGGCCCTCCCACCCGTGGGCCGGGCGTCCTTACCCGCGCGGCGACCAGGTCCCAGGCGGGGGCCGCGCGTGCTCATCCACGCCCCCGGCCGGGAACGACCTGCGGGCCGCGCGCCCTCAACCGCGCGCGGACGGGTCCCCACCCGCGGGCGCGCCCTCACCCAGGCAGCCGAGCAGGTCGCAGGCGGCGGCGGCGCGCAGGATGCGGGCGGAGGCCGGGGCGCGGGCCGTGGCCGGCGGGGAGGCCGAGGGGAGCCCGGGGCCCGCGGGCCGGCGCCCGGGCAGCAGCCGCAGGAGGCCGAGTGCCAGATGGAGCGCGCCGCTGCCCAGGCACAGCGCGTGGAAGGCCCGCGGCTGGAAGCTCAGCACCAGCTGCGTGGCGGCGTCCCGCGTGGCGCAGCAGAAGGTCCCCAGGCGCGGGGAGGCCATGGTCCGTGCTGGGGATGCGGCTCGGGTCTGCCGGGACCCCGCCGGCCCGCCCGGGTCATGTGCTGGGCCGGCCCTTGGCGGTGGGGGGGGCGGGCGTCATGTGCCCTGGGCCTCTCCGCAGCCCCCGCCCGATCCCCCGCGCTGGCAGTCAAGGCGCCAGGCTCGCTGAGGGCCTCGCGCCTCTGCAGACGCCACGAGGCCTCACGAGGGTGATGCTTGGT